>NC_089227.1:35593239-35907901 GCF_963924675.1 Phocoena phocoena
ATGCAAAACAAATAATGGCTGAGTAATACAAGCCTGTTGTATTCTTCAGATCTCATTTATTTGTCATAAAAATAACAAATTTCAGTCTTGATAAAGGTTGTATTTTTGAGGGTTAGAAAAATTGTTAATGAAAAAGTGTATTTTTTAAGCCAAGAAACTGGCACACATAGATCAATGGAACAGACCAGAGAGCCCAGAAATAAACCGACACTTATATGGTCAATTAATCTACAATGAAGGAGGCAAGAATATACAATGGAGAAAGGACAGTCTCTTCAATAAACAGTGTTGGGAAAACTGGACAGCCACATGCAAAAGAATTAAACTAGACTACTTCTTTCATCACACACACAAATTAACCCAAAATTGGTTAAGGACTTAGAAGTAAGACCTGAACCCATAAAACTCTTAGAAGAAAATGTAGGTGGTAAGCTCCTTGACATCAGTCTTGGCAATGATTTTTTTGAATCTGACTCCTAAAGCAAAGGGAACAAAAGTGAAAATAAACAAGTGGGACTACATCAAACTAAAAAGCTTCTGCACAGCAAAGGAAATCATCAATGAAATGAAAAGGCAACCTACTGAATGGAAGAAAACATTCGCAAATTGTAGATCTGATAAGGGGTTAATATCCAAAATATATAAAGAACTCATACACCTCAATATAAAAAATTTTTTTATTAAAAAATTGGCAGGGGATTCCCTGGTGGCGCAGTGGTTGAGAGTCCTCCTGCCGATGCAGGGGACACGGGTTCGTACCCCGGTCGGGAAGATCCCACATGCCGTGGAGCGGCTGGGCCCGTGGGCCAATGCCACTGAACCTGCACGTCCGGAGCCTGTACTCCGCAACGGGAGAGGCCACAACAGTGAGAGGCCCACATATCGCAAAAAAAAAAAAAAAAAAAAAAAAAGAAGGGCAGAGGATCTGAACACACATTTTTCCAGAGAAGACATACAGATATCCAATAGGTGCATGAAAAAATGCTCAATATCGCTAATCATCAGGGAAATGCAAATCAAAACCACATTGAGATGTCACCTCACACCTGTTAGAGTGACTATTAGCAAAAAGACAAGAACTAAGAAGTGTTGGCAAGGATGTGGAGAAAAGAGAACCCTTGTGCACTGTTGGTGGGAATGTAAATTGGTGCATCCACTAAGGAAAACAGTATGAAAGTCATTCAAAAAATTAGAAATGGAACTACCGTATGATCCAGCAATTCCACTCTGGGTATTTATCTGAAGAAAATGAAAACATAAATTCAAAAATATATATGTACTCCATGTTCATTGCAGCATTATTTACAAAAGCCAAGCTATGGAAACAACCTACGTGTCCATCAGTGGATAAAGAAAATGGTACACACACACACTGGAATACTATTCAGCCTTAAAAAGGAATGAAATTTTACCACTTCCGAAAACATGAATAGACCTTGAGGACATTATGCTAAGTGAAATAAATCAGACAGAAAGACAAATACTGTATGATATCACTTATATGTGGAATCTATAAAACAAAACAAACAAACAAACAAATAAAAGAAAAACCCCAAGCTGATAGATACAGAGAACAGATTGGTGGCTACCAGAGGTGGGCAAAATGGGTGAAGGGAATCAAAGGTACAAACTTCAAGTTATAAAATAAATGTCATGAAGATTAATGTACAGCATGGTGACTATACTTAATAATATTGTATCACATATTTGAAAGTTGAGTGAATCTAAAAAACGCTCATTACAAAAAAAAGAAGAAAAATTGCAACTATGTATGGTGGTGAATGGTAACTAGACTTATTGTGGTGATCATCTCACAAAATATACAAATATCAAATCATTGTGTTGTGCTCCTGAAACTAATCTGTCAATTATATCTTGATTTAATAATACATTAAAAATAAACTGGCACTAAAAAAATTTTAAATGATCGAATTATTTAACTTAATAAAGAATCTGTATGGCTAAACAACAATGAAAAGCAAACAGTCTTGAATATATGCACAACATATATGTCAAAGGATCTACAGCTTTAGTATGCAAAGAGAAATAAACAAATCAGAGAAAAGATGATCACCTCAGAGAAAAATGAACAAAAACAGGAATGAATAATTCACAGAAGGAAAAAAAGGGCAAAATAAACTGAGAATGGGGTGGAATTCAAGCTTCCTAGTAATGCAAGAAATAAAATTAAAATAAAACAGTTTTTTTTACTTCCAAATAGAAAAAACTAATAATTAAATACTCAGTATTAGCTGGAATAGGCAAAGGTATTAATACTTACATTGTTGGCAAAAGTATAAGTTTGTAAATTTTTTTGAGGGCAGTTTGGAAATGTTTATGCTTTTTGATTCAATAATTCCAGTAGTAGGAATTTATCCTAAGAAAGTAACCACAGCTGCGCTAAAAAAATTTTGCTAAGAGGGCGGTCTTGTTAGTGTTGCTTAAAGTAGTGAAAACTTAACAACAATCTTAAAATATATCTATTGAGAAAATATTTATTAAATAAGTTATAGTGCCTCCATTCAAGGACTCTCTGCAACCATTACAGCCATGGTTCCCAAACTTGTCTGCAATTCAGAACTATCCGAAGATATTTTAAAAATTCCAAAGCCTGGGTCACTTTTTAAAAATCATAATTTCTGGGAATGAGACACAGGCATCATTATTTTTTTAAGCTCCCAAATTGCAATGTGCAATGTTGTTTGGAAACTATTGCATTAAGGTGATATCAAAAAAGATTATTGCCATGAAGAATGTTTATAATATATTGCTTTGTCAAAAAAAATCAATATGCAAAATAGTGTTATTGAGGGTATAGCAGTATTCTTAAACTGGTGTTCTATGTGCAAGGTGGATCATCTTACTGAAGGGACAGTTTCAAGCCTTTGATGACACACTCCACTTTTACCAAACCTGACTAGGCAGCCAGTCTGCGAGCTGGCCAGAAGCTCAGGGTGGCTTGGCATCAAAATCTCTGACCAAGCAGAAATAAGATGGGTCAATCAGAATCCTGCTCTGAGGAAACTGCAGTTGTGAATTTTGAAGGAATCAGGCAGTGAGATTGAAGCTGAAAGGATGTACAAAGAAAGGTCTTGAGGCAGAGAAGGGACCAAGAGAAAACTGAAGTAATAAAGAAGCGGACAGCATTAGTTAGCAAAAGCTGTGAAGAAGTCAAAGAGAGACTGATGGGTGAGCAAGAGACTGGTGGGAGAGACAAGTTTGAAAAGATGTGCAAAATAAGGAAAGACCAACAGAGTATCTGAAATGTGGCATTAGTGCAGGTCCACAAACCCTTGCTTGGATTGTTGGAATTTCCACTTTCCGAGTAACCATCTTAAAAACAACTGTTTTAATATTAATCACTTGTCAGTATATTTAGGCAAATGTTTTAGTGTTAAAGAACTAGTACACCAATGATGTTCAGCCCAAGGTTCAGTATCTTTGGGGACATTTGAAGGCGCTCTGTATGGAACACAAGTGTTGACAGTAAGTGTTAAGAAAATCAATTTCCAGATCGTTTTTTAAAATAAATTTTTTCTTAAAAGTGAGAATGTGGCTATGGTCAAAATATCATGTCTACTTTCCTTCTCTAGCTTCACTTTCCCTAATGCCTTTTTCCACTTCACAAAAAAAAAAAAAAAAAAAAGCATACCTCTTGCCCATTCTGAATTTATGAAGGCTGCATTTCCCCAGATTGTATAAAGATTATGGGGTGCCGAACAAAGGACAGTTCAAAATTTTGGTGTCTGTGAAGCCTCCTTTAATCAAGACACTGTTTGGGCCTCTGTGACATTTTTAAGAAAAATGATTTCAAGAAGGAGGTAGTGAAATATATATATATATGTTTTGTTTTGTTTTTTTTTACTTCCTATGATTATCTCAAGCTTGGGTGATAAAACAATGGTGGAGGTAAGTTAATGGGTTTCAGAGTTTTTTAGCATATACTCAGACTCATAGGATATATATTTTCATTAACATTTCTTAAAATATTATTGCTATTGTAAATTTATATTTGTCTTTTCTTTGGGTGGGTCTCCTGTTCACCATCACATTTCAACCACTTCTCTATTTATTTTTTCATTCCTGCCACATACTTACTCAATTTAGACTAACTTAGAGGAGATGTGCTGTGGATTCTATCATAAATAATGCACTTAGAAACAATAATGAAAAAACTTTATGTAAGCCGTACACCTATAACTGAACATTTAGTTAATTTCCACTAGAACTTCTCTCATTTTAGAAATAGGGCATCCTTACCTATGGATATGACCTTTATTGCAGGAAAAAAACTGCATCAATTTAATTAGAAATGTATTTCTGGGATTTCCCTGGTGGCACAGTGGTTAAGAATCTGCCTGCCAATGCAGGGGACACAGGTTCAAGCCCTGGTCCGAGAAGATCCCACATGCTGCAGAGCAACTAAGGCTGTGCACCACAACTACTGAGCCTGTGCTGTACAGCCCGTGAGCCACAACTACTGAGATTGCATGCCACAACTACTGAAGCCCACATGCCTAGAGCCCGTGCTCTGTAACAAGAGAAGCCACCGCAGTGAGAAGCCAGCGCACCGCAACTAAGTCCCAACGCAATCAAAAATAAATAAATAAATAAATAAATATTTTAAAAAGAAATGTATTTCTGATAAAATCTTACTTTAATGTTTAATAGTAAATTATGAAAAGTGCAATGCATTTAGCTATCTTTGATCAATCATTTAATACTAAATATAACTCAATCCAAAAGAACTTCTAACAGATGGTAATAGACAATAAGTAAAATTTCAAATGTCATTTTATGTGTATATTTTGCTTCAGAGAGGTATAAAAATGTAATCAATAAATCTTTTCAAAACATAAATACTTCAAAAATAAAAATAGATTTTATATTAGGATAAATCAGTGAGGTAAATGTAATGGGAATATGAGTATAAGAAGGAAAAGGAACAATGTATACTTTCTGACAAAATCATCTCGTTGATGTATTTTTCAAATGTACAGTTGTGGCACCAAATCACTATGATATTATATTCCATTAGCTATACTAAAGAGCTCCTAACAGTTTTAATTTAAAATGTTAATTTTTAATATTATGGACATGGCACATTTGGTAACTATTAAACCCATGATTTAAAATGTAAATATTGACTTAAAATGAACAATTGGGCATCTAAATTTTTCAAAACAGTTTTAGGAAATAATAAAACAAAAACAATTAAAGATTCATTTATGGGACACTATATTTAGTCTTTAATATTTTCATACCATTGTAAATGGGCTTATTGAAGACATGGGAAAACATTCAAAATATATTGCTTACTAAGTGACAGTCATAATGTGATACACTGCACTTTTTAAAGCCTAGAAAATGTTAAAAATTTAACACTCTTGTCAATATTAGCAAATTATGACTATTATTTAAAAATGCTCATCTGATTATATACTAATATTAAATACTAAAATATTAACAATGGTATATCTGAGTGGTGGAATTATGAGTGATTTTTATTTTCATTTTGTTTATCTCTTTTTCTAGTTTATACATGAGCACATATTATTTACATTGTAACAAAAATTTATTTAAAATAAAACAGTAATGTGTATTCTTTGATCTGGACATCAACAGCTTTTCTAAGCAAAAACAATAACAACAAAAACAAAAATCCCTGCAGAATTAAACCTTTTAACAGTAATTCTGAAGGTTTAGCTCTGACAAATGCTAAAATAAAACCTTGCTTCTTAATCCTAAATTCAGCTGTCTTTATCCAGGATTGTCAGGATATTTATTCTGAACAAGGAGTGCAGAATCAGACCCCCTAATAGCAACGGTACTACATCACAAAAAATATGCTGCATAAGTCTTTGTAAAAAGGCCAATCAGCAGGAAACATATTCTATAAAGGCACCTCCTGCATAGTCCTGAATTATAACTTAACTGAAAAATATAGAAACTAAAGAACCCAGAAATAGTAGTCAACTTATATTCTACATTAAGTGTGAATTATTATTCTTCAAGGAGTTCTGAGGCTGTTCAGCGTGTATTAAATCTTGAACAAGTTACAGGATTTTGGAACTGAAAAGTAATTAGTTTGTAAAACTGGCTTAAGCATTTCCATCTGCACACATATAATTTTGATTAATTTTCTTTCTAGTTATGTGGTGAGGCATAGCAATGTATTTTGACATTGAGCTCTTATCCACATTTAGAGGACTGAAAGGTCATTATCCTTTCACTCTCTGTAAAGATATTTCTTGATAATAATAGACTGTACAAAAATAGTACCAGGTGATACTTGGCTCCCAGTCAGATGGAGCTCTGCTTTGTCTACAACTACAATTTTCAAAGGACTCAGTTCTACAAATACTTGACTGAACACTTTGGTTTTGTTAATTTCATCTTGCATATTTTTGAAATACCCTGACTAGAGGCTATCCTGATAAGCCTATGTCAATACACATCTCTTTCCTCAACTCCACAATTTCTCCTTAACCTAAAATGTAGAAAACAAAGTTTTACAGGGAAAGTAAATAATTATAATAAGCAATGTTCTAATAAAATAAAATATTCTAATAAGGAAAGATGGAATTTTACTTAATCTAGCTCAGTGGGTTAATGAAATAGAACTTTGAATACCAAATGGGATATTAAGGCAAGACCATCATGTCTTGAACCTACATGTATTTCAAATGTGCAGGTTATGACATTCTGTGGGTTATATCTAAGCACTTAAGGAAGAGAGCACTTGAATTTCATGTACAGATAGGAGATATTACTCCCCTAGAAGTGGGACTTTGATTGAAATAGAAGCAGCTTAAAATAAACAGTAGAGAGGAGAAACTGTACTAAGTTTGAACTGCCCACCAAACAAATTCTCACCCGCAAAAAAATCTATTTTTCATTTTAATATGTGATTTATTTGCCTAAAGTATTGCTATTACTTATTCATACACAAAATTCTTCATAAAAGCAGATTTTTGTGCTAGATTTTGCTATCTCTTCTATGGTTCTCCATCATGCTCTCACCCTAAAATTATTCACACAGTACCCCCCAAAGCTTTCTTAGTTTATTTAGAGATGGACAGTGACTACTATAATTCCACAGTTACTTCTGATAAGGTGTTAGGAACAATAGACTTGAACACCAGAATTTGAACCCCAATGCTAATACTGACTGGATGCTTGACATTCAGCAAGTTACGTAAACATCCAAACATTTGTTTCATCATCATTTAAGAGGAAATGGTAATATCCACCTCACGTTGGTGCAAGGAGTAAATGAGGTAATGTAGGAAAAGATCTACCATTGTTTCTAATACATAATATTTCCTCAAGAAGTGTTCTGTTTCACTGTATCCTACTGTACCACCTGTTAGGTTACGTTTATTCAAAATTAGCCACGGGAGAATTTCTGCAGCACTAATGCTAAAATACCAGTAACTATATGAAAAGAATATTCTCATCAGAAGTCCATTGGATTCGGTCAGAAATATGTCTAGGACTTCCCTGGCGGTGCAGTGGTTAAAAATCTGTCTGCCAATTCAGAGGACACGAGTTTGAGTCCTGGTCCGGGAATATCCTGCATGCCATGGAGCAACTAAGCCCATGCACCACAACTACTGAGCCTGCGCTCTAGAGCCTATGAGCCACAACTACTGAGCCCGCATGCCACAACTACTGAAGCCCACATGCCTAGAGCCCGTGCTCCATAACAAGAGAAGCCACCGCAATGAGAAGCCCGCGCACCGCAACGAAGAGTAGCCCCTGCTTGCTGCAACTAGAGAAAGCCCACGTGCAGCAACGAAGACAAACACAGTCAAAAATAAATTAATTTTTAAAAATAGTGTGAGTTAATGTTTAAAAAAAAAGAGAAATATATCTATATTAAACTGAATTCCAGGCCTCAATTGGTTTGATCATGCTCTGTATTAACCTTAACATGCTCCAATGTACTTACCTTATTGGTGCATTTGTTTAATGGATGTCCTTAATAATTCTGTCAATGTTAATGCTATTTATTCTAAACTTTTTAATTGCCTTTGGACTTCAGTTAGCACAGAGTTGTTACATTAAAAATTAGAATATAAAGCTTAAGAACTTAAGAGTTAAACAAATGTGGTTTGATTTGGCTAAAAGTCCAAAAGCAAATGGTGAAAAAGGAATCTGCAGCTATGGATAGATTTACTTCTAGTAAGATCGAATTATTGAAGGTTTACTGCAAGGGAAAATGTATTAATAAAAATCTTCCTGCAAATGTAGGATTAGCCACAAAGCAATTAATGAAAAGCTGTGTCACTCATTCACATGTGAAGAAAGTATTAAATAGTCATTTCAATGCTGTTGTGACCTTTGTTTCCCTGGGCAATGACAACTTTGGAAGCAATCAAAGCTTAGTCAATAATCACATTAGTACTTGGGTCTAGTTGCCGTATAGAATTTTTCCTGGGATTCCAAATTCTCTTTTCCTTGTGGGGCTATTAAAAAAATATTAAAAGTACTAGTCAGTTATCCCATGAAATGCTACTCTGGAAACTTCCATGGATATGTTAAAAGGTCAAGTTAATTAGAACAAAAAGAAACAACTACTTGTTTTCTTCATCAACTTCCATCTGTTGTTTAGAAATCATAATTACAACATACATTCACTGATAAAAAGCACAGACATAACAGTAAACAAAAGGGAGATTTACAATCTATTTTCCTACTGGAAAGGTTCTAGCTCAATTCCCCTGTAACTGGAACACTGAGTAGACAAAAGCTCAGTGTAGTAAAATGTCTACTTATGCAATTCAGCATCACCATGGAAACATCTCCCCCTCAGTGAAATAATGAGATGGTAATGAAAACAGCTGCCACATAACGAACCTAGGCACAAGCAGAGGCCGAGTTCCTCATGCCAAAAAGTGAGTGACAGGAGGGTCGACTAGATGGGAGTGGGATGAGCAAGGAGTAAGAAGAAAGCCAGTGGGTATTGTGGGAAAGGGCAGGAATAACTGCATAAAATTCTAATATTGAAGCTCTCAGATTTTGAGTTTTGCAAATTTTGGTACCGAGTTTGTTGCATTCCCATTGCAGAGACAATGGGGCATACAACTTGAGTTTTGATTACCTGAGCTCAACCTAACGTTTTACACATTTAGCACTTCAAACTCAAATATGTAGCTTGACCATTCAGGGTTCTATATTTTACTGGGTCCTAAGGAACATGTGTAAAATGGGAACAACATCAGGATACCAGGAAGACAGCTGCATGTTGGGGGCATGAAAGGATATGATGTCATCACTTAGAGCACTCCCAAGTGAATAGAAATTACACTTGCCTCCTCTGAGGTAATCTGGGCCCACCGATATCAAGATTATGAACAGAGATAGGTTGGAACTAATTATATACATATGTATATGAATCACTTTCTGTACACCTGAAACTAACACAGCATTGTAAATCAATTATACTTCAATAAAAAATTAAAAATAATTAAAAAAAAATTTTTTTTTAAAGAATACCCTGTTGAGAAGTACGCAGAGCCGCCTAGTGGTTAAAATGCACTGTTCTGGAGTCAGAGAGGAAATGATTTGAACTCTGGCTCTTTCATATACTAACTGTGACCAGGAGCAAATGTCTCTAATTCTAGATTTATTCACCTGTAAGATGAAGTCAATAATACTACCTGTCACTATGTGGTTGTGAAAATTAAATGAGGTAATGCTTGTAGAACACCAATCACAATGAATGTTCAATAAATATTAGCTATTATTTGTTTTATTACAAGTAAATGGGCTGACAGATTATCAGAGCTTTGGGGAGAATGTGTATCAACACATTACAATTTTAAAAGGATTTTCATACAGTATTAAAAGACCAACTGAGAGTGGGTGGCCTACATTTGGAATGGCCCCCTTCTATACACTTAGGCAATATTTTGTAACCATGCTTTGCAGGCTGGATATAACAGGAAAGAAAAAAAAAAGAGAGAAATCATACAATTGATACAGAGTTGAAAATTTGCAGGAAGCGTTGGCCAAAGAAGCTTTAAAGGTGCTGGTGAGAGATCTGCATGCACTGTGAGGTACATTGTCTAAAGAGAAGCAAGAGTCATGGTCAGATAAAGGTGAAGACGTTAGGAGAATGCAGATGTCCTTGAAGTTGAAGGCAGGTACAGAGGAAGCGAGAATGAGCCGTCTAAATAGTGAGGAAACAAAGTGGTTGGTGAGCATGGAGAGCAGTGACTCATGAGAGTTCCCTGTCCGTGGGGAGTGTGCCTTTGAAGGCAGGTAGGGCTGGTTGAGAGTCCAAAATACAGTCAGCAAAACCCACATCACAAGGTCAACATTCCAGCTGCACCTGACCAGCCCAGCTTAAGTGTACTGCCTGTCTCCTACTCTGCTGGAATTTGACTGCCTTTCTCAGATGGTTCAGGGTACTTCTTGACCACCCAGTATCGAACTCTATTCTCTCTCCCATTATTGGGTTCCCATGAGTAAGGGGTGTCCTCTCTTGGGATCCTGCCCAAGCCATTGCTCTGCCTCCAGGTGCTGGTCAAACCCTTCCTTTCAGATCCCCGTGTAGCCTGGGATTGTTCTTGATTAATAGCATTTCCACCCATGAGCCTTTCTGCTTTCCCCTGCCTCAGCCTGGCTGCTAAAGTGCTCCTAGCTGCCTGAAGAGATCACCGTCAGTGGCTGGTGTAATGTCTCCTCCCTCTGCCTGGCCTTGGTTGAGGTAGAAGAAAGAATGCTAAAACTTTCACCCTTACCTACATCAATCAGAAAAACTCTGCTGGTAACAGATGGACGATGAGAGACACTCACCATTAGATAACGTATCACTTTGGCAGTTAGCTGTATTTAGTAGATTTAAAATGTGCAGTCATTACTCACATGTACAGAAATGATGGGGAGCATCTCGTATTTTTGCCATTTCAATGTCTTAAACTCAATGTCTTTAAAATTCAATGTCCTTGAGGCAGGTAGTAAAAAAAAAAAAAAAGTTTCCCTTCTCTTCCTCCTCCTATTCAGTCTCCCCTTCTCTCCCCTAAGTGAACTAAGTTCGCTGGGGACTTACGTATCAGCCTTGTGTATCTATGTGTTGAGGGTGAGGAGAGGGAATTGCTGGTCCTAAGCTGTGGGCTGGTTAGCTGTCCCTTGTCCCACCTGGCCTTCAGGCATCATGACCTGACATGTGCTGTGGTCTGGCTGCCCTTACTGGGCCTTTGGGTATTGCGAGCTGGTGTTTGCGGCTGATATCTGAGATATGGTGCTGATATTGTGCCTGGTCACAAGATCTCATGCATTTGGAGTTTTTCTCATCCTAATTTCAGGCCTTTTCCGGTTCTCCAGGTTTCTCAGCTCTACTATATACCTCTGTTCTATAGCTCTTCTGTTTCCCTCTCCCACGCTGGAATGTGTGTTCCCCTCAGAGACCTCCAGTCTCTGCTGCCCAGACCCCTCCTCCAGCCACAGACGGACATCAAAGTCCTAGAGCACTGAAGTTCCTGCAGAGCTTCTCGAAAGGGCCTGCGTTCTTCTTCACTCTTTTCCTTGAATTCCTTCTAAACCTATTTGGGTTTTCTAGGTAAGGTAGGATCTAAATTTTTGTCATGAGCCTCTCATCTTCTTCTGGACAGCTAGCGGAAATTTTATCATTTTTCATAGTGGTGAGAAAAATGACCTAACATTAAATAGTAAATTCTTTCCACTTTAGGATTTGCAGTATAAATCAGATTTTCAAACCATAAATTGTCACTCATAAATAGGTTATAAAATAAATGTATTTTTCTTAAAAATTAGATAGAATCAAACTGAATAGAAAATACTACTCTATCACATAATAAGAGTAACTATTGTTTTGTAAAACTCCTGGTTTACTTCTGTGTGTGTTTGTGTGTGTTGTATATTGGATACATATTTATTTCTGCGAGTTACTATCAAAAAAAAAATTGACAGACTCTGGTATAAACTAGTTTCAGTTCTCCAAACTCTGACTTTTGGGAACCTAAAATATTTGTCTCCTTCTAATTGTTTGGCTCTAGCAAATCAAATTGCTTTACCCTACTATTTGTCTTTGCTATAAATTTTCAGAAATAAGTATTAGTGCTTTATTCCAGATTCGATCACATCTTCCTCCGAGACAATGAATAGCACTGGGTGATTGGGTAAGATGCTTTTGACAAGAAGACAAGTAAGAAACCTGGGACTAAAATCTTCATGTATTTTCCTATTAAATGGTCTCAGAATACGTACCAACAATGAACTACCCAAATAGGTGAAAATAAAAGGATTTACACAGTTCTGTATAAAAGAGACCATGATCCTTTTATGCAATAACTATATCTAACATTTGCTGAACATCTAACATGTGCCAGAGATGGGAACACAGAGATAGATGAGAAATTTCTGCTCACATCCTACCTGGGTAGACAGACATAAATAATTAATAATTCAGTAAATGCTAGTAATGTAATTCAGTGCAAAGAGCTAAAGGTCCATAGAGAAAGAATGTCAAATTTCAGAATGGCTACTCCATTTAAACTCTGAAGATAAATAAATGTTTCCCAGGCAAAGAATGGAAGGAAGGGTACTCCAGGCAGGAGGAATAGCAAACATGGGAAAAGTCCCGAATGCACAGTGCATGTTCAGAGTGACTGGACAGAATGTACAAGGCACAAATGTAATGAGATGAGGCTGAACACATAGCTTGAGGAAAGACTGAAAAATGGGAGGTTCATCACCCAGTCCTGGCAATCGTATACATGATTAATTTTATTGTTATGTGCCATGCTTAGAAATTTGTACTTTTGTAGGCAGATGGAAACCAGGAAGTTTTAAACAAATGTATGATGCTTCAATGTATTTTATAAAGATAAGTTCTGTGGAGAAATACTGCAATGTGAAAAAGAAAATTGGTAGAATCAAAAAGAACAAGGTGGGGCTCCCCTGGTGGCGCAGTTGTTAAGAATCCGCCTGCCAATGCGGGGGACATGGGTTCAAGCCCTGGTCTGGGAAGATCCCACATGCCACAGAGCAACTAAGCCCGTGCGCCACAACTACTGAGCCTGTGCCCTAGAGCCTTCGAGCCACAGCTACTGAAGCCCGCGAACCTAGAGCCCGTGCTCCGCAACAACAAAAGCCACCGCAATGAGAAGCCCGTGCACAGCAACGAAGACCCAACACAGCCATAAATAAATAAATAAATAAATAAATAAATAAATAAATAAATAAAAGAACAAGGTGACCAAACTGCAGGTAGGGATTAAGGGAGCCAAGAGCATTCCAAATTCTCCCAGCTTAGGTAAATGTGTAGATGGTGATAGCGGTACCTGAGATGCAGCCAATAAGAGAAGGAGCTAACTTGAGAAACATGGGATCATAAGTGCAGTTGGGCATAAAAATAGAACTAGGGGAGGAAACTATAATCAACAGTATAAGGGAATTTAGTGAGCTTCCAGGGAGGGAGGACTGACAAGAAAATGTGTGTCAATCATAAAGACATTCCTTCTCATGTGTTTGATGAGATATTTTGGCTGTATCAGAATGAGGCAGAGTGCACCTCTCACCTTCTGCAGTGGCCCATACTGTCTGTGGAGTGTGTTTTTCCCAAGGCCGTTCTTGCCTTTTGAGATGGACCTCATTCTGTCTATGGAATGTGTATCTCTCCTTATCCACTTCCTAAGTATCACTTTGTCTCTCACTGAATTCTTTCTGCAATGAGACTTAAAGAACCTGAGCTTCATTAAGTCCTGAGACTAGTTAGACCAATTCCCGCTCAGCGTCAACATTGTGTGGACACCTCCTATACCATTCCTTTGTGACAACTTTTCTGGCACTAACACCTGGCTGGGCAGAGTAGAAAGAATGTATAACCTGGATTTAGTACCAGGGGTGGCACCTGGGCTGAGGTGATGAACACGGCTGAAGGCTGAGGAAGTCTGTGGCACCTGGAATGGATAGAGACAGGCAGGAGGTGGTGGCAGAGGCAAATCCCCAGCAATGGGAAAATCTACGGTGATCTGAGGGAAGTGTCCAATGGGCAACCAATCAATGATATAAAATTCAGGGAAGGGTAATACCTGGGAATCCCAGCAGGCAGACAACTATTACAAGGGATATCTGTCAGCAGGTGACCTATTTACTGGCTGGGGTCTTGGGAGAGAATTCTAGTGTCTGAAGGGGAAACTAGCAAGGCAACAGATGACAGATCTATGGGAAATGGAATACTATGTGGGTTCAGTAGGGGCCAAAGTAGGGAAACAAAAACAAGGATCCAACTATAAGACTCCAGGTAGAGTTTGGGAAGTGTGTCTTGGAATCAAGATGGAAGCCTAATCAGCTGATCAGGAAGATCATAGAGAAAGCTGTTGATAGAAAACTGAATTCAAAAGTGTCCGCCAGGGCTTCCCTGGTGGCGCAGTGGTTGAGAGTCCGCCTGCCGATGCAGAGGACACAGGTTCGTGCCCCGGTCCGGGAAGATCCCGCATGCCGCGGAGCGGTTGGGCCCGTGAGCCATGGCCGCTGAGCCTGCGCGTCCGGAGCCTGTGCTCCGCAACGGGAGAGGCCACGACAGTGAGAGGCCCGTGTACCGCAAAAAAAAAAAATGTGCTCCAATCAACTGTACTTCAGTTTTAAAAAATGAAATGAAAAAAGTGTCCACCAATGTTTGTCCACCTGGCTTGTACATTATAGTCTCTTGGGGGAAATTTAAACAAATATCTTTGCCTAGTACCGAGTCTAAACAAAGCTAGCGCCCAATCTAAACAAATTAAAATCAGAACCTCTGGAGCATTGTAGATTGGGCATAGCTGTTCAAAACAAAAACTATACAAATGTTCTAAGCCAAAGTTGAGAAACACTAGTCTAGCCCTTTCTCAGCCTTAGCTGCCCATTGTAGTCACCTGGGTATCTTTAAAAAATTTGTGAGTCCAGTTTCTACCCCAAATAGATTCTGACTTAATGAGTCTGGGGTTTGGCCTGGACATCAGCACTTTTAAAAGGTCTCTAGATGATTCTAATGTACAGCGATGGTGGAGATTCATGGTCTAGAACTACAGTGTTCAGTATGGTAACCCCTAGACACATGTGTATTAAAGCACATGAAATGTTACTAGTTTCAACTGAGATGTGCTGTAAGTGTAAAATACACACTGGATTTGAAAGACTTACTATGAAAATAATAATGTAAAATATTCATTAGTAATTTAATACTGATTATATGTTGAAATGCTAATATTTTAGATATATTGGGTTAAATTAAATTACATTTTTTTAAACTTTTTAAAATATGGCTACTAGAACATTCAACGTTACATATGTGATTCACTATATTTCTATTGGACAGAGGTTCTCACATGTTTCTAGCCCAAAGTCCCAATTGGTCCTAAGAACTGCAATGAGCTGAGCCTGGGGAAGATCCAGGGAGCAACTCCTGGGAAGGGAAAATGGCCTGTGGCCAAAAATCTCTGTCCCTTATACAACTCCTATTTTGTCATAAAATTAAAGAACATAGGGGAGCATTAAAAGTCATCCAGTTTAACTCCATCCTATTATAGGAACTGTATATTTTATTTTACTTTGTTTTCTGGAATGAAATTCTTCCAATTAGCCATTCTTATTAGGTAACAAGCCTCCCCCTTTAATAAAGTGAATAACTTGAGACTAAAGAAACTATTACTCAATGACAAAGAATTCAAACTAATTCAATCAGGTTGCTTTCCTCATAGTACCTAAGGGAAGGCTGTGGGGAAGGAGTTTGGACTCTGCCAGGGGAGGTAAGATAACTGGGAACAGTGAGCGCCCTGGGGAATAGGATGGCCTCAGAGAGGTCTTATAAAAGTCACATAGGGCAGAAAGAAGACACTGAGAATTTGAGCAGAATAGGAGGAGATAGTGGGGAAAAAAATGACACTAAATGGGAATCAAGAAGCTTTTTTATTTCAAAATTTTGCCTGTTTCCAAGGAAACAAGGAAAAGAAAACTAGACTTTCTAGCAGTTGTCATAAGCCTGACTAATACCACAGTATTAAAGTTTAGTGATACTGAAAGTTAGGTAGGTTTTTAAAAATTAAGAACTGACCATGTAGAGCACTAACTGCTAAATGGAAAATTCCTCACAAAACTTAGCTATTAACAGCACCTGCACTTTCTCAATGGTAACACGTGGGATATATGTGGACAAAACTAAGCATATAATATGGTCAGGGGGTGGCAGATTTACAGCTTGGAGTTTTTGCCATTTTGATGGTTAACATCCTGGAGCTGGATACTTTGGACAAGAAGGGGAGTGTTCCTTTCCCTTTCATATACCAGAGTCTGCCCTATTGGGCAGTTTTACAGAGTCAAGAACAATAGCTTGGGCTGAGGAGTCTAAATCTGATTGGTAACTTCTTGACAGCCAATAATTATTTAAATAAATTATGTTCCAAGTACCTTGAGAAAGGTTTCTGTTCCTCCTGTTCACTTCCTCGTATGAGATTGTGTATCATTTCAAACCAGTTTTCTATGTGCAACATGTAGCAAGTGCAAGATGCTTCTTTAAGGTGAGGCATTCTGCTTTGGGATACAAGAAGAGAACCTCAGGAGAGCAGTAAAAAGAAAATTTAGCCAAGCAAAGGGGGCCATATGAAGAAATAATTTTGAATTGATGTTCTACTCTAAATGCATTATTGGTTCACAAAAAAAAAACAAACAAAAAATAAGCACAAAGCCCTCATATAATCTTTGTGAGAAGACCCAAATTTGACTGAAAACTTTAACAATAAGAGAAAAGTCTAAGATTACAAGAGCAATGTAGTTAGTCAATAGGTTTATGAACGCTTAGATCCTTGTATCTTGGCGGCTTTATTTTTCCCAGTTTATAAACCAAGATCCACCACTCAGAACCTTGAATATCAGGCTGTTTGCTGACTGAGTGCCACACATGTTTCTTCATCTAGTGCAATTCATTTTAAACTCTAAGGCTTTATTTATCTATCTTTCTCAACTCGATAGCAAACGGTTCTGATTCGACTCAGTATATACATGATTACCTCTTTACGAAAAGAAACACTGTATTGCCCCCAAATTATAGGTCTGTGAGTTTAACAGATTTTTCTCCTCAACCACGAACTGATTTCTTTCTTGATTAAAAAACAAGTCTGTGGTTCTCAGACTTTACTAGGAACTAGAGTTAAGGCACAGGAAGCAACTGCAAGAGGAGCTGAAGAGGCTGTTATAAAGTAGCTTCACTAAACCTCCCAAACTCCCTAGGAAAATGTGGCCATTATGGAATTGGTTGCATACCAAATTCCTAGCAGGGTTTTTACAGTTCCTTCTTTATAAGAAGTAAATACTATTTAAACTTTTTATAATACTTACAAGTCTAACTTCTTAGTATAACATTGGCCCAAATGGACAAGTATGTTATATTAAACCATAACATTTCTAAATAATTTTTATCAAAACAATATCACTTTTCCTTGTGATTATTAATGGGAATCCTGGTTTTTAACTGAGTACATGGTCACCCAGAACAAAGACTACATTTCTTAGCTGCCCAGGTAGCTAGGTATGGGTACTAAGTATGTTCTATTAAATGGGATAGAAGTGGAAGTGATGAGCGCAACTTTGTAGATGTAATTAAGTGAAGGATTCTGCGACAAGATCATCCCGGATTTAGGGTGGGCCCTGAGTCCAATGACAGTGTCCTTATAAGAGAAAGGCAGAGGGACATTTGAGACCCAGAGACACACAGGGGAGATGGCAATGTGAAGAGAGAGCAGAGCTTGGAGCTATGCAGCCCCAAGCCAAGGAACACCTGGAACCATCAGAAGCTTGAAAAGGCAAGGAAGGATTCCCCAGTAGGAACTTTGGAGGGAGAACAGCCCTGTTCACACCTTGATTTCAAATTTCTGGCCTCCAAAACTGTAAGAGAATATGTCTTTTGTTTTAAATCACCACTTTTCTAGCAATTTATTTCACCAGCCTTAGGAAACTAATACAAATGGTATGCATTCTTCTTTTCCTTCCCCTTTCCTGCTGACTGGTAATAAAAGCTGCAACCCCCAAAGCAACATGGTACCATGAAGGAGCCTTGGAAATGGAAGGAGAGCACAGCAGAGTAAACTTGCAGCCATGGTTCATTGTTGCAACTGACCAAGTCTCGAATTCTTAAAATGGATAAGAAATATCTTCCTTAAAGCACTGCTGCTTTGAGTTTTCCTGTTACTCACATTTAAACCTAATGCTGACCACAACCTCTTATATGGTGCTTATTTTGTATGGTCATCTTCCTGAGGGCCAACCTGATATGGGATTCATCTCTATATTCATTTTAGATGTTGATATTTGCACCTTACATAGTATGGCCACTCAAGTATTTGTTGAATGGATGGATGGATTTGATTTTAAATCTTCCTGTCAGTTTACAGAAGGTTAAGTTTCTGAACTTAATCAAAATGCAATAAATCCCAAATTTTAACAATAAAGTCTACTCTAAAAGGAAGTCAAGGGAAATTAAAAGGAAGTCAAGGGAAATTAGGAGATTGTAGCCATTTATGAGGGAATGTAAGAGAAAGGGGTACAACTTATTTTTAAGTTCCCGTAGTTTTTTAGTTTCTACTTCCCTCTTCTTCCTGTTCTTGCCCAAATGAAAGGTCCTTTTCTCACAATAATGTGTCTGTGTGTTGTTAAGAAAATGTTTTAAACCTTCATGTAAAACACAATAGAAATTTCTAGAGGCCTAAATAATGACCCATAGAAAAAGAACTAGAAAGTGAAATCCAACAGTCTTCTACCAAAATCACAATCTAAGAATGAAACTAGGGACATCAAATTATAAATTATAAAGTATGTGGGGAGAACTTTTATAGGGATATATCTTCACTTCTCCAAAGCCAACATCTTCCATTGATGAGGGTGGGAAGTGGGAGGGATAAATTTAAGAAAACTTCATATCTGACTAGCTGTTAGTGACAGTGACACAACTCGTCACTGGCCTCAGAGCAAAAGAACAAGGAGAGTGATTCACATTTCTTCTTCTTTTAAGTTATAATTGACAATCCCAATGTTTCCAATAATCAGGAAAGAGTCCTGATTTGTAAATTTACTTGTGTCTATACAGGTAGTTGGAGTAGAGCAACGACAATAAGCTTGCCAATAATGACATTCAAATTTGGTGTTAACACAAGTCTAATGCATGTGATTTTCAGATTCCTATTGTCCAAATGTTCAGAGTGATCGCTTTTCATTTCACTTCCCTGCATTTAAATATCACTTTGGTTCTCAATGTGCCATAGTCAGGTGTGCATATTAAAATAAAATTGACTCCGTATATTTAAACTCAGTATTCAATGTCACTTGTAGTAATGGATTCAATAAAAGAATTGATGACTAGTATCCCTATGTCTTACTCTTATGTATGCATGCATTCATTCAATATTTATATATATAAGGTACTCTTCCTGATTCCAGGATTACAAGGTTAAATCAAATACGAGTTTGTCTTTCAAAAAGTTTATACTTCTCATGGATGAATGAAGTAGAGATTAATAGTTGTCCCCTACATCACCCTCTCTTTCTCTTCTAGTAATATAACCTCTATTTTTTTTTAATTAGGCATGTGGCCATGTGGAATAAAGGCTGCCCTTTCAGCTGACCTGATTGCTAGATGTGGACATGTGATTCAATCCTGGTATGGGTATGTGGAAATGAGACTGACATTCCAGTTTCAGGTATGGAAGGGTATTGGTGGGAAATAGACCTGGAAGGGTAGCTGGGAGCCAGACAGTGTATGGGCTTGAATACCACCCTAAAATGTTTAGGCTTTGCTCCACAGGCAATGGGGAGTCATCAAAAGCTTTTGTATATGATCAGTACTCTTCTTTGGAAATATTATTGAGAGGTCATATAATTATGGACCATATTCAGCCCTTGATAGCGAGAATACCTGGTGATGCTAGGATAGTCCTTTCCAAACTTTTTCACATAAGGGTATACGTAGAAGTAATACCTGTAGAGCACCCTGGGTTAAATGGATGAGGCTGCATATGCTGAGGGCAGCTGCCTCCATACAGAGCTGCTCCAGGCCCCACCTGGGAGCCCTGACACCTTCAAGGAGCAATATGACAGCATACTTATTATCTATTCCCTTTGTGCTATTGCAGTTAGGAAGCTCTGCCACAGAGATGTTTTATTTAGACATATTTATGTGAATGATTTAGAAATGGAACTTGAGTGACAGAAAGGATTACATTCTATTATTAGGGTCAGTGTCTTTGATTTCTATATAAACCCTGAAGAGTGTCATTCAATAAGATGGGAGTGCAGATGATGAGGATATTTCAATGCATATATATCTCTCCATCCACAGATATTATAACTATATGTGCATATATATATATATATCTATATACGCACATATATAGAGACATATACATATATAAAGGAGAAATGCAGAAACCCGATTTTACCAAATATAATTTTATATTCATTTTTATAAACAATTAGACACATTTTGGAAATTGTTCATTTTCTCACTTCAGTGACTAATATTCTCACCCCCTACGCCCATGCCATATGGCTTTTTCCTATGTTCCTTTTACTTGTGGGAGAGTATGGAGACAGCGCTTGGCCCCGGGGAGCTAAAGGCATGCAACTCCATAAATAAGAACTCTTTGTGAGGTTGTCACATTGACCAGCCTCTTTGAGATTCTAGTTGATACACTTTATTAATTTAAAAAAGGATTAGTAAAAATAGGAATAACTAATATGCACGGAATGTCTGGTGCCAGTTACTGTGTACAAACATAATCTTACTTTATGCTCGAGACAATGCTGTCAAGTAGGTACTGTTACTATCCCCACTTTAAAGGAAATCTAATTTTAGGACAATTTAAATCCTTATCCGTTCTTCTCTTGCTGGGACTAAAAAATGAAAGGACTACGAACTGTAGCAAGTTATTTGGGTGGCAAATGCCTGGAGGTATTCTGCATAACCCATTGTTAGGGTCCTTATGAATGTATAAAACAAAACAAAACACCTCACATGGAGTGGCTTAGGGAAAACATAGTTTTTAATTGGGCAGTCTGAGTATTTTGGTCTTTGATGACCCAAATAAACTCTAGCTTTAGCTATTTCCATCAATGAGATGCAAAGAGAAACACAGATATGAGTCATCTTCCTTTTTATGGTGTATTTTTCCTACACCTAAATTAATATCATTTAAAAAAATCTCAGAAAATTCAGTGTCTTGGACATCCTTTATATTTCTGAAAATTAGTGTATCCATGAAAAAATTATTCATCCTAAATTCTCTTCTGCGTGATACAAGCACAACGTTGACACAGAATGATTGCCACGATTTGAGGATAATATTCCTCAAAAAAATTAGTTAAAACGTTCATCTTTATTCTTTTTTGTTTCATCGCATCAACTTAATGAAACCAAGAATGGCAAGATACACGCAAAGCCTGCATCTCAAGCCATGATTTTATTCCTAAAATCAAATCTATTTTTAACAGCTACTGAGAGCCAGGGACTAATTTTTACACAAAATTATGCATACATGAAAAACTGTGAATGAATCTACCGCTTGTTAAAGAACATAAGTAAGTGATGGAGTAAACTGCCACCTAGAGTTGAAATTTTAATGCAGTTCAAAATACAATATAAAAATGATTCTAACAATCTGAGATTGTATAATGCCTTAATATTTACGCGTACACAGCAGTCCTTTACTTCCAAAACTTAATGTCTCTATGTATTTGGAAGCTATTCCGAAAAATGTAGTATTTTTATGAGGAAAATATAAGTCTACTAGAAGTAAAACATGTTGATTTTTATTGGCTATAGTTATAAAAAATGAGTCTTTGGGAAAATATACTTAATGTATTAACATATGTATGTGCTCCAAAAAAGTCAAATTATTTAGGATGCCT
This sequence comes from Phocoena phocoena, assembly GCF_963924675.1. NCBI lineage: Eukaryota > Metazoa > Chordata > Mammalia > Artiodactyla > Phocoenidae > Phocoena > Phocoena phocoena. Next base: position 35,615,143 of record NC_089227.1, read on the forward strand.
TATGTCATAAATTCCCAGAACAAAAATATATTCAGCCCAACTCTTTCATTCATAACGTATTTGATGTCTTTGCTTCACTTACAGCCACAATGGGGGGGTCAAAGGCTTCTACTGTACATCAGGATCCCTGTCAAAATCTGAGTGAACTCTTCAGATTTATATATGACAGTTATCTGTTCTAAGGTCTGAAAAGCTGAATTTTCACCTCCTTAACTAGGTTGCTCTAAAATCATACCCTTCTCAGAAACCCTGAAATTAATACAGTAGCTATAATACAACCCAGCCAGCTTAATAAATGGTGAACAGCTCATTCTCATTCTAAATTTGCACCTACCCACAAGTGTGAAAAGGATTCCTAGGTCTTAACCACTCATATGCAACATGGATCAAACTGTAATTCTGTGTGTGTGTCATACTGTGAGTATGGGTTTTCTGCGGCAGGCAGAGAATGTCTATGACATGAGGGTTTAGAAGTAAGGCGTGTAACTGTGTGCCTGCACAATTCTATGACTGTATGTTTATCACCAAACTACCTTTACTTTTCAAACCTGGCCACGTACCTGATTTATCTTTAAGTCTCTTAAAGATAAATTTTTATTTTATTTTCCCCACCCACTTTCCAGCCCAGATATATTATCCTCATTCTTTTCCATAAAGTTCTCTTTCAACAATCCTTTCCCCCTCATTTCCATTATTCTCTTTGTGACCTCCGTGGCCCAATCCCCTGAGGGTGTATTTGTGCTTGATCCTGTCTATTTCTCATAACTTTCTTCCATCTCCTCTGAGTTCTCCATAGGTGTCCTTGCATCTCTTACATCTTCCCCTAGGAAGTTCTTGCCTTTGCTGCTTCTACAATCAGCCAGAAAGGTTTCCTCCTCACTCCCTAGCAATTTCTGTATTGTTAAATTTTATTTTATTTCTCACTATTTGATATTTCCACCTTATTCTTTTGGTTCAACTTGCCTAGAAGTCTCTCCGCACTTTCTCTTTTCTTTCTTCTCCCCCTTCCACTAAGCCTTTTCTGTCTGTTGTAGAGGATATCAATCCTCAATCTTCACTGCCCTCTAGGTTTCTAGCCCTGTGTCCAACCATAACATTAGTGTCTTGCTATTTATGTTGAAATATCTTACAACATGAATTGAACGCTCCCTGTGTGAAAGGCATTATTCTCTGTGCCTTGCAATATTTATTACTTCTTGTTTTAAAAAGCCTCCATGAACTAGGTTTTATTACTGTCCCCAATTAGCAGATAAGGAAACTTATGCATGAAAAATTTAAGTAATTGGCCCAAAGGAACACAGGTAGTAAGTAGTAAAGCTGGAATTTGAACATCACAAGGTTAGGCTCCAGAGTCCATAGACTAGTCACTAGGCTCCACTGCTTCCATGCCTCAGCACTTCTCTTAACTTTTCTTCCTAATTAGTTCTACTTCGCACTAGTGTTGAATCTCAAAAGATGTCAGATAACCTAGATTTAGGTTGCTTTGAGAAGAGGCTGGGAAACTCAGCTCACCTCAGACTATTGCAATAAAAATGCACCAAGGGTTCAGGCAGCACTACTGTAAATAGAGAAATGGTAGGAAGGATTTAGAATCAGACAGACGGGGATTTGATTCTAGGATCTACCACCAGTGTGACTTCGCGGGGTTGTTTGACCTTTCTAGTTCCTCTTCTGCGGAAGAGGTATCTGTCTCTAGCCTATGTTATGGTTTGAATACAAAGTTAACGCTCTATCTTTTTCCTTCCCCTTTCTACTCCCAATCGTGTCTCTTCCAATCTAATACTGTGCTTTTGCTGGCTGCTATCTGAACTGATAAACGGCTGGAGGCCCAGACCCTGTCTTTTCCCTCTCTAATCTTCCCTAATTGTTCACTCTTGTAATTTTTGACTCTTGTCAACATCTGCTAAATGAAAGGCTACTTTTTAAATAAAACTTGCTAGGGCTTCCCTGGTGGCGCAGTGGTTGGGAGTCCACCTGCCGATGCAGGGGACACGGGTTCGTGCCCCGGTCCGGGAGGATCCCACATGCCGCGGAGCGGCTGGGCCCGTGGGCCATGGCCGCTGGACCTGCGGGTCCAGAGCCTGTGCTCCGCGATGGGAGAGGCCGCAGTGGTGAGAGGCCCGCGTACTGCAAAAACAAAAACAAGAACGAAAACAAAAAAACTTGCTAGAAGTAATAAGTAAACCCCTAGAGAGCAAAGGATATTTTCTATAGGAAATAAGTGATAAATGGGAAAACTGCATGTCAATGCAGAGTGATTGGAAGAATTTCCATAGTTCTCATAAAATCATATCATCGAGACACCTATTCAGTCTGCATAATGGGAAAGTTAGGCAAATCTACACATGCATTTTAACATGTATCAATTAGTATACACGGTATATAAATATATGATATGAGTCATATTTTTAAGGAGATATTAGATGAGATAATTCAAATCAAATTGTTACTGACTCTTTCAAGTCGGGGCCTAACAAGGGTCCGCCTGCCCGATGTCGCTGGAGCCAATAGAATGAGACCGAGCTCAGTTCAGAAGCAAAGGGAAATTATTCTTTGATCAGAGAATGGAGACGTGTGAGCTCCAGCCCTAGAACACACGCTCTCCCAACAGGCCATGGGCGGAGCTACTTTATAGGGTCTCACAGCGAGGGAGGAGAGGGAGAAGGGTTCTCCTGGGTCCCCGGCACTGTGCTAATGCCTCCAGATTGCAATGCCGGGTGCAGTGTCACTGTGCACGGCCCGCCGCCTGCGTCTTCAATCGAGGTGTCGTGGGCAGCTCTTCTGCAGGTGGCCTGCAGAGCTGAGGTGTCAGGTGCAGCGGTTCTGCGCCAGGACCTCTAATACTTTGCGGTAGGTGCAAGGCCTCCGCACACGGCCCCCTATTGGTAAGTGAAACCAGACTTTGCACAAAAGAAGAGGATAGACCTTATCACCTAGATCCCATCTTATTTTTCCAGGACCCCAGTGGGCTTCGCTGGTAACAAAATGCGAGGCGCAGAGTAAGTGCTCAGTAAATATGAGCTATTGTTTTCATTACCGTCCTATGAATCTATCATCTGACTCTTCAAAACCTGACTAACGTTCTATGCAAGTAAAAACAATAGGACATGCCCACTTGAGAAGCAGACACAACTCTGCTCTCATAGCTGTATCTTTTCAGATTGGTGTAATAGACTATACAACTCACACACCACCAGTTGTAATTTATTTGTGTTTTGATCTATATTAGGTTTTTAAAAAATGCTATAGAATGAATAGGGCTCTCAGAGTATATCCTGTAATGGGGAACTTTACCCAATAACAATATTGCTTAATAAATATGTAGCTCAGATTGTTTGTGTACATTAATATATTTGAGAACAATGAAAATACACTATAGAAGGGTACATGGGGACTTCCCTGGCTGTCCAGTGGTTAAAACTCTGCGCTTCCAATGTAGGGAGTGCAGGTTCAATCCCTGCTCGGGAAACTAAGATTCCCACATGCCACGTGGTGTAGCCAAAGAAAAAAAGTGCATGTTCTAGGTGCTTAGAACCAAAAATATTTTTCTAGGGGATTATTTTCGTGTGCATTATTGCCTAACATCATATCCTAGTCCGGGCAAAGAAGAAACCTGGGGGTTTGTCAGGTCAGTAAAATGGACCTATGGCAGAGTTTCTGGTTCTGTCTGAATTCTAGGAAGTGGCATCAAATATGGGCAGAAAATTCAGGGCAGTTGTGCACAAAAAAGTGCATACTCAACAATTGTTCCTGAGGAAAAGAATCAGAAATCCCTTATGATCTTGAGGGCTCTTGAATTGGAAAATAGATGGAGCAACTAAGTATGATCAACGAAAGTGATCAGTGAAAAGATGAATTCAAATTAACTTTTCCATATAGGTTGCCTTCTAAAATAACTATTTTTATTAATCCAGGTCACAAATACAAAAGTTTTGCCCCAAGTATGGTAATACCTTAAAGGTATTGTTCTGCCCATGAGATCAATAGTGAAACCGTGGGTAGCATGAAAAGATATAAAGAAACAGACTTCAGAGCCACATGAGTACTCAGGAATAATGCTGAAGCCATGAGCTATCAAGGTTACTGAGTGGCCCTGGCCACATTAGTAAACTCTCCGGGCCTGCATTTCCTCATCCGTAAGACAGAGATAGTAATAAACCTATGGCGTAAGGTTGTCTAGAGAATTTTAAAAGATAATACATGGAAAGGCACTTTGAACAGTTCCAGAACACAGAATTTGCTTATTAGCTATTAGTTATCGTCATCCTCATTCTCATTCTCATAAACATCATCATCATTTGCACTTAAATTTAAAAACGGACCATCTGTGTACATATTCCCTGGAAGCCCCTACCAATGATGGTCACTTGGTAAATGTTCCCATCTTAAAATTTTTCACATCTGCTGTAAAGCGTTTCAACTTTGTCATGGAATCATCATACCTTTTCTATTTTCTTTAGCCTGAGGTCATGGAAGTAGAAAGGCATGGCAGTAGAAAGTCCTTTAGTGTCAGTGGAAGGGAAGCAGCAATTATTTTCTTCTTTACATTTATTCCAGTCTAAAGATTTAAAAATCATGCTGCCTTTTATCAAGACATCTCCCAAGGAAATTGTACTAGCTCTTCATGTGTGGGAAGTGCTTGGTATTTTCAAAGCAACTTCCAATATTAATTAAACAACATCCTTTTGAAGCAGGTCAGTAAGTACCTTTATCTTTCAGAGTAGGTAAACAGGATATAGTGAGGTAAAGTAGTGATTTGCCTTAGGTCATGAACTAGCTCATCATTTGAATTGACTTCCCGTGTCAGTTAACTGGTCTGTGATTCAACCTGATAGGCCAAGCTACAAGAAACAAAATATCAAAATACTAATTTGCATATTGTTATACTTTGTGAGTCATCGGTGTATCCTGTCCCATGCCTCATGAATCTGAGCTTTGCATCTCTTATTCTCATGACCTGAGGTGACCTTCTTTCCCTAGTCTCCTTATTTTTCTAGCTAATTTCTACTCATGTTTTGTAACTTAACTTGTATATAACCTCCTCTAAGAAGGCTTCCCTAACTTACTGTGTGATTTAGTCTCATATTCGTTGTTCATATAGCACTCTGGATCCCACACTGTATCTCTATTATGGTACTAACTATACTCTACTGTAACAATGGGCTTTCTGAGGGGAAAAATAATTATTCTGTCTTTATATTCTCAAGCACAATACCTAGCAGATGGTATTTGCTCAACAAATATTTTTGAATGAAGAATGTATAAATGATATGTGTATTAGTCAGGATAGGAGAGGATATGCCATAATAACAAAGTCAGCCTATGTTTATTTCTCACTTAGTAGAAATGTCCAGTGCAGATCAGAAGGAGGATCTGCCCCAATGACTCAGGGATACAGACTGACAAAACTCCACCACCTTGTGGTGCTGCATTGTCTGAATCAGGTAGACTTCTAGGTTGCCAAGACAAGAGAATAAAATGCTGGAAGATTATACACTGGAAATTAAACTCACCTGTGATAGTAATTTCCACTGAAACACTATTGGCCAGAAGTACTCACATAGTACCTGAGGTACACAGACAGTGTCTTTCTTTCCTTGGTGTGTCCCCTTAAATCCCTAGTCTGTGTGCATTCAATGACCAGCACCCATGGGCTCTTCTTCAGCAGCCTGCCTCTGAGCTACTGGAACTCCTTTGCACAGAGAGCCAGAAGTGCTTGGCTTTCACAAGGACATACACCCCCAGTGGCTGTTTATGAATGACTGTCTTGTGCAGGAATACAAGCTCAACTCTCTTTGCTCAGCTTAGGACAACTCAGAGGTATCACTTACCCTCTAGAATTCTCCTGTGGGATCATGCTAAAGCCTGCCCTCTTTGGGACTTTTGCCTTAGCTTATACTATTGCTTGACTTTATTTCATTCCTTGTTTTGCTTCCCTCACTTCCGTATCAGTCTCTCTGGAGGATATTTTCTTAATCCATCTTTTTAAAAAATCTATTTATTTATTTATTGGCTGAATCGGGTCTTCGTCGCTGCGTGCGGGCTTTCTCTAGATGCGGCGAGCGGGGGCTATTCTTCGTTGTGGTGTGTGGGCTTCTCATTGCGGTGCCTTCTCCTGTTGCAGAGCACAGGCTCTAGGCACACGGGCTTCAGTAGTTGCAGCATGTGGGCTCAGTAGTTGTGGCTCACAGGCTCTAGAGAGCAGGCTAAGTAGTTGTGGCGCACGGGCTCACACGTTCTTGTCTTAGAGGCTGCATCTAGGGAGCTCAAGATATGAGAATGCCACCTAACAAAAAGGTGGGCAGAGAAGTGTAATGCATGATGTTTCCAGAAAGAACTGATATAGGTGAGCATTGTAATGTCTACCATAGCATAATGAAAAGCAATTTGGTGATTAAACTAGGGGTCAAATGACCTGGGTTTAGCCAACCAACTCTATCAACAAGGACTGGACATGGAGAAGGAAGACAGGATTTCATGGAGGAAGGGTCACTGAGAAAAGTGACTTCTCCATTGGGTAAGATGCTGAGGAAGCCAGGCCAGTAGTTCAAATTGCAAAGTTGAAAGAACCCCTGGGCTTGGTTCTAACAGGAACCATTATTTGAGGTGAGCAAATTGTGCAGTAATAATAGGAATCATCGGCAATACAAGGAGTCCATGACACATCAAGGTAATAAGCAGTATTTACAGGGAAATGTAAATACTGGAAGAAGTCAGTTTGATGGTTCTGGGTTATTATTTCACAGCTGGTCCTCAGTCAGTGACTTATGGTATGGGAATTTGGGGAACACGATGTGACATTTTTTGTAGGAAGATGGTGGTAAATTCTATGCAGGGTCTCTGGCTACTAGAGAAGCAGGCTAGAGGCTCCAGTCTTAGTGGAATGCCAGGTTGGAAAGCAAAGGCAGAACCCCAGGTATTTGAAGTGAGCAGCACTGTGAGCGGTAGAAGCAGCCTGCACTTGGAGACACATCTGCCCCAGTGCATGGACACTCTAAGATAGTGGTCCTGCAGTTGCAGGATTCACCATTGACCCCTCTGCCTGATTTTCCCTGTTCTTGTGAGGATAGGCTCACCCTCCCGTTGACTAGAGATTCCATCAGAAATAAAGGCTATGAAGTCAAATATTTTCTCTTAATGCATCTGGATTATGAGTCATAGTTAGAAAAGTTTTCCATACAACAGAGTTTTAAATAAATTTCCTTTGTTTTTCTCTAGTATGTATAGGATTTAATATTTTACATTTAGCTATCTGGTGGGTTTTCCTTTTTGTATGGGTGAGGTATGCATATAAATTTATCTTTCTAAAATTCTATCTAATATTCTCATACAACTTTTTAAAGTCCATCATTTCTCCTAGAGATTTAAACTGCCACCTTTGTCATTTACTAAATTCCATATGTAGTTGGAGCTCTTTCTGGACACGGTATTCCGTTCTTCCATTGGTCTCTCTATTCCTGCATCTACTCCCCACATTTTCAACTATAGAGGCTTTATAGTATGTTTTGTATCACATAGGGCTAGTCCTCCCTCAGGTTGTCTATATTTAGAGTTTCCCTAGCTATTCTTGCATGTTTATTTTTCCATATGAACTTTAGAATCACCCATTTTCATCAAACAAACTTCAGGGAATTTTTACTGGGACAACATTAAATTCACATATTAATTTGGAGACAATTTATATCTTTATAACGCTAAGTTTTCCTGTTGAAAAACAAGGGATGTCTTTCCATCTCTCTAGGTCTACTTTCTGAGCCGAAGAGTATTTTAAAGTTTTCCTGAAGTTAAACACATTTTTTGTTAAGATTATATCTAATTATTTATATTTTGGATGTTATTATAAATATTTTTTCTTTAGTTATATATTTTAAGTGGTTACTTTTCTATCTGTGAAAACTATTGATTTTATATGTTAATTTAACATCTGCTCCCTTATTAAAAGTTTTTTTTTTCTTATTTGTGTTAGTCTTAGCATTGATTCTCTTCTGTGTTCTAGGTGTACAAATACATTATATGTCATTAGATATAGTTTTGCTCTTTCTTTCTTGATTCTTAAGCTTCTGCTTATTCTCTCTTGTATGATTGAAACTGGCACCTGTGATCCAAGTTTAACAGTAGTGGAGCTAATAGGCATCCTTGCTTTGTTTCTGACTTTGGTGGTAATGCTTCTAGTGGTTTTCTGTATATTCAGCACGTTATGGAAAGGTGTACCAATTAGAGCTTTTTAAACATATCTAGGGGAAATTCCATGGAGGTCCAGTGGTGAGAACTCCCCTCTCTCACTGCCCAAGGGCATGAGTTGGGGAACTAAGATCCCGCAAGCAGTGCTGCACGGTCAAAAATAAAAATAAAAAATAAACTTCATACATATTGATGTTTAAAAATAAACATATCTGAGACTGTGTATGGATTGGGGCCTAAGCATCTGTTTTATAAAAAGCTTTGAAAGTGATTTTAATATAGTACGAACTCTAACTTGAGAACCTTGAGTATATGTTCCATAAGGATATATGATATCAGTTAAGTAAATTAATCAAACATTTGAATCACACTTTGTGTAGAACCTGTGAGAACAAAGACTAAGCCTGTCTTTCCTTCCAGGAGCTCAATTTAGCAGAAGAGAAAGACCTACAAACTAATGATTGCATATAATATAATTATTACATTGTAGAAAGTGTTTCGTTACTTGTATCTTTGCAGAAAGTTGGCTTTACCGAAATATTTACTCTTAAGTTTTACAAAATTGTGTCCTATAATACTATCTGTTAATCTCTGCTTTTAAAAATTATTCAAAATTGGCCTTCATCAGTAGTCACTAACTGAAAATGTTATGATGGTGTCCTACAGAAATTCTAAATTTCCTATCTTATTTCCCCCTCCCCCCTCGTGTTATTTTCAAATTGTAGATGAATTGATTATGACAAACAGTCTACCTCATTTGTCAGTTCCTGGTGTTTTCATAATTATTTTATCATCAAAGACCACTCAGTTGTCTATTAAACAAAATTATGTAAATAATTGTTTTTGAAAGCAAAGGAATTCTCTTATTTTTGTTAATAGATTTACACTAACATGTTAAATATTGTGTACTGATCCCAAATCAACTCTGAGACCCATATTTTCCCTCTCAGTGCCTTTTGACTTCATTCTTTTAAAATTTCTCAACCACTTTCAAATTTGGGGAGAGTAGAAAAGATGGTCCTAATGCTTGGGGTGGGGGATAGAAGTGGAACTTTTGGAAAAAGGAGATGAAATTTTAAACAAAATTTTAAACTTAAAATTAGACACGGTGAAGTAAACTTTGGGCCTCTTATGTACTTTGGCTTGAATTGTTGCAACATTTGTATGTCTTTCTCCTCCCTTGCAGGTTCTCTCTCTATCTCTTGGGTCAGAGGTGCTTTCAGTTTGAGAGTTACTCGTGAATTAGAAAAGGTAAAGAAGTCAGGGTATGGTATAAAAGAGAAGGCACCAGGATGGCTACTTAGGACTAATTCTAGATGCTGTATTTCAGGAGATACTACGAAAGAATATTTAATGATTTTTTTTCTAGCTTCCTGATCCCTGTTTATTAAAGTGAGGGACCTAGGGCAGAGGCTCTTTTCAGAAACAAAGGTTATTCATTTGGCTAGGCTGTTATCTTACGGGAACAAGCTTGCAAATGAGAAATAGGAAAAAGAAGAAACCCAGTAGAGAACAAACCCCCAGGCCTCTAGTAGGAATCCTGTCTGCTATGAAAGGTGCTACATTATTTGTCCTTCTTCTAGAAATGTCAATATTAGTGGCATCAGTGATTGGTTTTTGCTATTTAGTATTATCAGCTTTTTATATGTAGGAGGAAAACTTATGCAGATATCTAAGTAACTTGTATGAAGTAGAAAATGGTGCTTAATCATTACTCTTCTGAAATATAACATTAACTTCTTAAATGTTTGAAACACTGTTCATAATTTCTTTTTTGATCGTTTCTGTATGCTTCACGGGGTAAGTGTATCAAGCATATCGATAAACTGTGCATATCACCTGCTTGTAATTTTCACCCAGATAGTATGAAAATATCCTAACTCTTAGTCGGTGCTGTGTGTAGGCCAGTGTGTATTGTTTTTTTGTTTTTCTGGGTTTTTTTTGCAGTACGCGGGCCTCCCACTGCTGTGGCCTCTCCCGTTGTGGAGCACAGGCTCCGGACGCGCAGGTTCAGTGGCCATGGCTCACGGGCCCAACTGCTCCGCGTCATGTGGGATCTTCCCAGACCGGGGCACGAACCCTGCATCGGCAGGCGGACTCTCAACCATTGCGCCACCAGGGAAGCCCTGTGTATTGTTTTCTATACTCCTCAATATCTATAAAGTCTTTATTGTGAGGAATTGTCACATGGTTCTGTTGATTATTTATTTTGCCTCTTTAGACTCTATTTGCAGGTTACATAGAATAATGACTTAAATAGGTGTCAAGCTCAGTTTACAGGATATTTTTAGTTTGGGGCAAGTTACCACTTTTGATGTCAGTGTAAGGCATCTTATGGAAGAAATGAATAATATCGATAAGTAGATAATGAAGAATAAGGAACTACATATTTCTTCTCCCAAACCAATTTTTTGCATATAACTTTTTCTTCTTAGAGTTGAACACCTAGAGCCATGTTAACTTGCACTTCTATTATAATGAACTATCATGAAAATCTGAGTTCTGTAGTCAGAAACATCCAGGGGTCAATTTCTTACTCTTATGGTAGCAAGCCTTATTAAAGGATGGTAAAATATTGTTTCTGTTTGGTGATCAAGGCCTTCATAGTATTCTGTGTCATGCTTATCTATCAATCTATTTGTACATGTTTGGATTAACATTATAGCCAATAGCATGAGAAGTACTTATGAAGACAATTATAGACTCCAAGGCAGTTATAAACTCTGGCCTTAAAGGTTGGACTAACCCAACTACCCATTAAATAGGTATAACCTACTGTAACCTTAGAACTAAGTTTAGAATTCTTTTTCTGTGCATTGATTAATCACTCTCAACTTAATAGTTTATGTGATTTAAAGAAGCAACACTAAATTTCAACTAAGAGTAAAGTTTAAATGTAGTCATTTTTTTCTTAAAATGGTCCATTTAACTTGATAGCTTTAGCTCTTAAGCTCTCATTACTAGACTAGATATCTTAGTCTAGTTGTATTCGTATAAGCCTTAAACATTGTTTATTCACTTCTGTCTTGATGGGATATTTATAATGCTGTCTATTGGCTTTGATGACAGAGTGTTTTTATTTTTTAGAAATTTAAATGTATCACATTTTAATTTTCAAACCAAGTTTCTTTTCAAAGACATTTTGACTATATTACTTTATTGTGTCTGTTATATTTTAAATACGATTTACATAATTTCTTTTTAGTGCAATAGGTACAATCAACCAATACTCTTACAGAGGCTAACAAAATACTGCTTCAGTTAGGTGAGCGGTACCTGCACAGCCTTCTAGGTCATGCTTATCCAAGCAATAAATTACTTTTCTTAGACAAAAATCATCCTCGGAAATTGCTTTAGCTTTTGCTGAAGTGAAGGGATTGAATGCCTAGTACTGGGAACACTTTATTTTGCTTTTTATCGAATACAGTTATTTTCCACTTGAGAACTAACATCACAAGACAACAAGATGGGTTTCTTACCTTTTACTGTTTTCTTATTCATATTGAACCCAGTTCTAATTTGCCCCAATAAAGATATTTCCTGCCCTATAACTTAATCTCCTTAACCTCTTAACCTAGAAAATAATCTTAAAACAACTGATATGTGTTTATCCAATTTGGATTTAATGCCTGATATTACTTCCTTGAAAGTTATTTCTAAAGGTGGATAAATGTCATTTTTAAAGCTTTGATAGAATATAGATACCGGCTTCTTATCAGATGTTCATCTTCCTTGAAGTTTCGTAAAAGTCAAATGAATAACAAGTGTCTCCCACTTTAGTCTCTCTTGAGCACTATGCTCACAATATCACACATAGAGAAATAGGCTAGTATGTGAAGAATGTAACAACAAGGAAGGAATTAAGTGAAAATTAAGTGCCTTTGGGATTTAAGACTCTTAGGAGGCCTTAAAATCTAGGTTAAAAACATCAGACAAAGACAAACTCAAATTCATACTCAGGTGAATGTAATCACCTCTAGGTTGGTGTAGTATATATGCTGAGCAAGTTTTGACACAGAAAGATATAGGTTTAGTTTATTTCAATTCACATTAACTTAAGTAAGCTTTTGTGGGTTTATAGATCTTTTTGTGAATCTGAGGATTCTATTCTATCTATGAACCCTATTCTCAGGGGGGAAAATGCACTTACACACAAACACACAAAATCTTGCATACAATTTCAGGCAGTTTACAGACTTGCTGAAGTCTGTCCATTAACTGCATAGGGATTTGTATTAGTCAGGGCTCTATAATTGCAAGTGATAGAAAACCAGCTCATATTATCTTAAGGCAAAGATAAAGGTATTGGGCCATGTAGCTGGGAAGATATTGAAATAACTCAAAGAAATGGATATAGGAAGCAATGCCTATAGGACGAACTGGATCTGGGAACTCAGGATCACCAGGACATACTCTATCTGCACTCCTTGAAGTGCAGATATTTCTGCTTGTCTCTACTTCTCTTGGCATGTTAATCTCATTTTCCCCTGTTGCAGGAATGCCTTCTTCATATGGCTGAGAACATACCTGCCAGCAGATCCAGCTTGGCAACCCCAGGAAGAACAGCGCTCCTGAGCAGCCAGGTATCAAAACCAGAGAAGGACTTTATCGTTCAAGTCATAACCAATCAAATGTGAGACTGGAGGAGAGGGGAGTAAGCTGGCAACTGATTAATAAACTGAGGCTGTGTGAAGGGGGTCAGAGTGTAAGTGCTAGACAGTAGTGAGCTTGTACACTGGCTCTCTGGAAAACATGCATGCATATATTAAAAGATGCATATAAACTTATTACACGTTTTATTGATATAAAGAATGAGTGGCACACAACTTATTAAAAATGATACAGTGTTCAAGACTTTTATTATTTGAATATAGCCAGTTGATTCTCATTTGATGCTTCTGCTGATTTTTGCTGTTCTTGTATCCTGGCTAAACTGTGGTTGCAATTGACAAGTGTTTGAAGAACAAGAATATTGGCTGATACTTTCTTTTTCATTAACTAGTAAAATGCCAGAACTTCACTCATTGGTCAGTTGTGTGAACGATTTCTTTGCTGAATTGGATAATAATTTTTGAATAGTGGAAGGATAGTTCCTCAATTTTTTTGTGTGTTATTCACAATGTAACAGCTAGTCACGACACTTTTAAAGTTTAATATGCATTATTAACATGTTCTCAAGCACTTCCTCAACTCTAGAAAATCAGCAAAACAATAATTCGTCTTGACTTGTAATAACTGCCAATTTCCATGGTGTAAATACTCCCACCACAGCCTATTTTAAGCTACTAATAGGACATCAGTAAACAGAGAGTTGGGAAGAAATGAGAACTAGCACACTATTCTGTAGTATTTTCATCATACTCTAAGCATAAATAACCTCAAAACACAGATAATAATAAAAGGTAGTAAAATAATTAGGAAGTGAAGATTTTTGAGTACTTATTATGTTTGTTTTATAGATAATGTATCTAATTATAAGTTTATATACTTTAATTTTTAAGAATTACTGTATCTAAAAATTAACTAGTAAAATTCTAAGAATTTTAACAATTCCTCGAGTTCTAACAATTCTAACAATCTAACAATTCCCCGAGTTCATGAGTCAGTCTGTACCAGCTCCAGAACACCACTAGTGATGGTTTCCATGATTACTATGAAGAAACGGCAGTTAAGAAATAATAACTTGGGCTTCCCTGGTGGTGCAGTGGTTGAGAGTCCGCCTGCCGATGCAGGGGACACGGGTTCGTGCCCCGCTCTGGGAAGATCCCACATGCCGCAGAGTGGCTGGGCCCGTGAGCCATGGCCACTGAGCCTGGGCGTCCGGAGCCTGTGCTCCACAACGGGAGAGGCCACAGCAGTGGGAAGCCCGTGTACCACAAAAAAAAAAAAAAAAAAAAAAGAAATAATAACTTGAAGTTATCGTAAAATAGAGAGCCGACATGTAACATCAAGATTCTGCCATGGCATCTCTAAATCTCTAGATTTATCTAAAACAGTATACTCAGTAAATATAGCTAGGTGGGTATCCAGCATTAGATACATTCAAATTTCAATGGCTTTACTTTATAGTTTGACAAGTTTTAGATTATTCACTATTTGGGATTTTTCAAATCCATTTTCTCTTTTTATTAGTGCAAGTGATTGACAGGTTATTTTATCACATTTGCAAAAAGTGTAAATTCCATAAGCTTTATATTTTACTTAGAAAAGGAAGCAAAAGCAGAATCTCTGAAAGCCTTTTCTGCTCCTTCACTGATGTGATTAAAATCTGACTTCTGTTTCTTCACATTATAAACTCTTATCAGAATCTCACACTCTAATAATTTTCTAAAATACTAGACAAAGTGGGACAATGAACGCTAGGAAAATGCTGTTTATCTCAGATATAATGCTGTCTTTTAGTGAGTATGCTTTGGCCAAGAAATAGGAATAAAGGAAAATAACAGTGAGAAACACTTTCGATATTTTACTTTACTTTTATGTATTTAGCATTGACTATAGAGGTGTCTACTTGTTGGCTTTCTGGTGACTCAAACCCTCATGTGCTTTAATCAGTAAAAGAAGTGGATAAATGAGAATAATTACTAAATAAATTAAGTTCGAAACTGGATAGTAATTGTGTCATTTAGTAATTATTTTGTCCTTGATGTTGTATATAGACTTGTTGCTTTTAAATGTTGCACAGTTGTAAAACCTTATTGGTTTCCTCAGTGTACATTTAACATTTTAGTGCCTTTATTTCTAAAGATAAGCAAAGCAAAAAAAACCCATACAATTATGTGAAATACATTATACCAAACGTGTTTCTGAGGAATTGGTTAAAAAGAAAAGGGATAATGAATGAGACTAATACATAGGGAAAGATTATCTGGAGCTTAGGAGAAAAATCACCAGAAATGACTGAAAATAAATTTACATTAGTAGTCTGTGATGTCAAAAATGGGAGACTTTGCAAACCACCTGGACTTAACTTCTCATAAATGTCGATGGGCTTCAGCGAAATAGGCCTGTTGATGAAGTTACAACCTCTACTTTGTGGTTTGCTCTTTCTGGTGTTTACAAATCACAGGGTCATCCCTCTCTGCTCTAACGGGGCTCAGAGGCAGCTTATGACCATGGTCATGAAGGATACTTTAGGGACTAGGGACTGGCCTAAGGAGAAAGAGGAAGAATTGATTAATGATGGAGTCGTCAATGTCAGAGGCAGGTGAGAAGAGGGAGATGTAATTCGTCTGGATAAACACAAAACCATAAGCCTCTGAGGGAGAAAAGTGAAGGAGAACAGACCCGACACAGCTAAAGTCTGGCACCTCACTTGGAAAGGAAGGCAGAGCGAAAGAAACAGACCATATACCCTTGGCTAATAGTACAGGTATGGCATAGGCAGAGGTCAATAGGCCTGAGGCAGACATATGAAAATCATATTGCTGTTAATGATAAAGAGGCCTCGAGTGCGCTCTGTAAGATAATAATGAACGTGGAATGCATGGTAATCAATAAGAAAAATTCAATAAATATGTGAGATTAGCATTTTACAACCAGGAGAGGTAAAGCGTGTTTACATTAGAGAAGAACTATGGTTAGATTTGACAAATTAACAGAAGAAATCAGGTAAAATGCTATTGGGCTCATACCCTTGTCTCTTCTTATATGAGAGGGAGGAAAAAGTGAGTAAACTGGAAAAACAAGTCATCATTAGGTAAATGATAGTTTATTCCAAGAGATCCTCAAGAGATCTGGACTGTAAAAAGCAGGAAATGCTTGGGAAAAGAGACAGGTTTTTATTGGCCATTCGAAGGGTATCCTAGATCTGAGGCTGAGCTTGGGGGAGGTATCGTGGGTAAAAACGAGATAAGTTTCAAGTCAGAAAGTTGAATAGATTTGCTGTTTATTAGCAGAAGACTCAGGCAAATTAAATAACCTTCTGAGCCATAATTTCCTCATTTTAGAAATGGGGCTAACACTGCTTACCATGAGGTTTAAAGTTAAGGGTACGGAATGCACCTGGCACAGAGGAGGTGTTTAAAACATTAGTTCCCTTGTTCCCAGGTGAACTGTTCAGTGTGGGAGACTCTGTCAGAGGTGAGGAGTACCTGTAAGACATCCCCAGGGCAAAACCTTCCAAGTGACCAGGAAGTCATTCTTTGATGGAATTCCTGAGTCAAACACTGGTCTGGTCTGCATCCTCCTTGGTTCCTAATTTGGCTGCATACTTGGGCAGTGGCTATTAGAACTCTCCTGGAAGGCTCTCAGGATTTTCAGAGCAACTGGTCCTTGATTCTGGTTCATGCCTGTATATTACTCACTCTTTTTTCTATTCCATTAACTTACCTGGTTTTCTTTTCTGAGAAGACTGGATGGAACAGGGTCTTCAGTTCATCCGCTTCTCCCAGAAGTCTCTGGGAGCCGTCTCTGTGTGCCTATGTGTGTGTGTTGGTGTATGTGCGTGTGCGCGCACGCCTGTGTGTGTGTTTGTCTGTCTAATATGTAACACCCAGGCCGTAACTTTTAAAATGGTTCTCCTTAAAAAAAATGTGGAACTGGGCTTCCTGGTGGCGCAGTGGTTGAGAGTCCGCCTGCCGATGCAGGGGACACAGGTTCGTGCCCTGGTCCGGGAAGATCCCACGTGCCGCGGAGCGGCTGGGCCCGTGAGCCATGGCCGCTGAGCCTGCGCGTCCGGAGCTTGTGGTCCGCAACGGGAGAGGCCACGGCAGTGAGAGGCCCGCGTACCGCAAAAAAAAAAAAAAAAAGTGGAACTATTGAGGATCTACTTAAGTAATATCACTTAAAACAGTCCCCTCATTTGCAGGGGGTGGGGAGGGTGCGAGGAGGGGGGCATTTCTCAGGTTAGACACTTCCTACTGTCAGTAAGTAGAGTGAGAGAGGGTTTTAACACCGTAACAACAACCCAAGATAACAAAAGAATTTGTCACTTGTGCAAAGTCTGAAGATTTTCTTTTTGGATCTGGTGGGCAGATTCTCCTGTGTGGTTCCTTCCAACTCAAGTCTCTATTATCTAGCGTAGCATCCAAGGTCACCTTGGAAGGTGGAAAGAGAGGAAGATTGCTACATTCCATTGAGCTAGTTACTGGACCCCACCTAGATAGGCAGGATTTGTAATCTCCCTCAATGCCCAGGAGGAAAATGAAGTGACTAGGCCAAGGCAACATCATCATGCCACAGAATGATTTAGAGAGATATAATGAAATATTCCCTCTTTCCCAAAAGCCAGTGGCTCATAGATTAACAATTTACTTCTAAAGACAAAAAATGAAATTTGGAAGATGGAAACTCAATTACATTTTTCACAGCATAGAGTTTCAGTGTAACCAAAATTTCTGGCATAACCATAAAGTATAAACTTGATGAATTACCGAGAGATACAGCTTCAAACAAAACAAAAGTCCTTGTTTAAGAAATCAACAGTTTTTCACAGAGTACTACAATGCAATTAAGATGGTGATAATATAGAATTTAATTTCAAGTTAAGACAATTACATTTAAAAAATAATTCTGTAATTCTTACCTTAAGCTGAGGATAGCCAGAATGGGTATATATTTTTTTAATGCAGTTTTAAGCATGAAAGTAAATATACCAAAGTACTATTTTGTTCAAATTTGCTTGCCTGTGATATTTCCCCTTTCAGTTTCCTGCCCTAAATAGTGCAAACAGTAATACATAAAGATGAAGAGGAAGATGCCTTGTATTTTAATTATATGATCATAAGATTTGAAAGGAAAGTCAGATCTCATCTATTTCTTATTCTCCTCCCCCTTTTGAGACTAAATTATATCAGACAAAAATGCGAAGATGATAATCTCTTTGTACCTTCTAACCATTAGAGATTGAGTGATAACAGGTGTTTCAATAAGAATTCCATAACCCTGTGATCTTTAAAAATTGAATAGCTAGCTCATTTAAGGTTTAGTGAATAAAGTAATGTGTAAACAAATGAGCAAATTCCATGATTCTATTAAAGGATACTCTGGTAAATAGCCAATCATATGCTTTTACCCAGAAGGCAGACATTTCACTTACAGAAACAAGTTAAAAAAAGGGGGGATTCCTTCATTCATCCTTCTGCCACTCCTACTGATAAAAACAAACATCTTCCATTCAAAGCAGAACATTTAGCTTTCAGTTAGCAACAGAAAGTACACTTCCCCAGCAACAGGAAAACCCAAAAAGGACATCTATTTTTAAAGATAAAATGTGAAACCCTCAGCATTTTGCTGATTAAGTGAACATGATAAATCTTATCTATCCAAAATAGGTGAATGTCCTATAGATTTCAAGAATAGTGTGATTTTAGGTGCTTTTTATTTGATTATTTGCTTTGTTTTTTATACACCAGAACTCTTCCTGACATTTCTGCTGATTTCTCTGTTCATGGATATTTGCAGACATGGCTGTTCCAAGGTAGGAGGTGTCTCATTTTAAGTGGAAAGGTGGTAATTCAAGGAGTTCATTACTACAAACAGTTCACAGCAGCCTCTGCTTGGTAGCAAGGTTTTTGAAAAAGGTGATGATGAATATGCTTGTTGAAGGAAAGTGATAGGAAAACTTGCTATCATAAGTACCACAGTTTTAAAATTGAAAGAAACCTTAGAGAGCATTTGATCTTGAGCGGCAGTGCATTGCCCAATGCTTCAAGCAACAACTGACTGTATTCATGTACACAGTATATTAATGTTAATCTAATTCTATGTTTCAAGCTCTTAACTTTACAGAAAAAGACAGTGAAGCTCAAAAAATGATGAATTTCCACTTTCAAGGTTTAATCCTATTTAATAGCAAAGACAGGACCACAATGCAAATCTTCTCAGGCTTCTACTCTTCTCATTCCATGGCCAATATTATGGGGCATGTGTCTAATATCTCTTCCATTCAATTGTATGTACATCTATTACAGTTATTTTTGTTTTTCTTAATTTATTTTAATTTTTTAAAGGTTTTTTTTATGTAGACCATTTTTAAAGTGCTTATTGAATTTGTTACAATATTGCTTCTGTTTTATGTTTTGTTTTTTTGTCTGCGAGGCATGTGGGATCTTAGCTCCCCAATCAGGGATCGAACCCGCACCCCCTGCATTGGAAGTCGAAGTCTTAACCACAGGACCTCCAGGGAAGTGCCTATTACAGTTATTTTTAAATTTAAAAATTTTATTGAAAACAGAAAGATTACCATATATGCAAGGGTGAAGGCAGGTCTCATTAACTTTATGCCAATTAATGTAATATGTAACCATTTAAAAACACTGGTAACTCAGAACAATTTTTTTTTTACCTTAGTTATTAAGCTAGTAAAGTAGGAAGCAATATAATAGCAGTCTTTGATTTCACTCTTACTCTGTAAAAATGGAACTAGCTGAGGTAAGTCTTAAATAAGTGGACATACTAGGTTCTGTCTGTGAGTACTGATTCCTCTTCTCATTTCCTCCTTTGGCTGAAGGCAGAAACAGGAGGTCAAAGGCCAGTCACTATTCTTATGATTCACAGAAGAAACTGGGGACAGGATCACTGAAAAATTTTAGTTTTTAAAGTTAACTGATTTAATATACTTGAAAACACAATATATACACACATATAATTCTGAAATATATAACTATACAGTGTATATATATATATACATACATGTATGCATATATTAATTTTTTCATTAAATATTTTCTCTACTACTAGTTGTGCAACTAGGACAAAAAATGTAACTCTCCGGCTTCCCTGGTGGCGCAGTGGTTGAGAGTCCGCCTGCTGAGGCAGGGGACACGGGTTTGTGCCCCGGTCCGGGAAGATCCCACATGCCTCGGAGCGGCTGGGCCCGTGAGCCATGGCCGCTGAGCCTGCGCGTCCAGAGCGTGTGCTCCACAACGGGAGAGGCCACAACAGTGAGAGGACCGCGTACCGCAAAAAAAAAAAAAAAAAATTTAACTCTCTGGGGCCCAATTTCTTCATTTGTAAAATGGGAATAATAACAGTTCCTATATTCTCGGGTTGTTGTGAAGCACTTAGAACAGAGCCTGGCACGTGGTAAGAATTTAATATCAGGTATTATAGAGGATTATATGTCTAATATATCTAATATTATATATGTATATAATATAGATGTATATAAATTTATGATATCTCTATATCCAAGTGAGGTTTCTTCTATAAAATCATTAGTTGTTTGGGTCTGTGCATGAAAATGTAAAAGTAATTTCACTATGCGTTTTTCTTTATGTTTTAGGGCTGTGAAACTATTCTGTATGATGTGACATTATGCGTTTGTCAGAAATCAGCACAAAGAGTGAAACTTAAGGTATGCGAATTTAAAAATTCAAATTATTTAGGAGGTTGGGGGAATCTCAAGAAAGAAAGTAGACTGCAACAAGAGAATCTAACTATATTACCAATATAAGAAACGACCTCACTGAAGAGGGTGGGAGGAAAGGTACTGAACTAAGTAACTTTGGAAATGACTGAAGTTTGTAAGACTAAAGATAAAAGAAACTGCACCTAGAGACTGTACTATAATTGATTTCACAAGGGGTTATGGGCTAACAATTCTGATACAGCTATACATGCATACTGGAATTGAACAAGTAAATAAATGGATGGCTGATAGTAGGAATCAGGTTTCTCACTGCTGGAGTGAAAATTTACAGATAAGTCAAGGAAGGAGGCTAGAATGATCCTTCTGGTAATGCGTTAGAGTTGTAGACATCACTATGAATTTGTGTTTAGTTTAATATAGGTACAGATGGTTCCATACAGAAATATATATAGATAGGTGTATATATATATATATAGGTTAGTGTACATGCATATATTTCCTTTTCTTAACTGCAAGGGCTGAAAAGAAAGGGCACCACCAGTAGCAAAGAACACATCTAGTTTTTAGATGTGTTCCTAGTTTCTAGTTTCTAGAAACCAAGAACAGATCTTGATTTCTAATACCATTCTCCAGTAAAGGAACCAAAGTTCCTTAGAGAAATGGCTGATTCTAGGACAGAGGTATGACGAGCCTGAAGTATCTTGTAGTATGAGAAATTAAGGAAGTACTCAAAAACAAAAACAAAAAACCATCCCACATTGATGGGATTATATTAAAAGGACATAGGACAACTGAAAGAGCTCCCAGTGGCCAAAGCTGAGGCAATTTGAACAACCAAATAAAATAGTATTGGATTTAACCCAAAGTATAAAATAAATATCTACGAGTACATACGCATATAAAGAAATGATTGAATCAATAAAAAATGGAGAAGAGACAAGTCACCTATGCAAAATAATTTGAAATAATTTATGTAGATCTATACTCAAAGAGGAGGAGGTGACTGAGGTCAGCTTCAAGATCTTGTTGATAGCATGTATCCTTGATAGGTGATCCTGGGAATGTTACTAAACTCACGTCCTGGAGGGTAATAAGATCTACTGTGATGGTCTTTTTCAATTGTTCAGTATATGCGAAATGCTTCCCACAGCACCTGGCCCATATATTGAAAAATAGTATTCAAAATTGAGAATTAACTGTTTGAAAAGTGCTGATTTTTATGGTGTAAAAATATTTGTTTTAAAAACTATTGACTGGGGCTGTCAGTGATCTAGTAAAATCTCTGAAATACACTACAGACTCTACATATTTGTAATATGGTCCTTTCTATTGAGATCTTGGTACCATTGTGGACTTGTGAATATTATTATTTTATGGCTGCATCTGCTGTTAGCAAAACTTCACCTTATTACTGCTTCTCTCTTAGTCTTGAGTTGCATCAGTATTTCCTCAAAAAATACTGTGTAAGAAAAAAGCACCTGTGGAGCTATTTGAAGCTAGACTTCAGAACACTCTTAAATGCCTTGAAATTTCTGCTTTACTGTTGTCATACTAAAGCTGTAAGAATCAGGATATCCTGCTGCTGTCTGTTCTTAGAATGTGTCTTCTCTGTTGCCAATGCATTATTTTAATACTGATTCACTGGCTGTGATATTGGACCTTGTTAATGAATGTATGTACTATTTAATGCTCAGTACAGGTGGTAGGTGACACTGATGACATTGCATTATGAAGAAACTGCAGTTAATAATATGGTTTAAGAAACCAAAAGATGAAATGTGACAACTGTTTGATAGATGCAATTTGCTTGGGAGATTGATGCTATACTTTTACAGTTTCTTGAAAAGGATTATAGTCAACATGTGACAACCTGAATATGTAGATGAATTTTTTTTCTTTGCTTTAAAATTTAAAAATTAGGCAAATTGGATATTCGGAATTGTTGCTCGGAGGTTTGGAAATCACTGGCAGTGGCCTGTTTAAAAGCATCACACACTTGATTTTTGCCTCTGACCTCTTTTTGTCATCCTTTCCTGTGTTAGACTGGACACTGCTTGCTGAGGAATCAAACCTTTTGCAACAACAACCACAGATGTATCCTTATCATGTGTTTCTTAAGATGGATAGTTTTGTTTTGTTTCAAATTTCTGATTGATAGCCAAAGAACGTGGCATCTCAGGTCAGCCTGTCCCAGGTTTCCTCTGTAACAACTGATAGGATGTTTTTAAGACCACGTGGTATGAAACTGTAATCTGTGCCAAATCAGATGCTTACTTTTTTTTTTGAAGCTAGCTGCTTCTATAAGCATTCTCTTTCCAACTTCTATAAATCTCTGAAATGACATACCTTATTTACTTTGTTGCTTCCCTTACTAGCAAATTAACTTTGACTCATGCCAATGTATATATACATAAGAAAGCTTTTCTTTTTTTTTTTTTTTTTTTACGGTACGTGGGCCTCTCACTGTTGTGGCCTCTCCCGTTGCAGAGCACAGGCTCTGGATGCGCAGGCTCAGCGGCCATGGCTCACGGGCCCAGCCGCTCCGAGGCATGTGGGATCTTCCCGGACCGGGGCACGAACCCGTGTCCCCTGCATCAGCAGGGGGACTCTCAACCACTGCGCCACCACGGAAGCGCAAGAAAGCTTTTCTTCTAAACATATTTTATCTTTATTATCCCCCCATCCCATTATCACCATTGAAAATATCAGCAGTAATATAAGCTTAAGGGAAAGGCTCAGCTTACTATTCTGTCATAAACTTCTCTCTGGCATTCTAGTGACAGTGAAAGTAATTCCCCCATTAATTGCAAGATAAGAACACACAATGGTCAATTGAAAAAAAAATTCTTTCAACACAAAGGATTTTGTTTTCATTTTTAATTAGGCTTTTTCCTTGGGAGTCTTTTAGGAGGACACTGGGGGAGGGGCAACATTTTAAAAGGATGGTCAGAATAGGCTTCCTTGAAAAAGGTGGTATTTGAGCAAAGATGGAACAGAAGTGAGAGATCTAGCCATGCAGGTACCTGGTGGAAAGATCCTTCCAGATAAATATTCAGTGCAAAGGCCCCAGGGCTAGAGGATGCCTTGCTGTTATAGGAGCAGCGCTTAGCAGAAATGAGGTCAGAGAGGTGGATGTGGGGTGGGACTGGGGAGGCTAGATAACATAAGGTTTTTTAGGTCACAGAAAGAACTCGGGCTGAGAAAACTTGGAGCTAATGATTTTGGCTTGCTCCTAGGTCTACGGACAAACTTCTAAATGTTAAAAGCATAGCCATGTCATATTACAGGTTGGTACAAACCTCAAGTTGTGCCTACACTTAATTTATCACCTTTAAAATAAGTGAAAATGCCTTCCTTCTGGAATGGGCAAAACATGTGAAAAGAAAATTAAATACTCAGGCCAGACACCTAAATTACAGTTTTAATTTACTAGTTGGTATCTTAAATATTAATGAGCCTCCTCTGTTTTCTTATTTATAGGTTGGAACAGTTATCTTTTTCCAGGTTCCTTGTTGTCTCTAGTATCTCTTTGTTTCCTTAATATCTTAGGCCAGAGAGTATTTTCCAATCTTATTTTCTATTCATGGCTATTCTGTCAATCCCTGTAACACATTTTATTCTGTTGCAGAGGTCAGAATTTTGCTGGCCCAGTAATATGAAAATTATGTATTAGATGTAGATTAAAACAACAGCAAAATTACTTTGCCTCACTTAGTTGAATTGAGTAAAATCAGGATTTATCTTGAATTTCTACCTGGCTACCTAAATGAATCATTCTCTTTCCTTGATAAGGACACAACAGAGGTAACACAAAGTTTCTAATGCCTTAATGTTTTGAGAATATAAGAGTAATGTATTAGGTAAATTTCATTTTACACAACAGTACTATTGTTAAGGGGAAGGAACTTCTTTCCCAAATGCCTCTGTAACCCCTTGAAAGAGGTGGATGGATTCTGCGTGTCAAATTTGAAAATTTACTTGTCAATTTCCTTGGAAACTGGTTTCTAACATACAACAGGGTAACTCACTTTGACAGCAGGTTCAGGTAAATTACTTTCATTACAATTCAGGTAGAAGTGACTGCCTTCAGTTTCACACACTGTAACTCGCCTAGTGGCAGGTTCAGAACGGTGTCAGTAACAGGGGCTTCTATGCACCCTGCGTTCCAGAGTTCAGTCCCATTTAAGTTAGGACTATTGACAATGACACGTGCTGAAATTTGCTCATCATGATACACACAAACACACACACACACACACACACACGCACACACTGTATCAAGAAGCCAGTGAAGTTGTACAGACCGCAGTTAAAAAGTAAAATTGGCTTTACATTTTTTAGAGGTCTCTTAGGAAGAGCAAAACCAAGCCCTCATTGTTATACAGTTGCTGGCCAAACACCGAATCAGCGACACTCTGCTACGACCGGCGTAAAGCTGATATGCCTGTATCACTTCTACTACCTGTCGCGCACCCCAGAAGAGAACTCGCTGAGGACTGGTAAGGACAAAGGAAAGTTTCTGTCAAAGTTCAGAAGGAAAGAGGGGCTGAGGAGGGAGCACTTTCAGCTCATATTTAAGCCCCAGACAGTGGAGAAAGCCGAACATCCCCCTCCTGCTCTTGGGTCGCCGCGGGGCCGGAGATATGCGAGAGGGAAGTTTTTCTAGTGGACATCTGCCGCCTTGTCCCCGAGACGCGCGAGGTCCGCAGCGCCATCCATGGAAGCCTCGGCCTCTGCCCGTCTCGCTGTACCCCAGGGCCGACCGACCCCGGCGTGCGGCGGAGGATCAGCGGCCGCCGCGGACGCGCGCGCGGACTCCCGGGCCGGCATCGCGCGGGGGCCTCTTTGCCCTCCCAGCGGTCCCAAGTCGGCCTCTGCGCCCTGCCCCAGGGCCCTTTCAGCTGGCGCCGATTGGGTCTCCGGCCACCCGCCTCCACTTCCCCTCGCGCCGGCGCTATGGCGACGGTCACGAGACGCCGGCTGCCCCTGCGCCCGCCAATGGGAGCGCACGTCGCGGGGAGACGCGGACGTCGCTCTTCCAAGATGGCGGCGCGTCCGTCGAGAGCTGCCGGGCCGGGGGGAAGCCAGCGAAGCCGAGTAAAGCCGCCGCCCGGGAGAGGACTGAAGGAGCTGTTGCCGCCGTTGGCGGCGGCTCAGGCAGTTTTCGCTGCTGCTACGGCTGTTGCCATGCGGCGAGGCTAGGGAGGAGCTCACTTCCCCGGGGTGTAATAATGTTAACAGAGGTAAGCGGCGACGGCGGCCAGTGTTTACCTGTGAAATGGGGAAGGGGCCGGCGCCTGCCTGTCGGATAACATTATTTCCGCCGCCTGCGGGCTCGACCCTTGGTAGCGGGCCCCGGGGCCCGAGCAGAGCGGGGATCCTACAAGTGCCCCCTGAAGAGGAGCTGTGCTGACTCAACAGTCCCGCCACCTCCGGCTGCCTGTGCCTCTTCTTTCGCAGTTGCCACTTCTCGTCGCCCCTGGCACTGGTCTCCCTCCTGCCGTCGCTGCCTCCTAACTCGCCGCTCCCTTCGTGGCGTCCCCTTACACGCTGGTCTGTGGCAGTGTCGGTCTCTCCGCGTTGCTGCTGGTTCCTGTTCCCCTACGGTTTTCCCGAGGTCTCTCTCTTCGCGGGTCCCTGGCCTCCAGGGCCCTCCACCTCCAAGCTCGGTCAGCATCCTGGGTTTGTCACTCGGCCAGACCGGTTTGTTTCCCACCCCCTACCTTGACTGCTTCGTGAAGAGGACCTCTTTTTCTCAGGGGAATACTTAGATAGCCCAGTTACATCACCTCCCTCTCCCACACCCTGTCACCTTTAGCTTAAATCGTAGGAATCTGAAAGTTGAGTTTAGCATCTATCCTCTTGATTTGCTTAAGACTTCCTTGGTACTCTCAGTGGAACAGTTTTTTCCCTTGATTCTGAAATGGAAGTAGGGCAACTGTGACTAGCCAATCAATTTCCCTTTTCTAGTGCTTGATGACCATTGCAAAAAGCAGACTTTTTGAAGAAGTAGAGTTTGCCTTTACTAGCAGTACTTTAAGGGGAAGAACGAAATTGTTGTAAGTAGGTACTTGACCTGAGTTAACAGTTATGTGCTGTGGTATATGTTAGTGTGGGTGTCATTGAAGATAAATTCTGAAGCTTGTGGATTTGAGGAAATATCTTAGAAGCTATACTCACTTTAAGTCCTGTGAAGCTTCCAATGTCAGCTGTCACGGACTAGTTTGGGCATCTTTGTGGGCTGAACTAAGGATAGCAAACAATTTTAATGGGTAATGAGAAGTATTCTTACTTGGGCTAAGGAGGACATAAAAATGTTTGTAGATGAGTGGCTTTTGTTGTGTGAAAATGTGATAATAAAGGACTTGCCTTTCCAGCCTTATTAGCTCTGAGGAACTTCATACTTTGGTATTTGTACTTAATAATCTGCACACAGCCTGGTGTAGGAGGGCCTGGTAAATACTTATTGGTTGATTTTTAACTCATGAACTACTTATTTCTAGTAGTTTGTAGTTCACTTTATATTTCTGAATTCTACAGATTATTTTTTTCTTTCCTGTAGTTAATTTTATTCCCATGGTTAATTTTATTCACAGAGATTATGGTATATCATAAGCTCTGTTGTCATTAGCAGTATTAGGTTAAAAAAAAAAAGGCAAGTAGCAGAAGATCTATTTTTACCTTTAGTGTGATATTTTGTTGGGAATAATTAGCCTTATAATAAATTTTTAGTGGTGTTGCTAATGTACAGTATTTTATGAGATAATCTTTTGGTTAAATTTGGCTTAGGTTAGCAGCCTTTGAAGAGTTGTACTGCTTTCACATGAACTCAGTGCTTGCTAGTAAAATGAGAGTCTTGATTTGGAAAGGCTGAACTTTCTAAGCTTCTGTATTTTATTTTATTTTATTTTTTGGCTGTGCCACGTGGCTTGCGGGATGTCAATTCCCTGACCAGGGATTGAACCCGGGCCACGGCAGTGAAAGCCGCGGAATCCTAACCGCTAGGCCACCAGGGAACTCCCTGAAGCTTCTGTATTTTAAAATAATTTCATCTTTCAGTGAAATATTTTAAACAGTAAGTCAGTGATAGTAGTTAGATGTGCTTTATTGCTGTGTGTGTGTTTGTGTGTGTGTGTGTGTGTTTGTGTGTGTGTGTGCGTGTGTGCGCGTGCGCTGTGCGTAGCTTTTAAGTGGAAGAGCCGGGATTCCAACCTGGGCAGTCTCTGCTGAGTTTATCGTTAACCACTACACTGGATTACCTCTCCAAAGTAAGGCCCACATTAAATGGTACTTGGATCTCATCTGTGGTTGTGAGTAGTCATTTTATAGATGAGAAAACTGAAGCCCAGAGACTTATCCAAGGCCAAACAATTATTAGAAGCAAAGGTAAAACTAGAATCCCATCTCCTGACTCTCAGTATAGAACTCTGACCATTTTCCTCTCTATGAATAGTTTTCGGCTTTCTTGAGAGATTTTATTGTATTTATTTATTTTAATTTATCTTTTATTTATTTATTTTTGGCTGCATTGGGTCTTCGTTGCTGCGCGCAGGCTTTCTCTAGTTGCGGAGAGTGGGGGCTACTCTTTGTTGCGGTGCGCAGGCTTCTCATTGTGGCTTCTGTTGTGGAGCACAGGCTCTAGAGTGCAGGCTCAGTAGTTGTGGCACATGGGCTCAGTAGTTGTGGTTTGTGAGCTCTAGAGCGCAGGCTCAGTAGTTGCGGTGCACGGGCTTAGTTGCTCTGTGGCATGTGGGATCTTCCTGGACCAGGGCTTGAACCCTTGGCCCCTTGCATTGGCAGGCGATTCTTAACCACTGCGCCACCAGGGAAGCCCCACCCACTCTTTTTTTTAAATAGGAGTGAACTTCCACATATCAGACTTAGGGTATAGGATGTTTACCTGAGAACTTGTTTCAATTAATCTGAATTTTCACAACATTCAACTATAATGAAATATTTATTAGTGAATTTTCATTACACACACTTTAAAAAGCTACTGGGTTATTATTTCTGAGCATGTATTATTGCAGAGAACTAAAGTTAATAGAAGATGTAGGAAAATATGCTGAATTTGCACCACTGCTGTGGCATACTCTAGAGATTGTCTGTGCATAAAAACCAGTTACCAGCCTGTTGACACTTGTGCTTTTAAAAATAGTGAATAAAAATCGTACTTATTTAAACTTAGTAGTTGTTTGGGTTGTGTGTAAACGTGGAGCATTAGTAAATGTTACATAAAAATTGTAGTTGTGCTAAGTTATTTCCATCTAGATTTATTGATTTTTTTTAATATATTAACACTCATTCTTGGATTTTGTGGTTAACAAATATGGTACAGATGGGTAAGGCATAAACTGCTGCACTTTTAGAGGTCCCAGGTTAATAATTAAGGGAGTACAATTTTGTAGTTCAAATAAGTTTGGAAGATTTGCCTAACGGAACTTAAAAAGGACTTCTTATAGCTTTTGATAGGTGATTTGCTGTCAAAGAATGTGTTAGAACTTGTGTCAAATTGCATAGAGACTGTGATGGTTAATTTTATGTGTCAACTTGATTGGCCTTGGGGTGCCACATTAAACATTATTTCTGGGTACCACTGTGATGGTGCAGCTGGATGAGGATGAGATTAGGACTGGAATTGGTGGACTTGTTAAACTAGATTGCTCTCCCTAGTGTGGGTGGGCACCATCCAATCTCTTGAGGGCCTGAGTAGAACAATAGAAAGAAAGAATTTTCCCTTTTTTCTGCATCACTGTTTGAGCTGGGACATTTCATTTCATCTTCTCCTGCCCTTGGACTGGGATTTATACCATCAGATCCCCAGATTCTCAGGCCTTTGGATTGAATTACACCACTGGCTTTCCTGGCTCTCCAGCTTGCAGACAGCAGATGGTGGGACTTCTCAGCTTCCATAATCTTGTGAGCCAGTCCCTCATAATAAATCTCCTTAAAAAAATTTCCTATTGGTTCTGTTTCTCTGGATAACCCTGACGAATACAGATACTTACAGAGTTTCTTGTATTTCACTTTGGGAAATCCTGAGATGTGATGAGTTGTGCATTAAGGGAGAGTCTTTGGACTTTCAGAGCTCTTTTTAAACACACACACACACACTCTTGCCCATAGTAAGTGGTTAAGAAAAAATTATGACTTGATTTTGTTCGTTAATACATTAGTTAAGAGAAATACTCTTGGGGTGGGTTACTCCTTAA
The DNA here is from genome assembly GCF_963924675.1 of Phocoena phocoena. Taxonomy (NCBI): domain Eukaryota; kingdom Metazoa; phylum Chordata; class Mammalia; order Artiodactyla; family Phocoenidae; genus Phocoena; species Phocoena phocoena. Next base: position 35,644,849 of record NC_089227.1, read on the forward strand.
ATGACGTGAGCTATTCCTTTAATTATTAGTTAATGACATTATAAAGGCTACTAACCAGAACAAGAAGCATAGGCCCATTGCTATTCAAAGGATGTTAAGAGGTGGGAAGGAGATTTTATAAGGGAAGTAGAAGGACATTACTGTCTAGAATGAGGCTGGCTTGCCACTCTACATCTTTTGACAAGCCAAGTTGAGTATTGCCAACCATTTCTCAAGAATTCTAAAGGGCCTTTGTTTTATTTTCCCCCCACTGATTCCAGACTTTCAGAGAGCTTATAAATAAACCATATTTGTTTAGTATTTATTTTCATTATATTTTCTTATTCTAGCACGCATATACCGTTTTTTCATCACTTCTGATTATCACCTAGCTAGCTGGTTGACAGAATTGCAAACAAAAGCAAATGTGTGATTTTTTTAGTTAAACTCTACAACTTTATATTAGATAAACGTAGGTCTTCCATTTGGCATTTCAGAATATTAAAATAGAGGTTTTAGATTTCCATAACCATCCTTGGGAGTCCTAGGTAGGGAGATACTAGTGTTCAGATGGATTGTTCCAAAGTTTGTTGACCAGTGTTTCATAGAAATTGATAAAAGTTTCTTAACTAGTCCACTGTGTTTAAAAGTTTTGCCTTAATTGCTACACGTTTATAAAATTACTTTTATTTATTTGAGGAAATACGGAATTAAAGTACAGACGTTTGTAGTTTTAAAGGTACAAGGCATTGGTTTGTGAATCATAAGGCCACTGCAAAGTGTATGGGTTTACATTTCTGTGTGTAGTAACTACCAGCACATGTATACACTTTTACAGATTATAAAGGGTGCTTTATCTCTTAATTTAATCACGTTGTTAGATGTGCTCATGCTTGTGTTTAGTGTCATTTCTAGTTTAACTGTGGAATAAAGAGTATTGTCTAGAGTAAAGAGAGAAAAAAAGGGGTATGCGAGGATGTTTGAAGTAGATCGTTTTAGGTGGATCAGGTAAGCTCTGTTAGCTGAGTAATAATGGAAAAGGAGGGAGCATGAGCTTCTGGAAGAGGAAGAAAACAGGTTCTATCATCGTTAAGAGTTTCCAATGCTGGCTACTCACCAATTAGCCATTTGGTGGCAAAGCTAAGTGACTTTATGGCATTCCTGAGTGAGGTTCTCAGGGTATGGCTTTTTAAATTGTGTTTTGAAATTCTGCGGTTTCACAGACCATCAAGTGCTCCCTCAGTTGATGGAACTCTAACATTGACTTTCTGAGTCGAGTTTAATTTTCATATTACAATGCCTTATATATTTGTGAGGAGAGGGAACTTTGAATTAAAGCAAGTGGACAGCTCTGTTTTATCATGTTAAAAAATGGTTGAAACTTGAGTAATAGGTTGAAGTCATGGTGATGCATACTTTGTCTGTCATCTACCACAATAGTGAGGTTACACGAATATGACCTATATGTTAGGCATTTCTAAGGATGAGTCTTAACTTCACCACTTATTTATGATGTGACATTGGGGAAATTGTTTGAACTTTCTGGCCCTTAGTTTCCTTCTTTGTGAAATTGGGATAATAATAGCACCTTCCTAGCTACTCTCACATTGTTATGAAGATCAAATAAAATGATAGAGAGTAAAATTCTTTGTAAACTGTCAATCATTATACAAATATTAGTGGTTAATACATCAGTTTTGTTCTCTATATGTCTTGCACTAATATGAATTCAGGTTCTAGGCTCCATAGCTTTATGGCTCACTAGCTTCTCAGTGGATCCCAGGAGAAAGAGGGTGTCCTCTGGCCATTGGTGCAGTTACAGAGAGGCAGGGACTAGATTAAAAGAAGGGAAAGGAAAAAAAATAGACTGAGAGCATGTCTTGCCGAGTAATAATAAGGATAGCTTCTTGTGTGGTTGGTAAATTGATTCCAGAGAATTTCTGAAAGGGCAGTTCCAAAAAATATTTTGAAAAAGGTTACTTATTTGAGGGTTAGTAGTCATTTGTTTATACACAGTGTGAAATATTCGTGGGAAAAGAAATCCTTTATTTTTAATCAACCCTGGTAAATTATTAAAATCCTGGTAGATTCTTAAGAAATAAATTAATAAGTTCTTAATTCTTAATTGTTTAATACAATTTTTATAAGGCTTTGGTTGTAACTTGTACTAATGGAGATTAATTTTTGTGGATCACTTTGTTCACCAAACATAAATACCCCTACTCTGTGGTAGGCACATGCTAAGTTCTGGTGCTGCAGTTGTGTCTGACCTGAAACCTGCCCTCAGAAAATTCACTATCAGAGCTAACTGGTGCCACTTTGGCCATCATTCAGGTGAAGCTTTGAGGTCTTTTGTCAGAATAAAACAAATTACGTAATTAAAAGGTGAAAAATTAAGAGGGATAAAAGGTTGGAGAATGTAATTAAAAGGTAATTACTTGCATTTGCTTTAGTTAACTCCAGGTAAAACTACCAGTTTGGATGACATGGCTGCTCTAAAATGAGCTGCTTCTTACAACTGAAGAGTCAGCCCATTTCTACTGTCTCTATTCGCTCCAAGCTAATTCACAGTGAGAAGTGGAAAAAAACCCACAAGAGAACAGAGGAGCAAAAAAAAAAAAAAGTGAATTTGTCTTTTGTTTTGTTTTTATGAAAAGACTCTTTATATCTCCTTAAGAGGTCTACCAGATTTTACTGAAAGACGTAGCTGAGTTCCATTACCTTGGTAAAAGAAGTACTTGGTCCCTACCCCGTATGTTACATATTCGTGTAAACTCCTGAATGTGCGGCTTACCATTGTATTCCCAGTGCCTGGAAGAGAGCCTCACGCTTAGCCCTCACTAAATATCTGTCAATAAAAGAATGTTGAATACTCCCTCCAGCAAAATGAAAGTAAAATTGAAAAATTACTAAGACAAAAATCGTCTTTGATAAATTTAAACTATCACATTAATTACCCTTCAAGGATTGGTTATTATCTCTGTCCATTAGGCTTTTTAAAATAGTACACTGTGGTTGAATACTATGTTTGGGATCACAAAACACGCATACAAAAGTTAGACCAAAAAAAAAAAAAGGTGAACATTAAGCATTTAGTTAGAATGTAATTCTGTTTTAATTTTTCCTACAGAGAAGAATCTGATTAGATTGATGTTATTTTCATGTGACAAATCATAAATGCAAGAACAACTTGGATTTTATTTTGTGTTTCTTACTACTTACTTTTTATGATTTCATTTGTATTCCTGAACTAGATAAACCTAAAGCTTTGTTTATAATAGTACAGTAATGCAGATTTTTGTGGTGCTTTGTTGAGTGTTTCGTGTTTGTATGACCTTTAATGTTGTCTCGAAGTTGCAAGTAAGAGTAAAAATTCAGTCATGAATTTCAAAAAGTTGGAAATTTGGGGGGTACCTTTTCTAGGAGGGCAGCTGCTACCACGATCTCTTACCTAAAATACCTCTCAATGTCACTCTTAGAGAATTGTTAGATCATTTCACCCATCTATAATTCCACTGTATATTCAGAAATAATATGTACCAGAAAAGTTCAATAAAATAATTCTGCAGCTGGTTTAATGATCTTTCAGTTAGTGCCAGAGGCTCATATACAATCACCTGGAATAATTCACCATTGTTAGATTACTGCACTGTTTTCTCCAATTTCCTGAGGGACCTTTTAATTCTGATGCAGCTGTGAAATTCCTATGGTGAATCCCGTTTTGCTTTTGACCTTAGCCCTGCATTATTGGAGAGTCCTTGAATGTTACTCTATTTAAACGTGAATTGGTTTTGCTCTTGGAACCCTGGAGCTATCTTTAGCCTGGCTGTGGTTTGGCAGGTGAGCGAGTCTGTGATTCTTTGTATTGTGACATCTTTTATTTTCAGGCCAGAGTTGTGTGACAACAGGATATGTATGGAGAATGGCTCTTGGATTCACGATCATTTGAGGCTTGGAAGTTATAAAACTGAAGTTGTACAGTTTTAATGGAAGAGTTAAGTCTGAAATAAAATTTCACCTCAGTTTAGTTATTACATAGATTTTGGGAAATAATGGTCTGATTTTAAGATACTATGATATTATGTATTATCTAATGTTTCTCCAAGTCGTAATATTGTACTTCAGAATTTGTTCTTGATTTCTCTTCCTGAGATTATTTGAGGTGGCATTTTTTCTTCCTCAGAACTTTCCTCAGGGTGTTTAATCAGATCACAACTGTTAGTATAACTAGCTACTTTAATGTCCAGTGTTAATTACTAACATCATATGCTTTTTCTTGAGTACTACCTAAGTGCTCAACACTCAAACCGTTGCAATAGTCTAATCCTGGTAAGAGCAGAATAAGAGGAAGTGGTTTAGAGGGAGGTTGGCGACAACTTGAAAGGTGGAACACAACAAAGGTACAGAAAAAGAAACTGAAATAATGGACTTTACAAATAGTGGGTGTGTTGATTATATAAAAATTTTAGAAAAATCAATTAGACTTAAGAATATTTTATAATTTATAAAAGCTCTACCAGTTAATGTCTGATAGCTCAGAATATTCGATCAAATAATAGGCACTAATGCAAAATTTATAGAACTCCAGAAGTTAGTGAGATTGCCTTTGTACTGGGACTCAGAGTGTTAATCATCTCTATCTCTCTCTTCTCTCTCTCTCCCCCCAACCCTGCCACATATATGTCTTCTAATCACAAATTGGACATTCTTAGTTTCTGAAGAAGAGTGTATGCTTTTGGTTAAGACTGGCCGTTGGTGTCAGATTATTTGGATTTGAATCTGTTTTGTCACTTCAGAGTATTTTGACCTTAGAAAGTTATTAACCTTTTTGAGCCTCAGTTTTATCATCTGTGTAACTTTTAAATTAATGATACCGTATAGGGTTGTTCTAAGTATTAAGTGAAATAACATGTTAAGTACTGCACACAGTATTTCCCACAATAAAACTCAAGAAATAACTAGATTTTAATTATTGTTTCCTCAGAAGTAAATAACAAGTGGTTTATTTTTTATAACTTAGAATGTGTTTGAAGTTGTTTTTTGTATTTTGTCTTTGTTTTATTGAGGAAGTTTTAAAATGTAAAATTAAACAAAATAATCCCCTTTGATGCAGATGATCTAATTCTTCCCTTTCTCAGTTTTTATTAACTTTCTAAATTATGTATTGCACTAAGAGCTAGATCTAGACTAAATATCAGGAGGAAATCCAGAGAGGTGACACTTGTATACTGTGGTCATAACTAGAACTTTTTTTTTTAATAACTAGAACTTTTGACTGAACAATAATTTCTTCTGCCCACTAAAGCTTTTACAGTAGATGAAGTGAAAGGGAAAAGTTGTAGTGTAATCTCACATTATGCTTTAAAAAGACGCCAGTGTTGTGTAGTTTTCTGCTACGGGAAGTACTAAGGTTCTTGTCAATTTGATAAAGTTTTATGTAAAGTAGCTCAGAATTTATTTAAGCTTTTCTCTTGAATTGTTCCTTTCTTTGGGAATAGAAAGATGAGGAATGTTAAAATCCTTTGTTTAAAAAAATTATGTAGTTAGCTTGATTGGTATTAGTATACTGTGTAGTAGGTTAAGAAAAAGACTTAGGGCTAAGTTATTACAAATAAGATTTGTACTTATACATCTAAATATGGGTATTAAGAATGTAAATTCAGTTCCTTTATTCAGGAGCTGCTTATCTGCATTCATGTAATAGTACAATACATTGTTATAGTCAAAGAGTGGAGTGTTGGGCTTCCCTAGTGGCGCAGTGGTTGAGAGTCCACCTGCCAATGCAGGGGATGTGGGTTCGTGCCCCGGTCTGGGAAGATCCCATATGCTGCGGAGCGGCTGGGCCTGTGAGCCATGGCCGCTGAGCCTGTGCGTCCGGAGCCTGTGCTCCGCGACGGGAGAGGCCACAAGAGTGAGAGGCCCGCGTACCGCAAAAAAAAAAAACAGTGGAGTGTTCATGTGATAATAACATTTTAGTTAGCTGAAGATTATACCATCAAGGTCCTTTGTGGGTGAATCTGTGTCTGTCTCTATTTTCCTTACTATACTTATTTTTTCCCCCTTGTCGCTGTTGCTTTGTGGATGTGTTGATTTTTTCCCTCACCTCTTTTATTATTCTCCTCTATGTCTGTAGGCGTGCTTGCTTTCTCAGTTTTTTCCCCTAACCATCACCCTTTCCTTCCCCCACTTCCAGCAATTAAAGAGGCCACAATAATTTAACTTTTATTTTTTAAGTTATACTCCACTTAATGGGTTTAAAAATACTTTCCATTGCTTAAAAATTTAAAAGGCGAATGTATACAACAATTTATATATATTTTTAAATAATACAGTTCAGTATAATTTCATTTTGTAATTGTATACCTCTTGTCTGAACTTATCTTGATTAAAAAGCCTCATAATCTCTGAGTTATCAGAGAACAATGTTGAGCTTTATTTTTTATTGTGAATTAAGAGCATCTTGTAGTACTTTCAGGGTCATTGTTTTGATGTGGAGTTGTTACTGTACAGCCTTGAGGAACATGAAGGAAATTTGTTTGAACCTGTACCAAGTCTAGAATATACCTTGAAAGTTATCTGAATACTAATACCTACAAAATCTATACCAGATTCTTAAGGGGTACCAAGGACTAAGATATTAGTGTCAGTTTAGTTACTTCAGGTTTTTCTGATAAATTGAATTTTTTTTTTTTTTTTTGTGGTACGCGGGCCTCTCACTGTTGTGGCCTCTCCCGTTGTGGAGCACAGGCTCCGGACACACAGGCTCAGCGGCCATGGCTCACGGGCTCAGCCGCTCCGTGGCATATGGGATCTTCCCGGACCGGGACACGAACCTGCGTCCCCTGCATTGGCAGGTGGACTCTCAACCACTGCGCCACCAGGGAAGCCCAATAAATTGAATTTTTAAATCTTAATAAATCACTTTTATTTGATTCCTTAGATATATGTGCAGAATTTTGCCCATCCCCTCCATATCCTTTTTTTAAAAAAGTCTACTTGAGAGTCGGTGTAAAATAATGGTTCAGGACATGCTTGAATTTTATTTTATTTATTTTTTTATTTTTCGGTATGCGGGCCTCTCATTGTTGTGGCCTCTCCCGTTGCGGAGCACAGGCTCTGGACGCGCAGGCTCAGCAGCCGTGGCTCACGGGCCCAGCCGCTCCGCGGCATGTGGGATCTTCCCAGACCGGGACACGAACCCGCATCCCCTGCATCGACAGGAGGGCTCTCAACCACTGCGCCACCAGGGAAGCCCTATTTTTTTTATTTTTAAAATTTATTTATTTATTTTTGTCTGCATTGGGTCTTTGTTGCTGTGCATGGGCTTTCTCTAGTTGTGGCAAGTGGGGGCTGCTCTTCGTTGCGGTGCGCGGGTTTCTCATTGTGGTGGCTTCTCTTGTTGCAGAGCACGGGCTCTAGGTGCGTGGGCTTCAGTAGCTGTGGCACTTGGGCTCAGTAGTTGTGGCTCGCAGACTCTAGAGCTCAGGCTCAGTAGTTGTGGCGCATGGGCTTAGTTGCTCCATGGCATGTGGGATCTTCCCGGACCAGGGCTTGAACCCATGTCCCCTGCACTGGCAGGTGGACTCTTAATCACTGTGCCACCAGGGAAGCCCCGTGCTTAAATTTTAAACCAAGATCAGTTCATGGTCCACTTCTGTGACTTCGCTGTTTCCTCATCTATAGAATAGAGTTAGTAATATAACATGTCATAGGGTTGTGAGAATTAGAAATCTATATAAAGTGGTTAGCAAAGCACTAAACAGTTAATACTAACACTTAATACATCATGGCTCCTACTGTTTCAGAGGATGCTCCTTTTCATAAGAAGAAAGGGAGAGGTAGGAGATTGGTGACAGTTCAGTGCTAGGCTGTGCTTTGACATTTAACTCTGTTTACTGTAGTTTCCCCTTGTATTATATATTATGGGGAAAAGCAGAAGTTGAATTGTCAATATTGGGACTATTATTCTTGTATTGTTACAGTCTTATATGAATGAGGCGAAGGGGGGCCACTTATGAATATGGCCTGTTTTATCTTGCATTGCACTATTTAACTGCCGTAGTAAAAGTTTTGTGTACTGTAGTAGAGAACACTTTGGTAAATTACAGTCTTCTAATGTATAAACTAAATTCATTCTTTCGGATTCACTTTTGTAAAAGGAGCTTAAGGTGAATTGCTGTGTGACTGAGTTTATTTTTCAGTATGAGGTAATGATAGAGAATGACCTTGGTGTTTGAAGAATTTTTTTTAAAAATTATTTTTGGCTGCATTGGGTCTTCCTTGTTGCACGTGGGCTTTCTGTAGTTGCATAGAGTGGGGACTACTCTTAGCTGTGGTGCGTGGGCTTCTCATTACGGCGGCTTCTCTTGTTGCAGAGCGCGGGCTCTAGGCGCACGGGCTTCAGTAGCTGTGGCACGTGGGCTCAGTAGTTGTGGCTCGTGGGCTGAGCGCAGGTTCAGTAGTTGTGGCGCACAGGCTTAGTTGCTCCGTGGCATGTGAGTTCTTCCTGGACCAGGGCTCGAACCCGTGTCCCCTGCATTGGCAGGCAGATTCTTAACCACTGCGCCACCAGGGAGGCCCCTGAAGATCTTCATGTACTTACTGTAATGTGGCTCAAATAGAGTGGGTAGGCTGTAGACAAATTATTGGGTTAGAAATGCCAAGTGCAATACTGTATTATATCAAAATAATACATTTTATTTTAGTAGTGTTAAAGTGACAGAATCTAAAGAGAACAAGATATTTATGGAACAGGAGGAGAATTGTTGAGAAACCTGGGCATTCAACATTTTAATTTCCTTTTGATGTTTTCTTTCTGGCCTTGAAAAATATAGTGGAATAAAGCTCCCTTCCTCACTAAAATATTCCCGTAGTAGTTTCAAGAAATGTAATGAATTAGAACTCTGTTATTCAGAAAGAGAGCTTTTTAAAGGAATGATTTAAGTGTAATTTAAAAAATCATTTTTTGTTGTTAAATGTCTTAGAAGAAGTACAAGTTTTAGTGTGTTTATTTCTAAGAATATGATTAAAATTACTAGCAACATAATTTTCATCCGTTTCAAAATTCTCACAAACTGTTGGTGGAAATCTAGTTTTTCTCTTCTTTATCCATATACGTTGACCTAGGTACAGGAATAGCATAACCTGTATTATCCCTCACAGGCATGTGGGATCTTCCTAGACCAGGGCTCGAACCCGTGTCCCCTGCATTGGCAGGCGGATTCTTAACCAATGCACCACCAGGGAAGTCCCTCCTCCTCTTTCTCATCCTCTTTCTCCTCTTCACTGTTGTGGATGATTATCTTGTGCATTAGGATGCTGTGTAGGATGCACACAGCAAAATCCTTAGCCTCTGTGATACCCACCCCCCATTTTGATAACCTGCTCCATACATTGCTAAATGTTTCCTGGGGAGATAATTGCCCTTGGCTGAGAACCACTGCAGTAAAGATAGTGCCTTTTCTGCACTTTTTTTAGATACTTATTTCTAGAATTGTTTTTATCTCGAATCTGTTTTGTTCCATTGATCTGTGTGTCTGGACTTTAGCCTCTTTTGCTTATTTATTTTACTTCTCTTTGCTGTTTAGTAAGTAGTAATTTAAAAAACAGCTTTATTGACATGTAATTTATATACCATTCATGAATACAGTTCAGTGGCTCTTAGTATGTTCACAGAGTTGTGCATCTGTTGCCACAGTAAGTTGTAGAACTCATTACCCTCAAAAAAACCCTTACCCTGGGCTTCCCTGGTGGCGCAGTGGTTGGGAGTCCGCCTGCCGATGCAGGGGACGCAGGTTCGTGCCCGGGGCCGGGAGGATCCCGCGTGCCGTGGAGCGGCTGGGCCCGTGAGCCATGGCCGCTGGGCCTGCGCGTCCGGAGCCTGTGCTCCGCAACGGGAGAGGCCACAGCGGTGAGATGCCTGCGTACCGCAAAAAAAAAAAAAAAAAAAAAAAAAAAAAACCCTTACCCTTTAGCTGTCACTCCCAAATCTTCCCTGCTTTGAGCCCCAGGCTATCATCACAAGTCTGTCTCTATGGATTTGCCTGTTCCAGACACTTTACATAAATGGAATCATACAGTGTGTGGTCTTTGTGACTGGCTTCTTGCACTTAACATGTTTTCAAGTTTCATATATATTGTAACATGCATCAGTATTTCAAATTTCTTTTTATTGCCTAGTAATCCATTGTATAGAAAGACCACATTTTGTGTATTCTTTCATTTATCGATGGATATTGGGTGATTTTCACTTTTGGGGTATTATCAATAATGCTGCTATGAACACTTGTGTACACGTTTTTGTATGGACATGTTTTCATTTCTCTAGGGTATATACTAAGAATGGAACTGCTGAATCATATGGTAACTCTATGTTTAACCTTTTGAGGAACTGTAAATTGTTTTCAGAAGTACTGCACTATTTTTATTCCCACCAGCAATATAGGAGGCTTCTAATTTCTCTGCATCCTCAAGAATATTTGTTATAATCTGTCTTTTTGATTATAGCCATCTGGTGGGTGAGAAGTGATATCTTGTAGTGTATTTGATTTGCATTTCCCTAATGTCTAATAATGTTGAACATTTTTTCATATGCTTTTTATGACCACTTATATTATCTTCTTTGGAGAAATGTGTACTCAAATCTTGTGCTCATTTTAAAATTAGATTATTTATTTCTTAGTCAGTTTTTATTTATTTATTTTATTTTTATATACTTTTGGCTGTGTTGGGTCTTTGTTGCTGCGCGCAGGCTTTCTCTCTTTACAGTGAGCGGGGGTTACTCTTCATTGTGGTTCGCGGGTTTCTCATCGTGGTGGCTTCTTTTGTTGCGGAGCATGGGCTCTAGGCCCGTGGGCTTCTGTAATTGCAGCACACAGGCTAAGTAGTTGTGGTACGCGGGCTCAGTAGTTGTGACGCACAGGCTTAGTTGCTCTGCAGCATGTGGGATCTTCCCATACCAGGGATCGAACCTGTGTTCCCTGCGTTGGCAGGCGGACTCCCAACTACTGCGCCACCAGGGAAGTCCTTCTTAGTTTTAACAGTTCTTTGTATATTCCAGGTAGAAGTTCATTATTAGGTATATGATTTACAAATATTTTTTCTCATTCTGTGGGTTGGCTTTTCATTTTCTTGAGGGTATCATTTGCAGCACAGCATTTAAAAATTTTGACATAGTCCAATTTATTTTTCTTTTGTTGACTGTGCTTTTTGTGTCAAAAAATATTTAAATTTCGTAATATATTTTCTGTAATTAGCTTCAGGAAATGGTATCAAGGATCACATAAACAAGACAAACTAAATACATAAAAATAGAGCTGAAATTAAGCCATTATAGTTTTCCCCAACTTGAATTTTGAAAAAATAATTTTTTTCTTAAATTTTATTATCATATTTAGATATGTGTGTGTGTGTTGATAGAAGACTTTACTGAGAATTTGAGGGTGATGAGGCATTTGGTTTACATTGTAGCAGTGCTAGGTAATTAAAAACCACTCTGCTCTGTAGTGGAGTAGCTAGCTACAGTAACCTAAAATTTTGCAGTGTTCCAATCCTCAGTTGCCATGCTTTGAGTGTTTTCATGGTTAACCGCACCCCCTAGAGGAGGAGGAATCCTCCAAAAGCAGAGACTATTTATTTCTAGTCCTGCCCTCTCTCTCTGTCTGTAATAATGTTTACCTTCTCCTGAATTCCTGGCTCTATTATTTCATGATTATTGGTGTGCTTATCCATTATTTTTTCTCCCGGCACATTCTGAGTCTCTGGGTCTTGACTTTGCAGATCCCTAACTAGGCCGGCTTATTCTTTCAGCAACACTACATGTCCAGGAATCACAGCTCAGTCATGATATTCTTGAGGATCATCTCTGATTATGGTCCCGCTGCCTCTTCATAGTCACTTGCAGCAATGTGTCTGCTCTCATCATCTCCACTTTCTTTTATACTTATTAACGTTTTAAAAATTTTATTTACTACCTAATTAACTTTGACAATATACTAATACATATCTGTTTTTTAAGATTTTCCAGTTCATTTTAAAGGTTATGTGTGTTAAGCTATTCCCTTGTTATTACCGTAATTTGACCAATTGTTTTGTCTCGCTTTCTCAAACAAGATGTTAGTTTCATGTTTTTCACTTGCTGGAGTACAGATTTTATGACAGCCTTTATGATCATTGCTTGATAGAAATAAACATCCATAATAGTGTATTCACTTAAACATTTTAAATGACTGTTATTTGAATGTAAATAAAATGAGTTAAGGATATGGTGTGTCTTTTGTAGGAAAAGTGGTATGTGTAATCTAAAAAGAATAAAGTATTATTTGCAATATATATTTTTTAAAAAGTTCATGCTGCTTGAAGAGTAAACCAGTGCAGAAGTGTATTTAGTAAGAAGTGAAAGTATTTGCTTTTTCTGTTTTAAAAGCAGTCTGGGTACATACTTCTATACCTTTCTTTATATTTAATACACATGAGAGAAAATTTTCATTAAGTTAAAAAAATTACTCTTAAAAGTGGTGCTGTAAATTATCTTTTCCCACTTTTATAAGTTTCTCAAGTGTTTATCTAATTTTTCCAGTAGTGTTTATTGTTACACTTTATACTCCTGTCTTCTCCCCTTCCCTCTGCCATATATATAGGTGCTCACTGAATTGATTTGACACAGAAACAAAGGGCAAGTGAAATTGAAGTATTAAGATGCCAATTAATGATAAGAAAGGAAGATAATCTGGTGAAGATTGTCACTAGGAAAAAATATTGATGTGTATATCACATTGATTTAGATGATTACTGAGAAGATCTGTGGATTCGATATATACTTATTCAGAGTATACTGGATGTGCCAGATGTTATACTTGTCAACAGGAATACATCAATGAATAAAGCATATACATTTTATGATCTCATGAGACTTAGGTGTATGGTATATACAGGAAAATAAATAGACAGTGCCAACGTAATGTGATAAATGAAGATATTGGCAAGGGAGTGGTTGAAATGGTGAACTGTGGAGTCCAGTCTAGATAGGGAAGTGAATGCAGAAGTGGGCTAAGTAAGGAGAAAGTAGAATTAAGTGTCTGCAATTCTGAATGATAACGAAAAATAGATCCAGTAGGTTTAACTAATTTAGAAGTGGAAGATTGTGATCAGAGAGTAAGATAGTTAATTTTCACATTTCCCATTCAGAGAAAACAGGGTGATGAAGTCTGGAGTGTGGTCTTAAAGTGGCCAAAATGGACTTGCAGTGAATGTCGGTGGAGGTGAAATGCTTATGATATTAAAAGTAGAGTGTTGGGAGTTCCCTGTTGGTCTTGTGGTTAGGATTGGGCGCTTTCACTGCTGTGGCCCGGGTTCAATTCCTTGTTGGGGAACTGAGATCTCACAAGCTGCACGGCGTGGCCAAAAAAAACAAAGAAAAAGAATGTTGGGTGGATGCATGTTGAAATAATTCAAGGTTATGTAGTACTTAGGACAGAAGCATGTCAAGAGTTTTGAGTGAATGATTAGGAGTGCCTTGGGGAGCAGTGGTTTGCACCTGTGACTGCATTTTGGCATCACCTGGGGAACTTTATAAACTACTAATGCTCTTACCCTAACTTTGCTGCATGTTGGAAATTCTGATGGCTAGCTCCCATCCTCAGCTATTCAGATTTAATTTGTATGGGGTATAACCTGGGCAATGGGGGCTTTAAAATGCCCCTGGGAATTCTAATGTGCAGCAATTGCACAGTGGCAGGGTTTTGGTTTTTTTGTTTTTTGTTTTTTTACGGGAAACTGGCTGGGAGTTACGGTTAGGAACATGGCCCTGCATCATGAAGTTGGAGTACATGATAAATGAAAGAATAAGCAACATTTGAGAATGAGGCAGGAGAAGCAGCTTTTACTTAAAGCAAACAGTGAAATTGTTGGTGATACAGATCCGTTTATTTTTACCCTGGAGCAGAGTAAACCTAGAGGGAGGTTTTGGGAGGAAGGTAAGCAGTGGGAGGTTGGATAAAGGGGGAAAAAACAAGAGTACAGTGGTTAGAGTCCAGGAGAGGACTGATAACTGTAATAAATTTATCTTTTGGTAGTGACCAAAGATAACAGGGCATAGTGGGTTCATAATGAATCTGGAAAATACATTCTGCAGTCCCATGGTGGATGAAAGTTGGGAATTGGGTGAGTGGCTCTCAGGAGTCAGTTTAAGACCTGGGGTTGAACTTAATAGGAAGTCCTAGCTTTGTATTCTTCTCTTTGTTAAGGGGTTTGGACTGGTTGCCTAAGATCCATGGAGAGACCCACAGTTTCATGCTGCTGTTCCACAGGCTCCTGGGTGAGTGGTTAGGGGCCTGGTCTCTTTTGTCCTGACACTGGCAGGAGGAGGCTCTGGAGTGTCAAGGCTTGGTTAGGTCTGCAGAGCATAGCTCTGCTCACTCCAGTGTGCTTGCTTGTGTGAGTTTGACACTTTGCTGTACCTAACAATGGCAAAGCCTTTGCTATTTCTTTACTTTTGCACTTGATGCTTTTCAGGAACAATTTTAATTGCCCAATTCCAGGTTTTTTTCAACATTGAAGAAATGGTATAGACTTAGAAACAGTGAAAAGGGACCTTGTATATTATTTACACAAACTTCCTTTATTTATATGTTAGAATTTTATGCATAGAGAATTGAAGTCAGTTTCACAAAGAAACCGTTCACCCTAGATTAAAGTATAAACTATATATGAGACTAGAAATTTATAATTGTTACACTGATTCAAATTTGTTGTCAGAATAAATTGGTTTACCGTAACTCATTTGATTAATTTGACATGTAACTTGATTTTTTTGCATTGTTAAACTTGGAAGATGAGAACATCAGATATCACTGTCAGTGGAGTGCAGAAAATTTATATTTCTTTTAAATTAAAGAAAGCGTTTTAAAGTATAATACTTGCAGAGTTCAAGAGCTACCCTAGTTATGCAAATGAACTGTGGAATTACTTTTGAATGATGAGTTCATTCAAAAACATTATCAAAAATTTTTAATAGATTTTTGGTCAGAATAGGGTAAGTAGTAAATTTGGTAATAGCCTGATGTAGAAATAAGAAAATTGTGTGCTTAGTGGAAAATGTACTTTTGCATAATTACAGTATATCATGTCACCAAGTAATTTAAACCCATATGCCCTTACTGAGCAAAATATATGTCCCTGAATAAAGCTTTTGTACATTTTTTTTTTTTTTTTTTTTGTGGTACACGGGCCTCTCACTGTTGTGGCCTCTCCCGCTGTGGAGCACAGGCTCTGGACGCGCAGACTCAGTGGCCGTGGCTCACGGGCCAGCTGCTGCGCGGCATGTGCGATCTTCCCGGACTGGGGCACGAACCCGTGTCCCCTGCATCGGCAGGTGGACTCTCAACCACTGTGCCACCAGGGAAGCCCAAAGCTTTTGTACTTTTAAAAATTAGATGATTTTGTATACAGTGACTTTATTTCACGTGTGTTTGAATTATGAAAGTAAAAGTAACTTTTTGAGGTTGTGACACCAAGCATATGATACCTATGATGGATCATAGGGATTTAGGTTACATCAAAAGGATGCTTTTAACGCTGGGTTGTGACATGTATTTTTTTATATGTATCTTTTGTATTCATAGTTTTCAGATGTGCTTATTAGCAAGATGAAAACTGAGGAGCAATTATGCTAAATGGTGCTTGATTTCCTTTTCTCTTTTTGGATTGCATTAATTGATTTACCTATGTTTAGGTGGGTATGAATGGTTCTCATTTTTCTAGAAGTCAGTTGATATTTATTAAAAAACTCTGCACAGCTAGTCAGTTGTCTCAGTCATTTGTGGGGACATTTCATAGTTTAGTTTTGCCAATACAGATTTAGACTATTCATAGGAATGTTAATAAGATTTTTCCTTGGCTGTGGCAGCTGACATCATTTGGCTTAAATTTTCTAGGCCAAAATTATTTCTGCTATACTGTATGGTGGTAAATTCTGATAACTCAGCTTAACATTTATTATGTTAGAGTATATATCCAAAGCTGCTTCCTGAGGAAAATTTTGGCTTGCTTATGTGGCTTTAGTCTGCTAACTTGTAGAAGTAGCGTCGTGAGAACACTAGTTAGGCTCTTTAATTTTTATGGTTTACCTTATTTTTAGGCGTATATAGATTAACTCTAAATCGGAATATAGACTACCCACATTCAGTGACCTCAGATTATATGATTCTCAGCACCTCTCAAAGCCTGAAAGAATTGATATTAGGGGAAAATGCCTGAGAGTTATTTAATCCAGTCTTTCTTTTAGATTCTCAAATTTCATCTATTTATTTGTTTATTTATAATTGTGGTTAGATTCTCTAATTTGTATCCTTGGATATAGCTTGACTACTAGAAAATTACAATCTTAGAACACATTAGTTTTACTTCTTGCAGAGTTGCCTTCATTGACGTGCCTTTTAATGTTTATGTCCACTTTCTTGAAAGTCATTAGGAGAAGCAATTTTGTTAAACTTTCTAATGACTTTCGTGTAAAACTTGCTGAGAACATTAACCAGTACTTCATGCTTTGTTTTTCAGATATATTCCTATATGATACAATTCTTTAAAAATTCAGAGCTGCAGGTATAGAGCATCAGTTAATGAGAGGAAGCTTGGATATCATCTGTTCCCAATGTGTTTACAGATGAAGAAATTGAGGCTCAGAGAGGTCAGCTATAAGTGGCTGGCCTACAACCTGGGTGTAGAAATTGTGTCTTCTAACAACTGACCCAGTTTTTTTTTTAAGTTTTCAAAACATTGAGGTGAAATTGAAATTGACATAACATAAAGTTACCGTTTTATAAGTGAACAATTTATTGGCATTTAGTACAATCACAAAGTTGTGTAGCCACCACCTCTATATAGTTTCAGAACATTTTAATCACCCCAAATTACACTTGCTCCCCATTTTATTCTCATCCCAGCCATTGACAGCCACCTTTCTGCATTCTGTCTCTATGAATTTATCTTTTCTGGGTATTTCATATAAATGGAATCATACAGTATTTGACCATTTGTGCCTAGCTTCTTTCACTTAGCATAATGTGCTATCTGTGTTGTAGCATATATCAGTACTGCCTCATTCCTTTTTATGATTGTATGATAAATACTCTATTGTAAGTAGAGACCACAATTTGTTTATCCATTCATTCATTAGTGGACATTTGGGCTATTTTTATCTTTTGGCTATTGTGAATAGTGCTGCTGTGAACATGTATGTATATGTATTTGAGTTTTTAGGCTTTTTGGATATATACCTAGGAGTGAAATTTCTTGGTCATATGGTAATTGTATGTTTAAATTTTTGATTAACTGTCAAACCATTTTACACGGTGGTTGTACCATTTTACATAACCCCAGTTTTGTTTGTTTATTTGTTTCCCTTCTGCTCTCCTATGTAAGATCATGGTGACTTGAAAAAGAAAATGAACCAAAGATCACGTTTTTTTTGTTGTTGTTTTTTTAGGATATCAACTCTTATTTAGTACATTTTATACAGTAGATTTTTCAAACGGGTTTGTTTATCTTTGTTCCAGTGGTTTATTTGTTTATTGAATATGATTTTGCTTTGTTCATGTCATTCAAACTGAAGTGAAGTTGTGCTCCTTCATTTCTTTTCTCTCACTATATTTATGTTCATAGAACCCAGAGAACGGTTTTAGAGGTCTAAGTAAATGTAAATCTCCCTACTGTGCAAGATAAAATGAAAATAATGAAAAAGAAAAAATAGGGGAAACAGTAACACAAATAGTCTTGGGAACCTTCAAGAAGTTATTTATAGGTTTTAACTGACTTTAGTGCAGGTCACATTTCTTTGTCTTCTACTTTTGCCAAGGGTTTGGGAATTGTTTTTTGAGTCTCTTTACATTTGGGGGCCATCCTATCACTGTAACATCTTTATGAAAATAGTGCCTTGTATTATACTTGATAAATGGATACTGTAGAAAATTTAAAGTAAATGGTTTAAGATAGGTTAAATAGTCATCAGATATCTGAGGTTTTTTAGATAAGGCTAATTTTGATTTAATTTGGACTAAATAATGACCTTCTGACATTATTGAAGTCTGCCTATTTCTTTCAATATTTCATTTTTAATTTGTTTTTTATCATAAAATGACCCTCACTAAATTATGTTTGCCAAGAAAGAAAAAAATGTTAAGAAGCTAATGTCAGCTCTGGAAGATCTAATTGAGTTTTTCTGTTAACAGAGAAAACAGAGTATAAACTTACATCTTTAGTACTGAGGAAAGAATCTGAAGGTCATTATTTTTATTTCTGTAGTTTTAGAAGATAGAGACCTACTAAAAGGTACATAGAATGCATTTAGCTTTTTGAAAAGTGTTAGGTATGGTAGACTTTATTTTTTTTAAGGATGTAAGGCACAGAGGAATTCTGGAATAATCCCTTAGTCGACAAGAATTTTATTATAAGGTAGTGGTGAAATCAGTGAAAGAAGAGCCTTATTAGATAGCCAGACTTCACGATACAACAGAAACGGCTGCCTTGAATGGTTTCAGATAGATTGAGATGTAGACTGGAGTTACGGATACAACACATATCTGGCCACCAAAAGGTCATGTACAATATATATAATACAGATCTAGCTACGTGGGTAACCTGTGACACTCCTAGCATTAGGCTTTTGTAAGTGCCTGTGCTGGTGCTGTGCCATCCTGACTGACTCTGTTACTGCCTCACTGCTGCTTTTATTCCCATCACCATCAACTGACAGCCCCAAGAGAAGACTTTATTGGCCAGATCAGAGTCACCATTTACTCTGGGTTACCTATATTATTTGATAGAGCTGTTTTGTCAGGCTGTCTAACAGACCAGTAAACCAGCCTTAGAAATCCACCCTTGTAACTGTGGCCCAGTGTGGTGGGAGTCATTCTTATAATTCAGAGCATGGTGATCTGTACTTAAGGAGTCTCTCAGAAGATGGTTTAAACCATAGTAGGTAGGCATTTTTAAGAAGTCCAAGAAGGGAGGCAGTGTAGTAGATGAATACTTTGTCCTGAACGGCAGTTTCGTATTTTCACATAGATACTACATTTTTCTTCGGGTACTGCTTTTTGGATTTCTGGTAGCCTTAGTGATGATCTCAATAGAAAAATAATTTATTACATATAATCCAGTTAAGCGTTTTAGGAAAGAGCCCTTTTATACTCCAAGTTTACATTCTTCTTGCAGTTACAGAAATTCACAAAAGACTTCCAGAGTTGCTCTGAGTATATCTTTGAATTTGTTGTATATACACATACACACACCCCTCATACTATCATCTCAAGTTAATTTTTAAGCCATTTAAGTATATATAAGAAGTCTATAACCCACTTCCTTTTAGAAGTGAGTAAACAAAGGTTGAGAGACATTTTGATTGCTCAGGTTCACATGATCTTTGAGCAGAGCTAGGAGTAGAAACCAGCTAGGATTAGAATTCCTAACTACTTTTTTTTTTTTTTTTGCGGTACGCGGGCCTCTCACTGTTGTGGCCTCTACCGTTGCGGAGCACAGGCTCCGGACGCGCAGGCTTAGCGGCCATGGCTCACGGGCCCAGCCGCTCCGTGGCATGTGGGATCTTCCCGGACCGGGGCACGAACCTGTGTCCCTTGCATCGGCAGGCGGACTCTCAACCACTGTGCCACCAGGGAAGCCCATCTCATTTTTTTTAGATGACTGTGTTGTAATCAGTTCTGATTCTATGTATTAGTAGTCCTGAGGATTCCCTTGAAAATAACTTGTATCACTATATCCATTTGCTTGCTGTCTGTCTTCACTTGAGATCTGTATGTATCTTTGCTTGGAACATGTCCCATACTGAACTTCACTACTTCATCCACAAAGCAAAACAACAAACTTACCATCCCCCAGCCTTCTTTCTTGTATCTTGTTTGGAATGACTAGTTGTTCAGCCAGATACTACTCAAGCTTAAAGAGCTGTGATGATGGCTCTTTGTCATGCCCCATGCAATCTATTGATCTATTGGTCGGTCATCTCTATATCTCTCCACTATGCAGACATGTGTTCATACCCACTACTTCTGACCTGTTTCTGGCTTTTAGATAGTATGACTGTAATTGCTTTTCATAGGTTTTCCTGCCTATTTCAAATCTTGCACATAATTGATAGAATGGTTTAACTTGAACATTCCATATGCTTCTCACAATCTACCTTTTAAAAACAACCTTCAGTGCCTTCCCCATGGGGCCCTCTTTCTTGCTTCAGTGCCCACTCCTGTTGTCTTCTCTTTATCAGTTGCCCTCTTCTTCACCTGGCTGAGTCCTATTATCCTCTGAAATTAATCTTAGGTGTTACCTTTTTCAGGATGCTTCCTCTGATTTGCCGCCCCTCCTCCCCTTCGGGCTGGGTCACATTACCTGCTCCTTCTTTTTAGAGCCTTGTAATAGCTGATGCATGTCTATCATTTTTCTTACTGTATTGTTGTATAATTTTATATGTAATTCTCTTCTTCCACAAGATTGTGAGCTTCTTGAGGCCCAGAACAATCCTTTATTGCAGAGCCTGGCTATAGGGGGCACATGCTAGACTTTAATAAATGTTTGACCAATGAATGAAAGAAGTTTCTAGTTTAGAAAAAGCAGATAATCATAAATAATTACTATAGAACTTTAAATAGTGCAGTGGAGGCAGAGAATGCAAGGACTGAACATTCTATCTGGGAAGAGGGAGAGGTGCCTATGAGGGAAGACTCGCTTTATGGAGGGTATAAATTTGATCTGGTTCTTGAAGGGAACTTGATAGAGATTTTGCTAGAGAGGAAAGGTGATCCATCCTAGAGAACAAAAGCAAGAGAACAGGTCCTACTCAAGAAAAAGCCAGGTATTTCAGACTCTTTTTTTCAAAAGTCATTTTGGCAGTGAGGAGGATGTAACAGAGGAGAGGCAGGAATTGTAGTCTTGCAGGCTGTAATGAAGGTCTTGTACAAGGCTTTAGTGGTGAAGGGGGGCCCCAAGAGATATTTAAGATGTAAAATATAACTAACTTGTTGGATGTGGGAGTTCTAAGAGGACAGACAGTTCAAGGTAACTCTTACGACTTCTCTTTTCAGTGATTGGATAGGCAGTGATGCCTCCTTTTAATTAATTAATTTTTTAATACATCTCTATTGTAGTATACTTGCTTCACAATACTGTATTAGTTTCTGTTCTACAACAAAGTGCATCAGCCATCTGCATACCTATATCCCCATATCCCCTCCCTCTTGATCCTCCCTCCCACCCTCCATATCCCAGCCCTCTAGGTGGTCACAAAGCAACCAAGCTGATCTCCCTGTGCTATGTGGCTGCTTCCCATTAGCTATCTATCTTACATTTGGTAGTGTATATATGTCGATGCTACTCTTAGCAGCTTCCCCCTGCCCATCCTGTGTCCTCAAGTCCATTCTCTATGTCGACGTCTCCTCCTTTTAATTTAAATGAGGGAATATAGGAAATTGGGGTATGGAATGAATTTAATTTTAGACATGATGAGTTTGAGGTACCCATGAGAAATTCAGGCAGAAGCGTTCAGTATGCTGTTGAATATAAGTGTTAGAAATTCAGGAGGTATATCTGGGCTGGAGGCACAATTTTGGAAGTCATGGTACGTATGAGGTAGTTAAAAGTGGTAGATTAGAAAACAAAATTACTCAGGGATTGCATATATAGTAAGACTGTAGGAGAGTGAAAACAGAATCCTGGGCGTTGCAGGCTTTCTTCTGCTTAAAGATAATCTGGTATACTTGCAAAGCAGTAGAAAATTTTTTGATCTCTTTAATTTCCTTTTATTCTTTCCCACTTTAACAGATTTCAGAAATTTCCCCTTTGCAGCCCCTATTTGTTCCTTCCATTCTTTACTCCACTGGATTCTTCTTGAGGCTATTAGTTTATTCCTCTTTGAAGTGTCTGTTGTCAGACTAGGGAAAAGAAAAGGCTTAATGTGAATTCACATCCCTTCATGAAATGGGGATATGTATTTCTAACTTTACTTCCACTAAGAAATTGGTTGTCTGCCATTTTTTAAGCATATTACTTTCTTGGTTTATCTTTTGTTTTTCCTCTTCTGATAGTAACATAGATACAGATAAATATTTTGCTTCTTTCATTAAAACAACTGTAAAGTTACGGTGATAAATCACATCTTGGACTCACATCTGGTACACCTTGTAGCAAATTTTGGGACTGTGGCACTAACGAGGAGTTTGTGGCTCATTTTCATGGGGATTGTTGCCACTCAGCTTCATTCCATTATTGCCTTGCAGGGAGGTGATTCCACTGATGCCAGATTTTTCTGTTTTTCAAGAAAAGTCAGAAATCCTGATTTTTATGTGATTTTTAAAAAATGTTTATTGAATTAAAAAAAATACTATGCTGGCAGTTTTTGATCCCTTTCTCAAACCTTAAATTCTTTGTAACAAAGACCAACCATCATCACCTACTGAGATGTTTGAGGTGTGTTTGGTTCTACTGCATACTAGGGTAAGAGAGGAAACTTGACTTGGAAGCCTCAGAAGACTGTAGTGGAAAAGGAGACAGGCTCAATCTCTTGATTTGGACGATTGAGTAATAAAGGGTCATGAAATCAGATGGGCTGACTCCCATCCCATCTGCAGTAAGTATTCTGGTAATGAATCCTCCCTATCTTCAGTTCCTTATTTGCTGAGGTTTTGATCCTGGGCACCATGATCAGTGACTTGAAACTGGAGTGTTTAGTTAGGGAGGATATTTTTCTATTATTTTATCATGCATATTTAAGTACAAAATTAAACACACACACCCACCCCCATCCCCACACCCAGCTTTGGTGTTTTGCCACCAGAATGTAACCCACGTGAATAATAATGTTTCTGTCACTTGGTGGGTTTCAAGTTCTGAACACCTGATTTACTCAATGTACTCAAAGTATAATTTGTTAGGGCTTACTGTATTTATTTATTTTTGTTGAGTCAAAGAATTTTTATAGAAAATATCCTCATTCCATAGGAAAATCAGGGAGATATGTTGGAACTGACCTTTGGATTTTCTATTTGTTCTCCATGGGAGGGAAAAGTAATGATTCCTGCAAGTGGAACTTACATAGTTTTGAGTGCACATGTTCCCTTTTAGCAACAGCTTTCCCTTGTAATTAAATTCCATTTGTTTAAAAATTAGATCTCACAAGTAAAAATTATATTTAAAAAACTGTGCCACAAAATGTTAGAATGTTAGACCACACTAGAGTAGATTATGAGAGGAATTCATACACTAGGTATCCTGAATAAAGATAGTGTGATTTTCTTTGGGAGGAGGGGAGTCTAGGTGGAGGTAGTTGAAGTATGTGCTAATGTATTATGTCAACTAAAATTCTGATCCTCAATTTTCCTTAATTACATTATACATATTTTGTGTATGTTTATCGTTTCTCTTAAGGTTTTCTGTATCAGAGATGTTGACCTCTTGTTTCCTGTCCTAAGATAAGAGATTATGAAATCTATGAAATGAATCTAGTTAATTTATTTTTTAAAGGACACATTTTTAAAAAAAATTAATTTTATTTAAAAAAATTTTTGCCTGCATTGGGTCTTCGTTGCTGCACGCGGGCTTTCTCTAGTTGCAGAGAGTGGGGGCTAATCTTTGTTGCGGTGTGTGGGCTTCTCATTGCAGTGGCTTCTCTTGTTGCGGAGCAGGGGCTCTAGATTTGTGGGCTTCAGTAGTTGTGGCACACGGACTCCGTAGTTGTGGCTCGTGGGCTCTAGAGCATAGGCTCAGTAGTTGTGGTGCACCGGCTTAGTTGCTCCATGGCATGTGGGATCTTCCCGGACCAGGGCTCGAACCCATGTCCCCTGCATTGGCAGGTGGATTCTTAACCACTGTGCCACCAGGGAAGCCCCTAAATAGTTAATTTTAACATTATGTAAAAATAGGTTTCTTTACATTTTTATAAAGTTGAATGAATTTTGAGCAGATTGACGATTGAGTTTCATACTTTTGTGCATTGATAATGACTATGTATCAGTTTATTATAATTCATGACTGGTGCTGTCTTGTTACCATTCTCTCCTGTTGTAAAATCATCTTGTATTTGTGATTTTATGTAGTTTTTTTAAAGACTTTTTTAAAAGAGCAGTTTTAGATTTATAACAAAATTAAAAGGAAAGTACAAAGTACAGAGAAGATTCTAATTTTAATGAAGTCCAGCTTATCAATTATTTTTTTCATGGATTATGTCTGGTGTTATATCTAAAAATGCATCACCATACCCAAAGTTGTCTAGGTTTTCTCCTAAGTTTTCTTCTGGAGTTTTATGTTTTACATTTAGGTCTGTGTCCATTTTGAGTTAATTTTTGTGAAAGGTATAAGATCCGTATCTTAGATTAACTTTTTTCTTTGTGGATGTCTGTGACAGCACCATTTGTTGAAAAGATTGTATTTGGTTATGTGTAGTTTTTGGAAACTCTTCAATAGTGCATTTATCTCTCACAACTTACTTTGTTGCCATTTATAAATGGAATCTTTAAATATATTTACACATAACAGTATAAATAGCCTTGAGCATTGGGCTTAGAAGTTTAGTAAACAAATGATATTCTCTGTCCTACTTTTGCATGAAAGATTACTTCCCCTGTGGCACACTCTTATGTAGCGTTAGCAGTTGTGAATCTTTGTTCACTTGGAATTTTTATTTTTGGAAATTACCAAAACTTTAGTAAATCAAGTGAGTAATTAATTTCGGGTAATACCATTTTGATGGAAAGAAGTGGGTAACTGAAAAGAAAAGAGATTGATTTTTCTTGTTCAACTGCAAAACTGCCTTTGGAAACCAATTTTAAGGGAGTGTCAATACTGTTTAAGCTCTGGAGGATTTATCTTTTTTGTATTCCCAAACACTTTGTAACTTTTTATTATGGCATTTACCACATTTGTGTTATCATTACATGTGTATTTTACCTTTTTAGTTTATGAACGTTTTGAGGGCAGAAACTGCCTGATTCATCTTTGTATAACTAAAGTCCAATACATGGTTATCTAATTATAGGATCAGTGTCACCCCTCCAAATAATTATTTTGAAAGGCAGTAATTCTTATATAAAATAAATATATGACCCACACATAGAATAGGATATTAAGTCATTACTCACAGTAGTTCCATATTTAAAAGAATCTTTTTCTTAATTGAATAGCCAAGTGTATATTGCTCTACTATCAACTAATCACAGGAAATTTTTAATCCCAGTTTAATCTCTGGGCTGTGAACATGTAGCATGTTTGTGCACTGTTTATTTCCTGCATTGGTTCCTTAAGAAATGCAAGTACATTTACTATGTAAGTGAATTTTGTGATTATTGTGTGTGTTTTAAAAAATGTTTTTAGTGAAAAATTTTGAACATTACAAGTAGAAAGATTAGTATAATGAACTTCCTCTGTCACGCCCAGCTTAGACATTTACCAGCTCATGGCTAATTATATTTTGTCTATATCCTTTTTCACTTTTCCTCTACTGTCCACTTGCAGAATTATTTTGAAGCATATTCGAGATACATGATTTCATCTTTAAATATTTCATCATGCATCTCTAAAACATAAGGGTTCTTTTTGCTATAACATAATAGCTCGCACCATTCATTATTTAAGCTAAAAGTTAAGCAGTAACTTGTTAATGTCATTAAATATTCAGAAGATATTTAGAATTACCCAGTTTCTCTTCCTTCTTTCTCTCCTCATTCTTCTTCTTTTTCCACTGTATTTTTGTTAAAATTAAGTTGAATAAGTTCTACATATTGTAGTTTTAACCCACAGGTTCTCCTCAACCTTCCTCTTCCCTCTTTCTCTCTTTTTTTTTTTTCCCTTTGCCCTTTATTTGTTGAAGGAATTGGGTCTTTTGCCCTTTAGTGTTTCTCACAGTCTGAATTTTGCTAAGTTCATCTCCCTGATGTATTGTAACATTTTCTCAGTCTTCTGCTTTTCCTCAGTCAGATTCAGGTTCGAGTCCCCCAACCCCCACCCCCACAAAACTTTTTGATAGATGGCGATGTGTATTTTTATTTCAAGAGGCATGTAATGTCTGGTTCATACTCTCTCTTTCATCCTCTCTCTCTCTTTCATCCTCTCTCTCTCTTTCATCCTCTCTCTCTTTCCCCTCCTCTCTCCATCCCTTCCTTGCACGTGTTAGACTGGTAGATCCCTAACTATGTTAGGGATTGCAATATGGCAATATTCTGTCATTTCTTCTTCTTATATGGATTTTTTCCTTAAAGAGAAACTGATTTTTCATCAGCTCTCTGATTAGCCTGATAAATGCCTAATTCTCTACCACTTTTCAAAAAGAGCTGGTTCTTTAGAACCCTTCAAAGGTGATCAATGAAATTTAAAAATCTTTCTATGATTTCATGAACTCAAATATTTGAAGTGCTCCAATACATTGCAGTTGTTAGTGTTACTGATTCCATCTTTAGCCAGGTGAAGCCTCTTCAGGTTGTCTGCTGAGTTTTGACATATTCTTAGTAATCTTTGGTAGCTTTTTGGTATGGCAAAGTGTTCCAGGCCCATCTTAAACTCAGTTCCTGCTCCAGACTTGGAATCAGCCATTCCTCCAATAGCCCTAGTTCGTTTTAGTGGAACTATCAACACTATTTTTTACCGAAGCAATGATTCATAGTAAAATTACTATATTGCTTTCTCTGTGTGGTTATTCCAACATTGTTAGTATATTGAGTTAGATTTTTAAATTTCACTTTGCTTTTGAAATTTAGAGTTTGCTTTTGAAATTCTTTTTATATGTAAAATATTTATACTGATACAAAGTCAGATTTACAGAGCAAGGTATTTTCAGTGTCCAGTTCTTATCCCTGTCCCCTCTACCCCATTTTCTCCATTCCTTACAGATCGTCATTTAAAAAAATTTTTGTATATCCTTATATTAAAAAAAAATAAGCAACTGTTTATAAATTTATCACTCTCACCCTCCCTTTCTTAGATGAATGATAGTTATACATGCTTTCCTCTACTGGTATGTAATTGAATTAAAAAAATAATCAGGGTAAGTATGCTGATACAAAAAAATTTGTTCAAAATGCCCAGGATTGGTATATTTTTTCTGATATCTTGATGGACTCTTTTAGTTCACATAATTAGAAATTTAGCTGTCTTATTCTTTAGTAGCTTTAAAAATTTTGCTTTAATCAGTTATTTTTAAGGGAATACTTTTTCTTTTTGTATGTTATCTATATATACATGTATACATACATGTATACATACAAATTCCTAAACAATTTGTTTAGGAATGAGACTGATGTATATGTAAATTAAAAATAGACATATGTCAAATGGAAACATAAGGAAAATATTTTATTTCTCTCTTTTTTTTTAAACATCTTTATTGGAGTATAATTGTTTTACAATGGTGTGTTAGTTTCTGCTTTATAACAAAGTGAATCAGCTATACATATACATATATCCCCATATCCCCTCCCTCTTGCGTCTCCCTCCCATCCTCCCTATCCCATCCCTCTAGGTTAAATGTTTGTTTTAAAAAGTCTTTGCTATGATTTTTTGCAGTTTTTTTCATTATTTTAATTTTAGTTTATTTTTTATTTATTTTTGGCTCGTTGCTGTGCGCGGGCTTTTAGTTGTGGAGAGCAGGGGCTACTCTGTTGTGGAGAGCAGGGGCTACTCTGTTGCGGTGCGCGGGCTTCTCATTGCGGTGGCTTCTCTTGCTGCGGAGCACTGGCTCTAGGTGTGTGGGCTTCAGTAGTTGCATCATGCGGGCTTGGTAGTTGTGGCTCATGGGCTCTAGAGCGCAGGCTCAGTAGTTGTGGCAGTTGGGCTTAGTTGCTCTGCGGCATGTGGGATCTTCCGAGACCAGGGATCGAACCTGTGTCCCCTGCATTGGCAGGCAGATTCTTATCCACTGTGTCACCAGGGAAGTCCTGCAGTTATTTATTATTAAGGCACAAAAACATTATGTATAACTATAAAAACACAGCTTCTAAAAAGCACCTTTGATTAATTTATTTCAGCTTTGTGTATCTACTGGACCTTTAATTGGAAATTCAGGAAACCTTGTTAACATGGTTTTGAAGTTGGAGGCTTTGAGTCTACTAGAAGCCTGTCAGGACTGTTCTTTGCTATACTGCTCCATCCACATTTTAAATACTTGTATTATTCTTTATAAGGGAAAGCACTCAGTAAATACAGTCCTTTGTTTTTTCAGTACTGTAATTTCTTTTAGACTCTAATTCCAGTGATCCCCAATGTATGGGCTGTGGACTGGGGAGGGGTTGTGCAGCCTAACTTAGTTTGTGTCCTGAAAAAACAAGTGCATATGAATGTACCTGCTGTTGTTTCAGACTGTATAGTTATTTCGTAATTGATGGTATCTAGTTTAAAAAACACTGAAATAATTGTAGCTTTTTTTGTTTTCTTGTATTTTCTTCATCATTGGATGCTAGGAGTCCTAATTATGTAGTAGTGTATGATCTTTTATAACTACTGCTCTAATATAACATTGAAGGGTTTGTTAAAGTAGTTACCTACATATGTGTACATAATTAATTCTTGAAAATATATAAAAGTTGAACAATAGATTTCTGTTTTAAGGGAGAGGGTTCTGTTACCAAAGAACTAAAAATACATGGGGCTGGTGTATATGTGTGTATATAACCTAATTATTCTGGGCACCCCTAGTTGGGAGAGAGAGGATAATCTCCACAGGTAGCCAGTGGCCATTATCTTTGCCAGCTGGGCAGTTAGCCATCTTGGAGACAAGACCCTCTATCCCTCCTGGCTCAACAGCTGGATTGAAAATGTGCACCATATCATTGCTAGTCTTTAATCATCCTCACAAGGATATACTAGGTATCTTAAATACACGTGAGTGGAAGAGGATCTTTACTTCCGTGTCCCAGGAGTATGAAAAGAGGGGTTTTGGGACCAACTTAGCTAAATGTACTGATGATCCCTGTGTGGCTGCCTCTTCGTGGCTGCCTCCCTGAAAGGGAAGTTGTCATGTAGGCTGATGTAGGTTATGTTGAGACAGTCAAAAGTATGTTATTTCTGTACATCAGTCCTATGGGAGAAAAAGGACCAAGCTCTTGGGAGATTTTTTTTTTTTTGGAGGTTGGCGGCTTGGTGAGGGTTGTGCTGGTAGGAACGTATAACTCTGCCTAAAGTCCTAAGGTGGGAGTGAGGGGCAGGACTTCAATTTAGCGTTCTTTTCTTTTTCACTTTCCCTTCCCCTTTTCCTTTTCTTGCCCTTTCTCCTTTTCTCTCTTTTCTCCCCTACCTTCTCTTTCCATTCCCTCCCTTATTTAATTTCTCTAGTTAGTAAATTAATTAATTAGTTCTGTATTTAGTGAGCAGCTTCTTTGTAGCAGGCCTTGGTTAAATTACTATGTAATGTTGAATGAGCCAAAGTTCTGTGTCAGGAGCACATTCTACTGAAATTACTTGGAGAAGAACTTCCAATTTATTATAGGTGGAATAAGGTGGAAGGAAAACAATCTATAGTTTCAATAAAGCGACTCTTCTTATGGGTACTTGGTTTTGTTGTTGAATTGTTTTATATAATTTCTGTGATCCACGTTGGCCCTGAAGTAATATCAGCTTTAAGATTCTCAGCCCTATCTGGCTGCCCTATGCCATGTAATGTGTTGAGACATATCAGGTGAATATAACTGAGAGTGGCTGACTCACTCTAGTAAGACTCTTATGAGAGTCCAAGGTCCGTTCTCTGGGAGCTCTGACAATCTGTTCTTCATGTGATCTATTAATATATAAAATAGCTGTTTGCACTTAGCCCCACTCTCCACACGTAGCCGGGAGAGTCTATGCCTAGCTCTGCATCCTAGTTACTTAATCAAGTCTGCTTTAGATAGACTTGACTTGAGGGATGGTCTCACAGCTCAGCTTCTTCATTGCGCTAGTGTGAGTTCTGGATCAAAGAGTGGTTAGTGATTTTGCAGTGGTTACATAGAACATTAGTGGCAAACTGGAACCTGTAATTTCTGATTCTGTGTTTTTAGTACTGTATTCTGCTACCTTTCCTATCATATTGGGGTGTCCAAAAAGTGCCTTCGGTTTTTAAGTAAAAAGACACATTTTTCATTTTCACCAAGAACTTTATTAAACAGCATATTCACCCTTTTGTTCCACTACGTTCTGCCATTTTCCAGGCAACTCCATAATTCCGTCTTCCCAAAACTTTTTATCTTTTTGAGCAAAGAACTGTTCCAGGTGCCTTTTACAGTCTTCCAGAGAATTGAAATTTTTTCCATTAAGAGAATTTTGTAAAGATCTAAATAAATGGAAATCTGAAGGGGCAGATGAATCAGAACTTCCCAGCCAAGCCCTAACTGTTTTTGCCTGGTCATCAGAGAAACATGCAGTCTTGCGTTTATCCTCATGGAAGTTTATGCGTTTTCTGTTGACTAATTCTGGATGCTTTTCGTCAAATGGTGCTTTCAGGCGGTCTAACTGGGAGCAGTAGTTGTTGGAATTAATCATTTGGTTTTCTGGAAGGAGCTCATAATAGAGGACTCCCTTCCACTCCCTCCATATACACAACATCGTCTTCTTTGGATGAAGATCCGGCCTTTAGTGTGGTTGGTGGTGGTTCATTTCGCTTGCCCCACGATCTGTTCTGTTCCACATTATTGTACAGTATCCACTTTTCATCGCCCATCACAATTTGTTTTAAAAACGGAACGTTTGGGCTTCCCTGGTGGCGCAGTGGTTGAGAGTCCGCCTGCCGATGCAGGGGACACGGGTTCGTGCCCCGGTCTGGGAAGATCCCACATGCCGCGGAGCGGCTGGGCCCGTGAGCCATGGCCGCTGAGCCTGCGCGTCCGGAGCCTGTCCTCCGCAACGGGGGAGGCCACAACGGTGAGAGGCCCGCGTAACGCATAAAAAAAAAAAAAAAAAACGGAACGTTTTCATTACGTTCAAGTAGAGAATCGCATGCAGAAATACAGTTAGAAGTTTTCTTTCACTTGACTTATGTGGCACCCAAACATCAAAGCAATTAACGTAACCAAGCTGGTGCAAATGATTTTCAGCGCTTGATTTGGATATGTTGAGTGTGCCGGCTATCTCCCACATGGTATAATGTTGATTGTTCTCAATTAATGTCTTGATCACTGTCCACTTCAACTAGTCTACCCAACCATGGAGTCTTGTCCAGCGAGAAATCTCCAGCACGAAACTGTGCAAACCACTTTTGACCCAGTCAGTCACAGCACTTTCTCCATACACTGCACAAATCTTTATTTGTGTTTCAGTTGTGTTTTTACCTTTCTTGAAATAATAAAACATAATATGCCGGAAATGTTGCTTTTTTTCTTCCATCTTCAATATTAAAATGGCTACACAAAAATTCACCAATTTTTGTAAGTCTTTTTTTAAAATGCATGCTGATAGGACAGCTGTCACATACAATCTAACAAAATTGTTTCGAATGAAGTTGAAGACAGCTAAGTGCTACTGGAGCCATCTTACGGAAAAAACTGAATGAACCTTTTGGCCAGCCCAATAAAAGTCTGTGATGAGGATGAAATAAGATAAATGGTAGTATGAATTGATAGGCATAATCAATGTAAATTATTTTACATATCAATGTAAATTATTTCTATTTGCTTTCTACTGTCAGGAGGCATTTAAGATTTTTTACATTGTCACTTCTCGATTTTAAGCATCTTGGCAGCAGGAGTCATTTTTTATGTCTGTGTGTCCCTCTGCTCAAGGCCAAACTGATACATATAAGAACCAGGGCATGCTAATAAAATTGATACCCTTTGAAACTGAAATTATTTTCATTATTTATAGATAAACTGATTGTCTAATAAAAATTACACTTTATATTTATGTACTTGATACTCAAACCAGGAATTTATAACATTCATTACAAGTAGTGTTCTGACTAATTTCTTGGGAGGCATATTAAGCTGATGAATATTTAAATAAAAGAAAGCACTCATTTATGATTTTAACATTTTTTTCTTATTGTGAGTTTTAATTTCAGGCAGTTGTCAGCTGACAAATTTTAAGGTTCATTAAGGAGTCAGGATTTGAATAGGATCAAATCCCATTCTCATACTAACTGTGTGACCTTGGGCCATTTTTAAAAAAACTTCTCTGTATTTTAGTTTCTATGTTGTTAAACTAGGGATAATAATAACGATTAAGCTAAAATCGACCACTAGACCATGGGCTTATTTACTCTCCAAAAAACCACGTAATGTAGGTGAGGAAATGAAGGCGTGGAGTGGTTACACAGCTAATAAATAGTAAACGTGAGATTTGCACTCAGTTAAACTCCAGGGTTCATATTTTTTGAGCACTATGCTGTATTACCTTCTTGATTACTTCATAAGTTCTGAGGAGTAAATGAGATAGGTATGTAGAATACTTTGTACAATTTTGATTTTCAGAGGTTTTGGGTTCTCGAATTGTAAGGTTTTGTGGACCTAGAGGCTAATTTAGGAGAATTATAAATATATAATTGTCCTTAGTTCTGAAAGTTTTGGTAGCTTATTAGAAATAAAAGTATCACAGACCCCATCCCAGATATAATGGATCAGAATCTGCATTTTAAGAACCTGCATTTAAGATTCTTAAAGTCTGAGAAGTACTGCAGTAGATGATCACGAAGGTTTCTTCCATCTCACAGTTGGTGTGTCGGTGATTTTAGGGAACCAGACACATGAATATTTCAGTGTTGATTGTTGTGTTTGGAGAAGAAAATAGTAACATATCAAGTATTATTTTAATGTAAATCACTGTGAAGTGGATTTATTTATATTTTTTGGCTTCCGTTCTGAATTTGTAAAAAGTTTCTGATGTAGTGCAAAATTTTTGTAAATTTTATCATCCTGTATCATCTTAGGAAATAATTAGAACTCAAAAATTTTAAATTGTTTTAGATCAAATGTTCTTCTTAATCTCACCAGTTAAGATTATAATATTAGCTAAATATGTAAATGGGAACACTAAATATAACATGAAACTTTCTCAATTTTGGACAATTCTCTATTCTGATATTTCATTGAATAGTTTAACATTTGAAGTTAAATATTATGAAATTAACCACAAAACAAATGAGCACCTGACTTGCTTGATTAGAAATGTTTAATTTTATTAGTCCCTGGAATATAGAAATTCCTCTCAGACTTAATTAAGGAAAGGTTCTTCTCCATAGATTTTTTTGTTTTTTCATGTGACGGTAATGTCTGTTTTGTTCACTGTTAAATCACTAGCATCTGGCACGTAGCTATTCCCAAATATTTGTTGAATGAATAAGAGTTTGTTTTTTGATGATTTTTGCTGCCATTTTCAAATGAGTAAGAAGAGACTTGTAAGATTCTGAAAATTTGAGCTTTTAGACAATTGAGCATCTCCCCGTGTTAAATAATTGAGTTAATAATCTTTCCCACATTATATAATTGTGATTGTTTTTTGAAAATTTATTATTATTTTTTGCGGTACGCGGGTCTCTCACTGTTGTGGCCTCTCCCATTGCGGAGCACAGGCTCCAGATGTGCAGGCTCAGCGACCATGGCTCACGGGCCCAGCCGCTCCGCGGCGTGTGGGATCTTCCCGGACCAGGGCACGAACCCGTGTCTCCTGCATCGGCAGGCGGACTCTCAACCACTGCACCACCAGGGAAGCCCTGAAAATTTAATTTTTAAATTTCTTTAATTGATAGTCATACAGTTGGAGCCATAACACATTTATAGAGTTTAGAGCAAACACCTGGTTAAAAAATATAGAACATTTGAGTATTGAGTATTTGAGAAGCCCCCTGTGTATTGTCTTCCAGTTGCATGCTCCCTTCTTTCCTTTATCTCCAGAGATAGCCATTTTGCTTGGTTTCATTGTTCAAACCTCTGAATAGATCCTTAAACAGTAAGTTGTTTAGCTGTGAAAAATGGCGAGCAAGCATAAATATAACTTTGTAAAGAAAGAGTAATATTGCTAATATTAGGTCAAATATCATTGAAGAAGGTAGGCTGGATAAAGTATCTGGGTCATAGTCTGGTCTGAGCTTTCCTGAGAGTTTGTAGGAACTCTTTTCAGGAAAGTCAGTGGAAAAGGTTTTGAATGAATCTTGGGAAATCACATCTGTTTTTTATAGTTGGCCATCTGGTGGTACTATAGTGTGGATCAGGTCCCAGATGTTCAGCAGAACTATTGTCAGAGGGACTGAAATGTTCTGTACTTTATTCTAAACCACCATGGCTTACTTTCAGCTCTTGGAAAGAAGTCAGGGGAGACCACTTCATAGGTGCAATAGTATCCCCATCTGATTCAAGGAGGAGATCATGAAGGCAGGGTAGAAACATCAGTAGGCATTCTGTCCTCTGGTTAAAAAGATGTGGCCAGGATGAGGAAAAAAAGGTAATAAAAATACAAATGAACAAGAGTTGTGAAGGCCTTATATAGAAGAAATTAAAAAAAACCCTTCACTGAGGGACGTAGAAGATATGAATAAATGGAAAAATATTATTTGGGGGTAGGAAGAGTATTATAAATTTTCCGTATATCTTACCTAAGATTTCTATTCATGTGTCACGTAATCATTGAAAACTTCTTAGATCAACCACATGCAATTGTTTTATTTTTCTCTATAGCATTTATCCCCATCTGATATATATTATTTATATGTCTTTTTTCCTCTTCTGGAATGTAAACTTACGGAGGTATGTAAATTCATGAGGGTGTGCTTGTTGTTCTTCCCTTACTAAAATGTAGATTTATGAGGGTATACTTTATTCCTTGTGATATCCCCAGCACTTTGAACTTACAGCACATAGGAAGCAGTCAATGACTGGTGAATGAATGAATGAATGAATGAATAAATAAGTAAAACTGTGCTTTCTCTCATAGTCCATAGCACTTATTGTCTATTCCGTAGTTTTTTTGTCATTAATTTCGTTCAGTTTAGCATCTTATAATGCTTTCTATTATTTTCTTTTGGTTCAGTGTCTAATTGTTTCATTCCTCTAAGACATTCTTCTCTGGGCTTCTTGATGGCAGGAGTGGGACAGATGCATCCTTTGTATACCTCACAGTACAAGGCAAATGGATATAGGAACTTGTTGAACTGAATACATTTATTTATTTCATAATGACTTAAATTGCTAAAATTCAGTTTGCCTTCAACAAAAGGAGTATTTTTAATAGATAATACAGTATAATTCTAAATGAAATAGGGAAACAGGATGGAGAATTTTTAGAGATGTTTTGTTGAACTCGTGGTAAATTTTGGTAACGGGAAGTTGGAAGTTGTGCAGTTATAATTTTACAAATTTCTGCAAATAATTTGAGTAAATAAAAATATAATTTTTAGTGAGACATGGGTTTTTTAACCTTGAAATTTTAATTTTTAGAAAGTCTCATGCTGTAGTTTTAAGATGAAATATAAACAAGTACAATCTGTTGTCTACTTAAGCTTTCATACATGCTTTTGCATATATAAATGTATAAATGTTTTTATTATAAATACGTTATCACTTTTCATGTCATTCAACAATTTATGTAATTTGTTCATTTATATTGCCAATAGATTGTTTTTTAAAATCGTTGCTGATATGCTATAAATTTGTTTCTACATATAGATTTTGTATATTGTTTCTGGGAGATAAATTTCCAAGAATGTACTTAACACTTTCAAAAGTAAATATTTTTAAAATTACTGAAACAATACCATGAATGCTTAAAAGGAGAAACATAAACTATGTAAAAGTTTTGTTGGTTCTTTTCTAGTTCCTATGGAAAATTATTTATTTATTAAAAAGATTTTTTTCCTGCTTTATTTCAGACCAGTCTGTCCATATGGGGATGGGGAAGCCTTGGCATTGTCCTTTCTCTAATAACGTTTGGACCCTTTGTAATATTTTATTTGGCATTTTATATCCTCTGCTTTGTGGGTGGGTAAGTATTCTCAATGATAATTTTATAATTCATGTCATATTCAGTTGTTCAAAATGGAAACAAATGACCATGAGACCTCAATAAGGAAAAAAATGATCATGAGAAATGGCAGTATGATTTATTTGTGAATGCTATTTTTGCAAATTGTTTTTACCAGAGTTAAAAATAGTAAAATTAAGATAACTATAGAAATAAAAACGATGATGGTTATGATTTGTACCAGCAATATGGGTCATCATCTTTAAAAATAAATTTCAATTTCTGATGATATAAACTTTTTTGTGTAACTTGAAAAGTTTTTTAAGATTTTTTTATTCCTTTTGGTGTTATTTCCCCTTTAAGGTTGAAATTTCCTTATCTATTATAATAATAAGATAAATAAGTTAAATTGAGATGACACATCAAGTTTTACAGACTAGAAGATACTGTTTCATTGATTAGATTTCAGACACTAATGTTAATTATTATGTTAATGTTAATTATTGTGTTAATTATTTCCCTTAGTGAATGCTGTCATTTTGTTCTAGAAAATTCCAACAAACACCTGATTTTGCCATTTTTCTCTTCATGGTTATTTGGTTTACAGTGTTTATGCTTTACCTTGAGTTGATGAAACTTTACAGGAGAGGTTTCAGTCATGATTTAGTATAGCTTCCTATGTAGAATGTTTGGTATCAGATATGAATTATATGTAAGAAAATGTATAAACAAGAGAGATGCTTGCTACTTAGGTACTCTGAACAAGGTAGTTTAGCTGAAATGAGCATTTTGTTGTTAATGTTTATGTGTGTATGTATATATATGTGTATTTGTATATGTATAATACACTTATGTAATTATTTGTGCAGTGAATACCTATGAGTTCTTTCAGAAAAATCTTTTGAGACCCCAAATATTTGGAGGAATTGTTTGAGCCTATAGGTTTAGAGGACTTAGCTGAATTGAATAGCATATATAAACTGTGGCCTGAGAGAGACTGTGTAAGACACTGAAGGGATGGCTTCTGAATATATATACCACCTGTCACATTTTTCAGGTTATGAGTTTGAAAATCATGTGTAACCATTTTATAGGGAGGTCACCCACTGATTGTTGAACAAGTGAGAATTAATTTAACTGGGAAGCTACATCGAGGACTATTCATAAAACTGTATTTTATATTAGATTTAATATTTTCCTTATAATTGCTTGGATATGGTATTATATACTGAGACAATTAAGAAATAAGCCATAGGAATCAGATAAATGGAGTTCTGAATATCTTTATTGATTATAAAGATGATTGAAGACTTACAGATCTGCAGCCATTTGGGCTTCCTAAATTACATTCTTTAGTCACTAATCAAGGCCAGAGCTGCATGGTTGCACCACTCCCCAACAAGGTCATGGCTACTTTTATTGATTGGAAAGGAAATTGAGGAGATGTTTCTCTCACAAAGGAAAGATTTCTTTTATTTCACTAATTGAATAAGCCTTTGGCAAAAGTGAGGAAGGATTTCAGAATATTTTACAATACTTTAGAAAGGGAAGAAATTGCAGCGTTATAGATGAAGGTAGAGGGGTGAGAATCCTTTCTCTTAGACTCAACTGCTCCATATAAAATTTGGGAAAGGGAAAAGGGTCACGAGTCCATTCATTTCGAAGTCTCAGGAACCTTTGTTGTTCCCTTTTTGAGTCTGCTAATTTATTAAGGAATAATTTCAAGAAAGTTTTTGGATATTTGTAAAGTTCTGTGAATTTTTTTAGATAAGTTGGGATATTGGTAGGTGTGGGAGGGCCACTATAAACTCTTTAGATAATATTAAGTCACATGGAAGGATCTGAAATTCCAAGTTCATGTTATGTCATAAATTGATTTGATATTCTGTTCCAGACTACTGATGTCAGGAAATATAGTGCCACAGTAAGGGGACTTCAATTTATATACTAACAAGCATCCAGAAACATCTCAGAGGATTAGTTAATTAAGCATTCCCAGGTTACTCAGTTACAGTCAGTGAGTATCACAATTCCTGAGTCAAAAATCTTTCTAATTTTGGCTCTAATTATGAAGAATGATTGTCCTTTCTTTAATGTAGCTTTATTTATATAGTTTAGTGCCTTATGAATTTTAAGATCAAAAATAGGCTTTTATATATCAATCTTAAATAAAGTAGTTATATTACATATAACTAAAAATCATTTCTTAGTTTTAGTGTTTTTTTGTTTTTGTTGTGTAAGTTTTAAAGATTTGTTTTTGTTCTTTTTCCTAGTTAAAATGCAAGTCAGAGAGGAATTAATACATTTTCTTATGGAAACTATCTTTTTTTTTTTTTTTTGGCTAGTAAAAGTTAAGTTTTTGAGTTCTGCAGTTTACCTGTATACAGTGTTGATAATGTATATGTTTTGCTTATAGTCAATGGTAATCCCTTATTTTCTAAAATAAAGAAACCCTTTGGAAAGAAAACCACTCAGAAGTTTTTGGTTTTTGTTTTTTTGAATTTTGGTGGGTTTTTTTTTTCTGGTTATTTTGGGATACCTTCAATACTGATATGAGTTATTTAATGGCATTCCCGTTATGTTTGTTTGGTTATGCAGTCATTCGTAGCACCTGTTTTTACTTAAACCTCAAGGCTGAAGCTATTAATTAGGTTCTTTCTAAGATCATACTGTTCCTTAGCTTACCTTCCTACTGTCACACTGTGGGCAAAGGTGAACGTTTTATCAGTTTATTTTATGATAATGTTTTTAGAAATGCATTGTTAACTTAATATCAGCATTTTATTGTGTCTAAATATGCTTACAGCTAGGTAAAACTGAAATACAAGGCCAACCTGATTCTTAGTAATAATGTCAGATACAACACAGATATGTGAAATTTACTGATAATTCTGAGGTCAGCCTTTTAAAAAAGAAACAGAAACAGAATTGATGACATGAGTTGATTTGACTTTATCTGTTTCTCCAACCTCCTCCTTGCTTATGTGGTGCCTGTACTGAAGAGTGGTGAAATGGCAGATAGCCACAAAAAGCAGAGGACCTTGAGAATCTTCCTTTCAATAGCTAAGGCTGACTGTGTTTAATTTTTTACTGTTCCTTTCTTGTCACTGCACCCTTCCTTCCTTCGTTTCTTCCTTCCTTCCGTCCGTCCGTCCCTGTTGGGTCTTCGTTGCTGCACATGGGCTTTCTCTAGTTGTGGTGAGCGGGGGCTACTCTTTGTTGCAGTGTGTGGGCTTCTCATTGCAGTAGCCTCTTTTGTTGTGGAGCACGGGCTCTAGGGCACACGGGCTTCAGTAGCTGTGTCACGCGGGCTCAGTAGTTGTGGCACACGAGCTTAGTTGCTCCGCGGCATGTGGGATCTTCCTGGACCAGGGATCGAACCTGTGTCCCCTGCATTGACAGACGGATTCTTAACCACTGCGCCACCAGGGAAGTCCCCAACTACACTCTTTCAATCATTGTAAGATTACTGTAAATCATTATAAAATTAAAATTTAACATTCTTTTATGGATTTCCTATCTACTTAGTAGTGCTTAGATGTATTTGGGAAACTTTAAATGTAGGAAATACTGATAGCATTTAGTCAATACAAAGTATTCTAAACCAGTATTTTATCTTACCTTGACTC
Source organism: Phocoena phocoena (assembly GCF_963924675.1). NCBI lineage: Eukaryota > Metazoa > Chordata > Mammalia > Artiodactyla > Phocoenidae > Phocoena > Phocoena phocoena. The sequence goes on from NC_089227.1 coordinate 35,684,355, forward strand.
CATAATTGTTTTAAAAATAATTAACTTTTGGGGATATATTTTTAAAATTCCAGTCTTATTTTAAACAAATCGTAAATTGGATCTTTATTTTTTCCTTGTATAGCCTTTGTTTATTCTGTATTCATAGTGGCAAGTTATATCTCTCTTTAATTAGTTAACAGAATTATAGAAATGTGGGTATAGCTATAGATGTACATCTCATTTGTCTTTGGTTATTAGCTTGCCTACTTATTTAATGAAGGTTTATTTTTCTAAAGTTTGAAAATGTTGCCTGAGATTCTTTATGAAATATATTGGATGAAAACTTGTAAAGGCATTATTGTATAAATTCACAAAATGTTTATAGTTGTTTTAAACTTGAGAACTTAACAAAATCTGTCAATTCCTTGCGCCTCGTCAAAGTCACAAACTGACTTTTTAGTGAATGGTAAGCCATCAATTAAATCTGAAAAATATATTTGGTAATAAATAGATGTGTTAAATTGTAGTGAAGTTTTGTTTTTGTGTCTATAATTAAATTTCTTTCAGGGGTTTTGTGGTTACTCTCCTCTTTGGAAAAACAAACTCAGAGAAGGACCTAGAGCAGTGTGAACACTCATTTCTTCCTCCAACATCAACTGGGATTCCTAAGGTAAGAAGAGTAAAGGAATATGAAACCTTAAAGTCCTGCTGTATGCAGTGATGATATGTGATCATCTTTATATGGCTTGACAGATTTTCCTATAATTCACTAATGCTCACTGTAAATTTATGAGCGTCTCTCTGATCAGGCTTAGAAAATGCATGTTAGATGTTAAAGGTGAGAATGCAAATTTGAGGAAAAGATAGAAATTTGGGGTCTTTTCCTGCTGTCTTAACTTAGAATTTCAGTGCATCGTGTGTATGACTTGTGGAAATGTCAATGAATATACTGTTTTGAATGAAATAAATGCATCGGAACCAGAAGGAGGAAAATGGGCACTTTCTCTTTAACTCACTTGAAAAATAGAGCTTGCGATTAGGCTGTGCAGTTTCTATAATTTTAATAATTCAAGTCCAATTTTATATTATCTTTCATATTCTTTTGTTTTCAATATCATACTCTAAATAAAATTGGAATTGTGTACTAGAAGTAGGCTTCAGATTCTCATTGCCTTCAATTATTACTGTCGAATTAGGATGTTTTTTCTTGTCTGAAGAGAGGCAAATGGTGTGGAGTTGATGCCAGTAACTGAATTTTACAATTATTATCTTATCCATTATGTGCTAATAAGACTTTCATATTGATAAATAAATACATTTTTTTCTAATACTTACTGTAACTTTTAAAGTAATCTCTGAAACTTACTTCTGTCTCCCTTTAAAACTCCCTTTAGTGTGTATTCTTTGAGTTTGCTCACAGATCTTTCTGAGGAAATGAACCTTTTTTTTTTTAATTGAGGTATAGTTGACTTACAATGTTGTGTTAATTTCTGCTGTACAGCAAAGTGACTCAGTTATACACATACGTACATTCTTTTTTTAAATATTCTTTTCCATTATGGTTTATCCCAGGAGATTGGACATAGTTCCCTGTGCTCTTCAGTAGGACCTTGTTGCTTACCCATTCTAAGTGTAATAGCTTGCATCTACTAACCCAAAACTCCCAGTCCACCCACCTCCCTCCTCCGCTCCCTCTTGGCAACCACAAATCTGTTCTCTCTGTCTGTGATTTTTGTTTCTGTTTTAGAGATAGGTTCATTTGTGCTATATTTTAGATTGCACATATAAGTGATACCATATACTATTTGTCTTTCTCTTTCTGATTTACTTCATTTATATAATAAGAAAATCTCTAGTTGCATCCATGTTGCTGCAAATGGCATAATTTCATTCTTTTTGATGGCTGAGGAGTATTCCGTTGTATATATGTACCACATCTTTATCCATTCATCTGTTGATGGACATTTAGGTTGTTTACATGTCTTGGCTATTGTGAATAGTGCTGCAGTGAACGTAGGGGTGCGTGTATGTTTTTGAATTGTAGTTTTGTCTAGGTATATGCCCACGATTGGGATTGCTGGATCATATGGTAACTTTATTTTTAGTTTTCTGAGGAACCTCCATACTGTTTTCCATAGTGGCTACACCAACTTTCATTCCTATCAACAGTGTAGGAGGGTTCCATTTTCTTCATGCCCTCTCCAGCATTTGTTATTTGTAGACTTTTTAATAATGGCCATTCTGACTGGTGTAAGGTGGGTGGTACCTCATTGTAGTTTTGATTTGCATTTCTCTAATAATTAGTGATGAGCATCTTTTCATGTGCCTACTGGCCATCTGTGTGTCTTCTTTGGAGAAATCTCTATTAAGATCTTCTGCCCATTTTTCTATTGGGTTGTTTGCTTTTTTGCCTTTTCTTTTTGAATCATTTCCTAGCCATCCATATTTTCCACTCACTTGAGTGGTACATAGGATGCAAAATATTTTAAGAATTAAGATCCTAAACAGTAATAAATCATAGTCAAGACTGGTTAAGTCTTTATAATCTGTTTTTTAGTATATGGTATAAAAATGGTGATTTTGATTGCTATTTCTAAAATGATTCCTAAGTATATTTTATGAAAAAATCTTAGAGGTTGCATGTGTTAACTCGAGGCATATGTTTTTTATATGTATGTGTGCTTTGGTTTGTATTTTTAATTGAAGAGTGTCTTACTACTTTTCACCCGATTTCCAGGTCACTGGTCTTTCTGAAGACTACAGAGAAATATTCATTTTCTTTAGTTGCTAAAAACCATCCCTAAGTAAAATTAATTTAAAATATATTCATTTGGCAGCTGGTATACTGTTTTGGGCTGGGAGGGAGAAGGAGGAAATAGGGGTGTGTTTAATAAAGACAATTATTTGACTCACCTGAAACACTAACTTATGATTTTAAAGTTTCATTGAAATATGGCAGTATTATATCTGATATTTTCAATTTCTCACATTCTAAATAATGTTTGCTGATAATTGTTTTTGGTGATGACACAAGATTTTTTTTCTAGATGTCTAGTTTTGTTAATTTGAGAAATAGTGTTTGCTTTATACCCGAGTCTCAAGAAATAAGGTTATTTATTAAATTGAAGATAATGACAGGGAAGTTACAATGAATATTTAGTTAGAAGTAAACTACAGAGACTTTAAATCAAGAAACGATGTTATAGAATGTTATGGTTTCCTTTCAGTGCTTAGAAGAAATGAAACGGGAAGCCAGGACTATAAAGATCGATAGAAGATTGACAGGTGCCAATATAATTGATGAACCTCTCCAGCAAGTGAGTTTCAGTATGTGGTATTTGAATTCCATATGTTGTGTGCTAGGTGCATTTCTTTTGAAAATACTAAAGAAGAATTTTTGCTATTTGTGTAATATGCTGGAAACTCATTATAATGCTGTCCTTGGAGTCTGTACATAAAGACGCTGCCTTACTTATGAACTTATTTATAATAAGGTGTTTGCTTAATACGATGTTAAAGCCTTTTGGTTGAATTTACATTTAGGAAAAAAAGGTTTTACTGACATCTGATAATGTTTCTAATTATTTTATAGTTCAAATGTTACTCTTCAGCTAATGAACAAGCTTAGTGGTTTGATAAATCAGATGTTTTTCCTACTAGTTTAATTACTTTTTTAAATGGATATTTATGGTTTCATTCAAAAATATTTTAAAAATTAGAATTAAAATTATTCTTCTCCAAAATATTTTTCATCGATTCTTGATTTTGTGATTATTACAAATAATGTATACTTTAAAATGTAATACCATTTTTTAGATGAACCCATATTTACTTTGTCTGATTTGCAAAAACATAATACATTAAACTGTATTATTTGCTATTTATTGGCTAACAGTGCTGTTGGCAGCATCACCGGTATTAGAATTAAGTGAATTGTCATTTTTATAATTTGATGCAATGAATCTGATGATATTCTCAAAAGAAAACATATTTCCAAGATTATTAGCGTCTCTTGACATTATTTTGCATCTCATTCCATCAAACTGATTAAAACTTCATTATGTTATAGCATTGGAAATTTATTTTTTCTGCAGGCTTCATCTTTACCTGAAATTGGGTGGGGCTTCGCCATAGATAATTCTTTAAATTAAAAAAAAATTTGGGCAGTGGATGAATTGGGCTACCAAAATAATTGAAAAATTTTTGAAATGTGTTTTAGTATACGGATGCTTTCTTAATGAAGGCAGTTATTTACCACTACAATTTAGTATGTAGCAAGTAAATATAAATCGCAAATAATCCTTTCAGGTTTTACTTTGCCACTGTTACTTTTTAAATCCTAAAAAATTGTATTTTTTTCCATATTTTTGTTTTAGGTTATCCAATTTTCCTTGAGGGATTATGTCCAGTATTGGTATTATACACTAAGTGATGATGAATCTTTTCTTCTTGAAATTAGGCAGACTCTTCAGAATGCACTCATTCAGTTTGCTACTAGGTAAGGTCACTGCATTGTATTTATGCAGAAAAATTTAAATATTGTTTGTATCAATAGGGAAAATAACTTTCAAATGGAAGGAGAAAATTGATTTATTACATGGTAAGTAGAACAGTAGATTATTATTGTGGGATAACTCTTAGATTATAGAACTAGAGTCATAAAAACCTTTGTTCCTTTACATTTACAGAATGTTTATCTTGACTAATCCCTGTTCTCTTAGTCTGTACGTCTGTTTCTTCCTCAGGGTCCAGTTGTCCAATCGTGACTGTTCAAAGTCTTTCATCCCACTTACCGATAATACTTTTTCCCCCTCTTACCCAGATACTCTTGTTCTGTTTTATTTTGTTTTTAGTTGCATCACTCCCTTATTATACTGTTCTGGAAATAGGATTTAGTACAGTTATGCTCAAAATGAGTACTGGGCCAAGTGGCAGCGCCAAACAACTGGAACATGATTCGGAAATCTGACACAGTGAAAGACATGCTTGGACATGATCAAGAGGCATTTTATGGCCATAAAACAATAAGGCAGGGGAGGGGTTCTGAACCATACAACAGGGTGAAGTCCTGTACCTTAGGAGTCGGGGAGCTTATCTCATATTGGTGCAAGGAATAGTTTGTTTTCTGTTAACCACCACTAAAATCCCTGGAAGCTTTTTGTTGTTGTTGGTATTTTTAATATTAATATTTATATATAAATAATATATGAAATATATATAATATGTACAAATATAGACACAACATATGTGTATTATATATATATATTTTGTAAAAGTAAATGCAGCACTTAAACATTCAGGATTGATCCTAATCTTCTGGAGCGAGTTCCTCTGGTGTAATGGAGGAAATGTTTGTTTGAATCACCATGCAGGTTATATTCATCTTCTACTGGAATAACTAGAGCCTCCCAGACAGTCACATGACTATAAAATAGTACAGGATTAGCTTTTGGGAACACAAATAAGCTCTCTTGTTCCTCCTCATTGGTCACATCTTAGCATGGTTCTTGCCTATCTTCTACTCAAGCAGGGCCTTAGTAATAAACAAAGCACTAGCAAAAAGTCCCAGAGTTACTTCCTCTCCACCCTCTTGAATAAGTCTTCCCTTGGCTTGGACTGAGGACCCTTTGCCCCATAGGTGCTGTTCTGACTAGATTGTATGAAGGAAATGGGAGCAGGAGACAAAATGGCTAAAAGAAAATTGGGAGCCACTGATCCCCATCTGGAGCTACAACTTAAGATGCCCACAGACATGTGCAGGGAAGAGGTGCAGAGGAATGGGGTGGGAGGGGGGTGTCCTTGGGAAAGTAGGCTGCTTGCTTGCCTTCACTTCTTGGCCTTGCCCTGGGCAGCCATAGCCTCCATGACTTCACACATGGGCTCTTCATTTCCCAGGAACTCCATGGGCTTCTTGTCCAGTTCATAGACGGTGGGACTACCAGTGGGCAGGTGCAGCTCCACAGTAGCCTCTTCAGAGAGACCCTCCAGAGGGTTGACAGTGCCCTGAAGGCTATTGCCGTGGGCTGTATTCAGTACCCCCATCCCCTCCTCCATCTGGGGAACTATTTTTTCATTCCAAAAGGGCAGAGCCCTGGCAATAGTGTCCTTCAGACTCTCACAGGAGGGTAGCTGATCTTCAGTGAGGTCTGCATACCTCAGTCTTTATTGATGTTGCTGTAGAAGGATGGTTGAGCTTCATAAGAGGTGGTAGGACATAATAGCATGTCCAGATCTTTACCTGGGTTTCATCATGCTTGGCAGCAGTTTCTGCTTTATTGAAGTCAAGTCATCACTATTGGCGGCCACACTTGGTCATTGGCATCCAGTGCTGTCCAGAAGATCCAAATGGCTTTCTTCTGCCCCGTGGTGAAGGAGATGTCAAACTCCTAGCCAGCATCTTGTAGCACCTGCATGTGGTGCTTCACCTCCTCACGCCTCCTGGGCTCATGTTGGCTTTGCTCCAGCCACTGAAGCTGTTCTACAGGTTCCATGTGCTTTTCCTGTGTGGGATCAGCACCACCTTGTAGGTGGCCATGGTGGCGGTTCCCGGTACAGCATAGACTGGGGCTCACTGAGATGCCAAGGTCATGACCCCAGATACTCTGTTTTATTCAAACGCTCTGAAAATAGTTCAGCATAACTGCTCACTTTTGGCACATATCTAGCGGGGTCCTCTTAGAGGAAGAAGAAACCAAAGGAGCATAAGTCAGTGGAGAATACGTATTCAGTTTATTTGTTTACTTTCAGAAAAGAAGTGTATTTTAATGAGTTTCCTTTAAGAAACTTTTCTGAGGTATACAAAAATTCTCACTTTACAAACACCCCTTACATACTGCCTCCCATATGACAAAATATTTTGGTCTATATCCTTGTATTTAAACTGCTTGATTTTGGGGAGGGCATTTCATATGCAGAAATTACTTATTTTTGAAAGAAAGGATTCTATCTTTGGGCGAATTTGCAATCTTTTTTTTTTTTAAATAAAAGAGTTTGCTACCCAGTACACAGAGTGATTTTCCTATGAGCCTGTGGCCTCAAGGCAGGAGGCTGCATTGCTATGCCAGGAGTACACTGTCTAATCTGAAGGTATTATTCTCCAACCAACCCCTCTTCTTCCCTAATTAGGTTCTTGAAATATACTTTTGTACTTTTGAGAGGCTTGGAGAATAGAGCTTTGCCCTAGGGCTGTTACTTTGTTTCCATCTCTGTTCACATAGCTATTTCTAGGTCATGCTAGAAATTTCTAGCTAGATATTTCTAGCTCATGCTGCCCTGTCAAGACTTTTTCTTCTATAATTCAGTTGATCTTACGCTTTAGAGTGTGAGGTGAGTTCCTCAGCCTGAGGTCACTGAGGAGGCCTACAGTAAGTTTCATGGTTTGAATTTTAACCTTACTTAGATAGATTTGAGCTCCTTCTCCCTTATGATTAACAGCAAACATTGTAAAGTAGCCAGTCATAATTAGGAGTGTAGACTTAACTGTGGAACACAGAAAATATAATAAAGTATAATCAAAGAAGTCAGAAATTGGATTTTATCTCCTTATTTCATATATGTAACATTATTGTGTGTTAGGTATTTTTTAAGATCATTCTTTTGAATCGGTCATTCACTGCTTTTTATGGTAACACCATCCTAATGATGTTTTTCTCCCTTTGGAAGAGTGGGAATAAGAAGAGTTCATTATTCTTGTGTCTGCTTAAGAGTATATGAAAATATAAAAAATTTTAGACCTAGAAAGAACTTTGAACTAGTAATTGGAAGACTTGAGTTTGTATCCTGCTCTACCATTTAGCCGCAGTACTGTGAGCAAGTATTAAAAAATTTTTTGGATCTTGGTTTTTCTCACATGTGAAATAAGCCTAATAATAAATACCTGCCCAGTACTGCATTCCTCACAGGGTTATTGTCATGATCAAATTCATCTATTCATTCAACTAATATTTTGTGTCTACTTTGTACCAGCCAGGTGCTACAGATACAGCAATGAATAAAGCAAAATCCCTGCTCAGTGGAATGTAATGAAAATAGTCCTTGTGAAAATGTTTTCAAAGTTGTGAAGGAATTTAGAAGTTTAAGTTTTTATGCCATCCAACATCCATAATTTCACAGACAAGGAAGCTAAATTCCAGAAAGATTAAGCGATTAGTGTAGGATTATCTGTTGAGTTGGGGGCAGAGCGAGAATTAGAATCAGATTGTTCTTAATAGTTAGTATTTTTCCTCCACTCGCTATCAGATATATTATGATCTAGATTATTCATCTTAGTTTCTCCCGCCTTTCTTTCATATCATTGCAATGCTTTCCCTGTTTTTGATCTTATAACCACCTTTTCTTTAAACTTCCTGTCGTAAGTTTTTTTTTCCCCCTTCTCTAATATTCTGTGCTTTCAAGCTAAGTATTTGGGTGATTACAGGAAGAGCCAGGTTTCTTCCATACTAGACTGATACGAATTTATATCTTTGCTTGTTCATTGGTCTTAAGTTTTTGGGCAAATTAATCAGCCTCTCCTGAGCTTTAGTTTCCTTATTTGTAAAGAGCTGATAATAAGCTACTTTTGAGGCTGCTTTCAGGTTAAAAAACAGTATGATGTAAAACCTGTAGCATACAGTAAAGCTCAGTTATTGTTTGTGCCTTTTCTGTGAATGACTTTATTTTTGTCCGTCATTGGCTTTTTCTGTTACTACTAAAATGTATGTCTTCACAGAGGCTCCTTGACTATTTCCAATGTGAATATCAAGAAAATTAAGCCTGGTTATAATCTCTCAAATAATTTAAACATTCTTATTCTTGTCTGCTGTGCACTGTGAAGCATAAGTTATCACTTCTCTCCTTCAAATTACAATCTTGCATAGGGTTCTTAACCAACAGCCCATGAAGCCCTGAAGATGTAAGCAAAATTGTCTGTTATTTTTCCTATTGAGTGATTCCATAGATTTTATTTTCAAAAAGGGCCTATGAACCCAGAAGAGATTTAGAACCACCAAATTCTAGTGTTCATATTTATTCATCAGCTTGGGGAAACAGTTACAGAACATCAACATAAAAAAAAATACTCATTTTGAGATATAACAGGAAGAAAAGGATATACTTAGAGTGTGAAGTTCTGGTTTTGAGCTTTAGCTCTATTATTTATTAAGCTCTATGGCCTTGAATGGGTAAAAACCATAAACTCTTTGAGTCTAGTGATAACCCATGTCTGCTTATCAGGTTGTTGTTAGAATTAAATGATACCGCATGTGAGAGAGTACTTTGTAATGATAATACTTCATACTAACATTAGTACCTGTTATTCTAGTAACAGTTTAGGGAAGGAAACCTTCCCATAGCACTTGAGTTCTCTGTGGAGCCTGGGCATAAATTAGGCTGGAGCTTTAGCAGATGAATCTGTGATAACCCATGTATTTTTATTCTCTCTTCAAATAATATGATATAGGATAGAAAGCCCTGGGAGATTTGTATTATAATTCTACCTGTACCATTAAGTTACAGTGTACTTAAAAGAAAATTTCTTAACAACTCTGTACAGCAGTGATGCTGAACTTGTAGCACACTCTGAGTTGTGAGGGGCAAAGGAGATGATGTGCATGAAATATTTCATAAAGTATTTGTCGACCAATAAATGACTTTTTGAGCCAGTTATTTGACTTTCTGTGCCTAAATCTCTGCATCAGTAAAATGGGGTAATTTTCTCATAGGATTGTTGTAATGATTATATGGGGGAAAAATGCATGTAAAACATCATAGGATCTGGCACATAGTATGTGTTCAGTGAATGTTAACTTCTTTGTTATTATTGTTGTCTTTGTTACATTCCTAGGATATATACACAGATTCTTTGACCTTGTCTTCTTAGCTCTATTTTTTTTTTTTGAGGGGGAAGGGAAAGGGAGACAAAATTAAAGCACATGAAATGGAGAGAAATAAAGTGGTGATTTGTGTGGCATTTAGAGGATTTCATTTAGAGATAGAATGGACCAGAGTCACTGATGAAGACCTCATGTGGATTGAGGCCAAAACTGGACTTCAAGAATGGGTGTATTGAGATGGAGAGGGAGGGATAAAGGACATGTTAGGCAAAAGGAATAATCTGAGCACAGTTCTCAGAAGGGGGATAAGGTTAGTGTATGTGGAGGTACAAGTGAACAAGGAACCTTGTTGTTCTCAAAAGTGAAATGTGGTTACTAACTCTACACATCTGTTTCCCTGAACCCTAGGGTTAGTGGAAAGGAGATATATTCTAATGCTACTGTGTTCCTTCCTGAAGGGTTTTCCCATGGTGTAAGGACATAAGAAATGTAGGTTCTGAGATTCAGTGGTTCTGATGCTGATGGTATCACTGTTCCTGGAATGACAGGGGGTTTTGCTACTGAACTCAGGTCCCACTGCTCGCTGCTTGAGAGACAAATTTTGGTTGGAAAGGAAAGGTTGTTTTATTCAGGAAGCTGGCAACCCGGGGAGAAGGTGGACTCATGTCCAGAAGCCAACTCCCCATTGCTGATCAGGGGGCAAGAGCTTTTAAAAGGGAGTTTCAGGGGTGTATAGGCAGAGGGAGGGGGCTTTGTGCAGAGCAGCATAGTAAGCTCTGACAGTCATCTTGAAATTGGTCATGAGGTGGTCTGATTAGCATCATCTTGATTGCTTTAAGTACAGTGAATCTTCAGTTCCAGGGTCAGTTTGTTCCCATTTCCTTGAGGTCAGTTCTTAGAATTGTGTAAGATGGAGCAGCTTATGTCAGGGCTACAGTCTGGTCATCAAGTAGTTAACTTTTTCCACCTGGTGGGGGTTTTAATATCTGTAAAACAGCTCAGAGGATATGGCTCAATATTATCTGTAGCCCTTGAGGAGGAACTAAAGGTCCTTGACTTTAAGGACTGAACTATTATTATTTTGTCCTGTTTGACTATTTTCCTTTGTTTCTGTATTTTCTCATTTCTTTGATTAAATTTATTCTTTGCCTGAAGTTTTTCTCCAGACAAGAGGCAGGTGGAAGACATGGTGGTGGTGGTGGGATCTGTCTAGGGAAGGTCCCAAGGGTCCTGCTTGATTTTAGTTTGCTTTCCATTTTTCTCACTCCCTTTTGCCATAGAAATGTAAATCATATGTTCCTAGACTTGTCCAAAAGGCAAGTACAATAATGGACAGTAATGGACATTTGCAACAGTGAAGTTTTATACTATTGTCATTTTATATTCTTTGCCATTTGAAAACTTAGCTCAAAAGAGATGTTAATCAGAAAGATGCAGAAAGAATTAGGAACCATCTAAATATTTAAAAGGGGAGAAAAAGTTAAAGTTTTTATATCTATAGAACAGACCAGGGGTGCTTAACTGTATATTTTTATAATTCATATATTGTACAGTTCACCCACTTAAAGTCATTGGCTTTCAGTATATTCACAGAGTTGTGCAGCCTTCATCACAGTCAATTTAAGAACTTTTTTTAAAAAATAAATTTAATTAATTTATTTTTGACTGTGTTGGGTCTTTGTTGCTGCGCACAGGCTTTATCTAGTTGGGGTGAGCCGGGGCTACTCTTCCTTGCAGTGTGCAGGCTTCTCAGCATTGGCTTCTCCTGCTGCAGAGCATGGGCTCTAGGTGTGGCGGGCTTCAGTAGTTGCAGCACGTGGGCACAGTAGTTGTGGCTTGTGGGCTCTAGAGCACAGGCTCAGTAGTTGCAGCTCATGGACTTAGTTGCTCCGTGCCATGTGGGATCTTCCTGGGCCAGGGATCGAGCCCGTGTCCCCTGCATTGGCAGGTGGATCCTCAACCACTGCACCACCAAGGAAGCCCTAAGAACATTTTAATGACCCCGCAAGGGACCTGATATCCGCTATCAGTCTCTCCCCGTATCCCCCACAAAGCTTCTAGCTCTGGGCAGTCAATTATATACTTTTTCTCTCTATGCATTTGGACATTTTACATGAATGAAATAATACAATATGTGGTCTTTAGTGACTGGCTTCTTTCACTTAGCGTAATGTTTTCAAGGTTCATCCTTGTTGTAGCATATATTATTACTTATTGCTTCTTATTGCTGAATAATTTTCCATTGTATGGATACACCACAGTTTGTTTATCCATTCATCAGTTGGCAGACAGTAGGGTTGCGTCTATCTTTTGGATTTTATAAAGAATGCTACTATGAGCACTCATGTACATGTTTTTGTGTGGACTTAATGTTCTCATTTCTTTTAGATGTGCACCTAGGAGTAGAGTTTCTGGTCGTATGGTAACTTAGTTTAACCTTTAGAGGAACTGCAAACTTTTAAAAAGTGGCTACACATTACCACCAACAATGTATGAGGGTTCCAGTTTCTCCACATCCTTTCCTGTACTTGTTATTGTCTGTCTTTTTGATTATATCCATCCTAGTGGGTGTGAAGCGGTATTTCATGATGGTTTTGATTTGCGTTTCCTTGATAGCTAACGATGTCGAACATCTTTTCATGTGCAAATTAGTCATTTGTATATAGAGAATGTCTGTCAGATCTTTTCCCTATTTTAAAATTAGGTTATTTGTCATTTTATTATTGAGTGTACTGTACTGCTGCCTGGTTTTGTAAGTACAGTTTTATTGGACAGTTGTGCTCATTTGTTTGCATTTTGTCGATGGCTGCTTTTGTGCTACAGTGACAGAGTTGACTGAGATGATGTGGCCTGCAAAACCTAAAATAGTTGCTAATTGGCTCTTTTAGAGAAAGAGTTTGCTGACCCCTGGAATACATAGATTTGCATACATTAAAATATTATGTAGTATTAAAGAAGTAGGAAATACATTAGAATAAAAAGCACACAAAGTAGTGTACGCTATATGATTTTAGCTGTGTAAAAAGTTGTAAGTATGTGAGCATAGCAAAGAGACTAAAAGAAAAACACTAAAATATTAACAGTGATCTTTGGATTGTGGATTTAAGGCTAATTTGTAGCTGATACAGAAAATCTAAAGAAGGAAATTACATTTTACAAAACGGGCATGTATTATTCTTATAGCCCAAGACAGAAACATTTGTTGCTCAGCAATAAAAATATCTAGAATGACTTTGCAACTAAATTCCTTTTCCTGTTTCTCTGTTTTTTATATTCTTGCGAACACATAAATAAAAGAAACCGTTTTTCAGCTGTAGATGACATGTTTTGTATAGGTAGCCAATGAATCTTTATTTCCTTGGGAAGTTATCTTGAAACTAATGCTTAAATATAGTGTTTTGTACATGATAAGGTAGTGAATACTCAATAAATTATTGTTAATCGAGTTTCCATTTATGACTTCCTTGGTAATTTTTCTCCACAAAATTTAATATATTTCACTGTTGGGTCTAGGAATTTTTCATTTATCAGGTAAATTTTACTGAAAACCTTATTTATTAAAATACTTAATAGCATGAATTTAATATTTAATACTTAACATTATACTTAAGAAGATTCACACTTAGCCCCAGGTTATTTTTTTTCTTTTCCTGTAGCTTGATTAAGGCTTCCCGCTCTGTGTTCTTTATAATCAACCCCTAAAATAGAGTGTGCTTCATGTGTGTTCCTCTATCTAAGTTTTTCTTTATATTTGAAGATCCAAGTTCTTTAAAAGTTATGCATCCTTGACCTCTTTGAAGCATTGGGGCACAGGTTGTAGAACTGGATGGATTTCTTAGGTGGAGTTATAGTTCACTAAATACCATTTCCTTTACTATGGTTATATAAAACTGCATGCCTAAATTTTTCTCCATTTCTACCAATTTGTTTATAACATTTATGAGTCAAAAGGTTTTGTGTTGTTAAGGTATAGCAGAGAAAACACCAAATTGAAAGTTAGGAGCCCTGTTTTTTTTTTTTTTTAAACAAAGCCTTGATCTCAATAACTATATAATCTAGAATAAGTAATTTAAGTTTTGGCTCTGTAATTATAGGGGTTTGTGGTAATTATTTCAGATTTCTTTCAGTTCTAAAAGACTGAGATTCCCTGGTATGGTTGGTACTAATCTTGATTTGTTTGTTTTCACTCATATTTCCTCTTCAAAACATTCACTCACATTCTCTATCACACCCCACATTTTGAATACCATTTGGGGAGTTATTATAGTGTGTGGCTAATTAGATTTAATTTACTTCGGGATTAAAGTACTCCTGTAGTCTGTTGTTTTACGGATAGGAGATCTTAGAGTAGGGTGATGATAAACTTTATTTAAACCTTTTATTGTATTTCTGCATGGTCAGAAAGGATACAAGACTTAAACGTGAAAGATATTTACTAGACCAGTCTTTTCTCTGTAGTTAAAAGTCTTGTATCAGTGAAACTTTAAAAATTTTTATTTGATTATCCAAACTAGTACTATTCTGTACTGAATACTGAAAACAATAAATTTGTAGTTTTATAAGTCGACTACTTTAAGTTTTGTGAAGTGTAAATACTCCCACCATGGTTGATTTTAAGCTGTCAGTATGAAGTCACTGAATGTGGAGTTAGGAGAGAGATGTGCACATTTGGCTCTCCCACTCAGCATACAACAGTGCAGCCAAGGGAAGGGAGCAGACAGGTTAGCAACCATGAAGTAATGAAAGTTGTTACCTCGTGTGGTTGCTAATTTAGCTCCCATGAAAGAGTAATTCTCCATATATTTTTAAGAATTATGGTATAGAGTAATAGTAAATTTAATGTAAGTTCAGTTTCATTATCTTATACTCAATCCTTATAACTACATCCTTAAAGTAGATTTTAAAAGGGAAACAAAGGTGCTCTAGGGAGGTGGTTATGGTAACGTGAAGTATTTATAATATGAGCAAATTGAGACTGGAAGAAGGGGAAATCTTTTAATGGATTTAGGAGCAAGTTTACAATTCTCTGCTTTTAAAATATTACTCAAATTCAATTTTAGGCCGAAGCTTTTGACGCTAACAACGTACTCCCTCAAGGACTCTTGAAGGATGGAAACGTGTAAAGGTTTATGTATTTTAAAGAGTATATCCTTTATAATAGTGAAGTCTGAGGGGGAAGTTACTGTCTGATTCCGTGACTCAAGGAAGGAATTTTTTCTTTCACAGATAGGACACCCACTTTCAGCAAAAGATGTCTGAGTCAGCGATCTAAAAATCCTCTAGTGGAATAAAACTTCTCAAAATGTCTTCAAAGATGCTTGTCAAAATCTACCCAGAAAAACTAGGAATCATTAGTATAGGAATTTTACTATACTAATGATTTTTTTTAAATGTCTGAATTTTGTAATTAGAAGGTAAAAGACCTCATATAGGAGATTAATACATATTATTGTAATTTTATGCAGTTGGTTATTATATCACCTTTATTGATTAATACACATTTAAAAAGTCTTTATATATGCGTGTGTGTGTGTATATATATATATATACACACACATACATATACGTACATACATACTATGCAGATACAGTGTCATTCTTTTTTTATTTAATTAGTTAATTAATTAATTTATTGGCCGCACCACACGGCACGTGGGATCTTTAGCTGCCCAACCAGGGATCGAACCCATGCCCCCTGCAGTGGAAGTGCAGAGTCTTAACCACTGGGACCGCCAGGGAGGTCCCTACTATGTCATTCTGTTTTAAAATAAGGTCTTAGTAGTCATTTCTGTGAAAAAATAATACAGCATCAGGAATGTAACATTTATTATAGGATTGTTTCTGTGGGAAAATCAGTTTTTACTTTTATCGTTTTGACATAAAGGACCTTTCCAGGGCAGTATTCTGCCCAGTGTGTGAAGATTGCCTCTATTGCCAAATGGTCACCCACTTCTTTAGTTCGGCAGGTCTACATGATGACTCTTGCATAGGCCATGCTCATATCCCTCTTTTGTCTGTTCCTATATCCTTCTTTACCCCATTTAAATACTAGTCATTCATCAAAGTATGTTTGTAGTGTGGCCTCTTAATCCTTTTTGACTTATGACATAGCACTTAACTAACTTCTACTTATTTCTGTGTGTGGGTATCATCAAAAAAAATTGTAAGCTATTTTTGGAATGGTACCAATTCTGTACTACTGTAATAGAAATTCTCTTTAGTTAGCCAGTTATTCTCCATTCCCTTTGTAAGACATACTGACTCATGCCCTTAGCATTAAAGCTAGGCTAATAGGCTATGTTCTAGTACTTCTGTCCACTTCTGTCCCTACCTTTTGACTTTTAAACTTATCAGAAGTTAGTTGTCGATTCCTGGGCACAGAAAGTCTGATATAATTGTTTTGTGGTATGAGCTGAGCATGGATGCTTTAGAGGAGGAAGACAATTGAGTGTGTTAAAAAAGGAAGTTGTATTTGTTTCTGAACCTGTGTACTCTGCTTATACTTTTTATTATAATCATATAATTTAATTTACTTCTACATAGTTTAAAGAATATGAGTATGACAGGGTAGTTCCTATGAAAAAGAGGTCACTTGCTTTAGAATTTACTCAGCTAGTTGCTAAATAGATCACAGTAGGATTAGGTGTGTAAAAGACAACTATAAAATGTTGGTGAAAAGCCTTGAAAGACTCTTACTCTGCATTTGGATTTGTTCACAGATGTCGTTAGTTGTTAATGCCATTTAAAAGAAACTGGAAACCATAACTTCCTCAATGTGAGAATGGTTTATTCAAGACAAAGGCCACATTAATAACACTTAGCAAAACATTAATCAAAAGGTCTTATCTTAGTCTTACACTGAAAGATTTATATGATTTAAGTTAAAATGAAATACATTCATGATTCCTTCTTTTGATCAAATATTTCTTTTTATTTATTTATTTATTTATTTTTTAACATCTTTATTGGGGTATAATTGCTTTACAATGGTGTGTTAGTTTCTGATTTATAACAAAGTGAATCAGCTATACATATACATGTGCTCCCTTGTGTCTTCCCTCTTGCGTCTCCCTCCCTCCCACTCTCCCCCTCCCACCCCTCCAGGCTGTCCCAAAGCCCCGAGCTAATATCCCTGTGCCTTGCGGCTGCTTCCCCCTAGCTATCTACCTTACTACGTTTGTTAGTGTGTATATGTCCATGACTCTCTCTCGCCCTGTCAAAACTCACCCTTCCCCCTCCCCATATCCTCAAGTCCGTTCTCCAGTAGGTCTGCGCCTCTATTCCTGTCTTATCCCTAGGTTCTTCATGACATTTTTTCCCCTTAAATTCCATATATATGTGTTAGCATACGGTATTTGTCTTTGTCTTTCTGACTTACTTCACTCTGTATGACAGACTCTAGGTCTATCCATCTCATTACAAATATCTCAATTTCATTTCTTTTTAAGGCTGAGTAATATTCCATTGTGTATATGTGCCACATCTTCTTTATCCATTCGTCCGATGATGGGCGCTTAGGTTCTTTCCATCTCCGGGCTATTGTAAATAGAGCTGCAATGAACATTTTGGTACATGACTCTTTTTGAATTTTGGTTTTCTCAGGGTATATGCCCAGTAGTGGGATTGCTGGGTCATATGGTAATTCTATTTGTAGTTTTTTAAGGAACCTCCATACTGTTCTCCGTAGTGGCTGAACCAATTCACATTCCCACCAGCAGTGCAAGAGTGTTCCCTTTTCTCCACACCCTCTCCAGCATTTATTGTTTCTAGATTTTTTGACGATGGCCATTCTGACTGGTGTGAGATGATATCTCATTGTAGTTTTGATTTGCATTTCTCTAATGATTAATGATGTTGAGCATCCTTTCGTGTGTATGTTGGCAATCTGTATATCTTCAAATAGACATTTGAAGAAATGTCTGTTTAGGTCTTCTGCCCATTTTTGGATTGGGTTGTTTGTTTTTGTTATTGAGCTGCATGAGCTGCTTGTAAATTTTGGAGATTAATCCTTTGTCAGTTGCTTCATTTGCAAATGTTTTCTCCCATTCTGAGGGTTGTCTTTTGGTCTTGATTACGGTTTCCTTTGCTGTGCAAAAGCTTTGAAGTTTCATTAGGTCCCATTTGTTTATTTTTGTTTTTATTTCCATTACTCTAGGAGGTGGGTCAGAAAGGATCTTGCTGTGATTTATGTCATAGAGTGTTTTTCCTATGTTTTCCTCTAAGAGTTTGATAGTTTCTGGCCTTACATTTAGGTCTTTAATCCATTTTGAGCTTATTTTTGTGTATGGTGTTAGGGAGTGATCTAATCTCATACTTTTACATGTACCTGTCCAGTTTTCCCAGCATCATTTATTGAAGAGGCTGTCCTTTCTCCACTGTACATTCCTGCCTCCTTTATCAAAGATAAGGTGTCCATATGTGCGTGGGTTTATCTCTGGGCTTTCTATCCTGTTCCACTGATCTATCTTTCTGTTTTTGTGCCAGTACCATACTGTCTTGATTACTGTTGCTTTGTAGTATAGTCTGAAGTCAGGGAGCCTGATTCCTCCAGCTCCTTTTTTCGTTCTCAAGATTGCTTTGGCTATTCGGGGTCTTTTGTGTTTCCATACAAATTGCGAAATTTTTTGTTCTAGTTCTGTGAAAAATGCCAGTGGTAGTTTGATAGGGATTGCTTTGAATCTGTAGATTGCTTTGGGTAGTAGAGTCATTTTCACAATGTTGATTCTTCCCATCCAAGAACATGGTATATCTCTCCATCTATTTGTATCATCTTTAATTTCTTTCATCAGTGTCTTATAATTTTCTGCATACAGGTCTTTCGTCTCCTTAGGTAGGTTTATTCCTAGATATTTTATTCTTTTTGTTGCAATGGTAAATGGGAGTGTTTTCTTGATTTCACTTTCAGATTTTTCATCATTAGTATATAGGAATGCCAGAGATTTCTGTGCATTAATTTTGTATCCTGCTACTTTACCAAATTCATTGATTAGCTCTAGTAGTTTTCTGGTAGCATCTTTAGGATTCTCTATGTATAGTATCATGTCATCTGCAAACAGTGACAGCTTTACTTCTTCTTTTCCGATTTGGATTCCTTTTATTTCCTTTTCTTCTCTGATTGCTGTGGCTAAAACTTCCAAAACTATGTTGAATAAGAGTGGTGAGAGTGATCAAATATTTCTATTTACTTACCAGTTACCACTTTTCTGTGTTGTGTTCCTGCGCACGCACGCCCGTGCGCGTGTGTGTGTGTGTGTGTGTTGGGATGGGTATGTAGTTAATCATAGGTTCTTAAAGCTGTAAGTGTCCCTAGAGAAAAACCATGGGCGGTGACGTGACTTGCTGAATTTCACAGCTAATGAAATGGTGTATCTTTTACTTGAATCAAGGACATGTATTCAGTCCAGTTCAGTCTTAGTTGATTTTGATGTGTTTTTTGTGTTACTGATGATGAGCTGTATACTGCTTACAATAGATGGCCCCAGTGAAGCAATTTATGTAATCTCAGTCTCAGCCCACATATTTGGGACATTCATTGCCTTTTTTTGGCATTAGCATTAAGTAGCTTTGGGGTTTAGAGATGCAAAAAGAGCTTCTCAGTATATGTCCTATTTCAGAACTTTAAGGAGTAAAGAAGCAGTTGCTGTATGTGGTTCATGTGGCCATTCTCCAAGCACCTATTAACAGTGTTCTGACCCTGAAAGAGAAATCAATAAATCAGTATGTATCAAGTGCCTCCAGTGTTTAACATATTATTTAGCCATTGGGGAACACCAGTAGTGAATAAAACATAGTGGAATAAAACAGACAAAATCCCTGACTTCCTGAGATTTTTATCTCAGCAGTTGAATTATTTAACTGCAGGTTGTAAGTGCTATAAAAAGTGAAAAATGTGCTGCTATGAGAATATGTAACCAGAGATCCAGACCTAGTCTGAAGGAATAAAGCAAAGGGTGAGGGTCAACGAAGAGTGCCATGTGGAATTGACATTGTAGGTGAACTCTATAAGTGAGAATTGTCAAAGGAATGTGGGGGAGCGAAGGTAAATTTATGGAAAGTGGACAGGGTGAGCAAACTTGGCAGAGGGAATAGTCTGTCCAGAGGCATTGAGGTAAACACAGAACAGAAAAGGAAGGACAGTGGAACAAATGATGAGGAAGTAAGCAGGGTCCCAGCTATGTATGATTGGAGAGTCACTAAAGGGTTTTTACGGCTCTTGTTTTGTATTATCATATTTGTATTTTTAAAAAGATCAGTCTGGCTGCTGTATGGAAACTAGAATGGAGGGTAGACTAGAGTGGACGTGGGAGATCAATTAAAAGGCCAGGAATAAGATGATGGTGTTAGAGATGAAGATAAGGCATGCCAAATGTATCAGAGAGCTACACTCAGTAGTTTGACTTTTCCTTTTGTTCTTTAATTAAGACTTCATTGCTTATTTGCATTCCTAATTAACCATCGTAATTCTTACAAGCATTCTGTCAAGATATATAAGCTTCAGGGGCCTAATACAAATTGTATATTCTCAGGGTAGGGTTGAATATATCCCTTATTCTCTTGGTCATATAGGAAGTATGCTCTCATTTTTAAATTCAAGAAGTGAAAGCCTCTAAGTAATAATAAAATGAAAGTGTAGATAATAGGATTCATTGTGTAATAATCCAGGTGTTTTCACTAGGAGTCATGTGGGGGAATATTTTAAACAAAGTGAAAAAGAGCCTTGACTGTAGGCATGATTTAAGAATAAATAATATTAAGAGCTCTAATAGAAAACTACCTGTGGATCAATAGAAGGAAGTGTGCCTTTCAAATTTTAAGACAAATACTACTAGAAATTGTTAGTAGATATTTTCCTAATTATGTAAATGAGAAGTCATGTACTACTGTTGTTCTTATCTTCCTAACCTAGAACAGTTCCTTTGAGTTGAGATTTACAATAGATTTGCATGTATTCAGGGTAAATGAGTCAAGCAGAGGGAAAATGATGACCTTGGATAGAGAATATGAAATACTGTGTTCCCTGTTTTCCCCACCCTCAATATATTTGTATATTGAAAGTAGAAATCTGTATTTAATACTTAAAATAATTTTCATGTATTTGCATTACTTGTTAACTTTCAGTCATTTTAAATGTCATTACATCCTCCATAATGAATTGAGATAGGTTTTAAAATGCCTTCTAAAATTAATAAATTTTGTTTTGTTTGAAAATTTCAGTAAATTCTATAAATAGCACTGTACCATGAAACAGAACATATGTAATTTGAAAGATTATGTATTCTGCTTTCTTCTAAATTTGGTTCTTATAAAATTTTCAGGTTTGGATGATTTTGTACAAATATTCATGTAAAGAGTTTTGAAAGATGCTTACACAGATTGTGCTTTTCTTTTTAAAATAAGGGCAAAAAGAGACTCTAGAGACCTCTAGGTTTAAGTTTTTATTTTAGGTTTTATGTTGAGACTCAATATTGTTACCGAGTTTAGTGTATGCTTATATACATAGCTCTTACATTCTGAGTAATGGTAACTCCTCCTCAGATCCCAGAGCTCAGGTTACATTTATTTTTGTTAAATTGTTTCTATTCATGTACTTATAATTTACTCTTTCTTTCCATGTATATAACAAAATCATAATTGTGCATTAGAAATTATGAGTGTTAATAATTTATGTTTTTGTTTGAAAATAGCTGTTATATTCCTCAATGCCATTACCACATTTAAAAGTTTTTTCTCAAAAGACAGTAATCAAGTCAACTTTTTCACTAGCTTCTTTATTATACAGGTATGGTGAATTAGCATAATGAATTATGGTAACTTTTTTTTGCTCCCCCATTGTCTAGCATCTTCATGAGTAGCCTCTTTATCTTCTATTCATTTGGTATGTTCCTAAAGGGGTGAATTAATTTTAGTGCTAACTTAAGGAAAACAGCATTGAATAACATGTTTGTTTAAAAATATCACTTAATCCAAGGAGATGTATAATCTGGGTTTATCTGTTGTATTTGTTATCTGTTTCACTGGTTTACTAAATTAGTGATGTTTGTTGAGGTCTGTTGCTTTAGAGATAAGAGTACTAGGTAATTTAATAAACTTAGTAATCACCTTTTTCATGGGTAAGTGTGGTATTTTACATTACTCTTTAAACCATTTCCATGTGACTATAGTTATTTCAAATAGTTAAGTTTTTAAGTGTTTGTATATGCAAACAGAAACCAGTCAGGCTCATACCAAAGATATTTGGTTCAAAACTTGGACCGTATAACTAAAAGGAAGAATGTGGAGAATTCAGAAAGGGTTCAGAAGGAACCAAGAAATATCTCAACTGCTCTTTTAAAAGCAAGCAAAAAACATTCTGAATTCCTAATATATTGTTATGTCTGGGATGAGAAATTGCATAATATACCTGTTGTTTTTTCTCTTATTTATTTTAAGCACTTAGATAGTACTTTTAAGCTTTGGCATATAAAATACTTCAAAGAATATTGTTCGAGCGTTTAAGTAGATTTGATAAACTGGGTCTCTTGAAAGGGAATGCTAAGGTGTAATAGTGGTTAAATGAGTAAAATCTCAGTATAAATAAATTCAGTCTCTTTTGATAATCATGTCTTTCAGTAGTCATTAAATAAACTTATTTTTTGATTTAAAAAAGCATTTATATAATGCTTTTATGTCATGTGTTTTTTGTAAGGTCAAAAGAAATAGACTGGCAACCTTATTTTACTACACGCATTGTAGATGATTTTGGCACACACCTACGAGTATTCAGAAAGGCTCAACAGAAGATAACAGAGAAAGATGATCAAGTAAAAGGTAATATCTTTATCCCCTTTGAAAATTTGGATTTTTAAATCTGTTTTTCTTTATTATTTTGTATGTCTTGAATTGTTCCTTCTTTGTCCAGGTACAGCAGAAGATCTTGTAGATACCTTCTTTGAAGTTGAAGTTGAAATGGAGAAGGACGTTTGCCGTGACCTAGTGTGCACATCTCCCAAAGATGAAGAAGGTTTTCTTTTCAGTTTAACTTTTTTCAGAACAGTAACTGTTCACATTGGTTGGAGACAAGTTAGCAGAATCAGTGAACAAATATAAGTGTAAAATCTAAGAGTGAAATTATTCTTACAGGACAGGCAGCATGGTAAAGACACTGCTACTATTCACTTTATTGTATTTTTTAATTCTTAAAAATAGTTTCCAGATTCTTTTTTCTTTTTTAAGGGTCATCTTTAAAATTTAAAGATGGCAATTAAAGAGTACCTCTTTCATCATCTTTTAAAATACAGCAAACTGAAACATTATATAATTATAAATTTACTTTTTTTGATCTATAGTAATTTATCTTCCCCTTGAATTTATTATTTCTATTTCAAGAGTACACCTGTTACCCTGAATATTTCCTAAGGGAATGATTATAATATTTCAAATGAAATTTATAGAGTTGAATGTACTTTTCTTTTTGAGAGGTTAGACCCGATAAGCTTTAGCTGAGGATGTTGTCTTTTCCTAGTTTTACAACAACTAGGAGTCTGTGCTACTTGGCACATTTTTCTGATTAGCTGTTTATTGCATTGGCCAAAAAGTTCGTTCTGACCCAATAATTATATTCCCGGGAAGTGTCAGTATATGAACAATTCAGAAACGCATTTCTCGTTGTGGAAATTGTTTTCTTAGATTTTTAAAAATGTGCTCAGCTTTTTTCTTTGCCTTCCTTTCCGCTTTTTCTCTTTTTCCTTCTTTCCTTTTTATATTTATTGTGCAATTCAGTTCTTAACTGCTACTTCATTAGCACTAATATGAAATAACTAAATGTAAGAAATAGATATAATAATGTACAGTCCTTTTATGTAAATCAAGCCCTCCTCAATCAGTAAAATATTGGGTTGGCCAAAATGTTCGTTCGGGTTTTTCCATAATGTTACAGAAAAACCCAAACGAACATTTTGACCAACCCAATAGAAGCGCATACTCTTCTTGTTATTACCTGCCAAGACAGTGGGAAGTTCTTTCCTGAAAAAATAGTTACAAGTGTATTTTTAAATGTGCAAATAACTTTTAAGTATGCAAAGATGTGTGGTAGAAGTGTAGAATACATGGTACAACTAAAACTTTTTGGGGGAAACACTTTTGTAATTGAAGTTTCTCAACAATTCAAAATGTGGGTTAGAATTGGGCAGAATAAAAAATATGTATTCATTTGATTAATGAATAGTTGCTATTTGGAGAACAATAAAGGAATTTTTAGTGAATACTGATTACTAAGGTAATAAGCTGGTATAATCAGGCAACTGCTTATTTCTACCTTTATTTGTGTTTTATATCAAGAGTAGGTGGAGACTTCATATTTTCTAATGTTGTTATAGCTACTTCTTTTATTTCTAGGATTCCTAAGGGATTTGTGTGAGGTCTTATTATATTTATTGCTACCTCCTGGAGATTTCCAGAACAAGATCATGCGATACTTTGTCAGGGTAAGCCTAAGCTCATACAAAATACATGGCTGTAAAGAAACTTAGAGTAGTAATTATTAAAATTTTTGTCCCAGGACCCTGTTACGCTCTTAAAAATTATCGAGGGCCCCAAAGAGCTTCTGTTTATGTGGGCTTTATCTATCAGTATTTATTGTATTGTAAATTAAAACTAAGAAATTTTAGAACACAAATACACAAGCCCACATTCCATTAATGGTATCATCACACCATCATGTTCCTTTTTGAAAATATCACTGTATGCTTGTCTCCCCCTACACCCCAGAGGTTCCTGGACAACACCTTGAAAGCTGCCTGAGTTAGAGTTAGATACTTGGATTTTGTGTTATAACAAAGACATGTTTTAAATTTTCTTTAATATAGCTTCACCTATAAATTTACTTAAATTAGACTGACTAAAGTAACACTTCTGGATAGAAACTTTCAAAAAAACCTGGGTAGCTAAGATTCTACTTCTTGTCATTGGAAAATAAGTCAGATGAGAGCAGTAGTCTTGGACTCATTTATTCCCTGGGTATAAACCTTCGGAGTAAAATTCTTTGTGCACAGGTAAAGGAATAACATTTTGGCTTTGGCTACTGGTTGTGATTGAGAAATGCTAGCTAATGCTAACATTAGCCCTTACCCTGGCTGAATGGGTAAAATTGAAGTTTCTAATTTTTCTAAAAATGAAAGCTTATGATCTCTTTAGTCTACCATTCTGCAGAACAGATACACCAATTCCTAAGGTGTCTGTTGTTATTTAATGCTTGTTTGTTATTATTTAAGCAGTATCAATTTCCTAATAGCTCTCTAACTTGAGTTCAGTGCACTTCTCAGGTAGGGTAATGGTACTGTGAAGTGAGAAGAAAATGCTTGATTTTGATGGGAAGAGTCTGATAGATTATATATAGTGAAGACCAATCATTTGGGCTAGTCATTATCAAGGGAAGTAAATATCTGGCATGTCTATCACTAGATTCACACCTACCACTGAAGGAAGATACTTCTAATCAGTCATCATACTCATTCATGCTGATTATTTGGCACCAGAGTCTTTGCCTGGTACTCCAGATAGCCACTGCTAGGCAGTATCTCAGCAGCATTTCACATGGCTGGCCATGTCTTCCTTCTTGAAACTCTGTCTTTTCTTGGGTTCCACGTCATTACTGTCTTCTCTTTTTCTCCTCCTTCGGTCTCTTTTTTAGTCACCTCTATATGCTTTAATTCCTCTTCTTAACTTTTAGATATCCAAGTTGTTCAGTTCTTAGCCCTCTTCTTGCTCATCCATTCCCATGGCTTTAAACACCAGCCAAATGCTAATAAAAATTTATGTCTATAGGCCAGATTCCCTTCTGAGCTCTAGGCCCCTCTGACAGCTGCCCACTAAAATCACTATTTGATAGATTCACAGCCCTTGTAAACTTTAAATGCCCAAGATGGAAATCTTATTCTTGCCTCCAAATCCTGTCTACCTTTTATAAGTCTTTTCTTCATCCCATCTTCATAACTATCCAGGAAATGTTTTAAATCTCAAGTCCTTTTAAAAGGCTTACAATAAGACTGTGCATGATGTGGCTTTGTGTACCTCTCTGGCCTTCATGCCATGCCGTCACTATGTTCCAGCTACATTGGCTTCTCCAGAAGTGCCATTTCTCCCCAGCATAGGACTTGTACTCTTGTACTGTTTTTCATCTGCTTAGAATGATTCTCCTTCTTCTCTTGGCTAAGTTGTATTTGTCCCACATATCTCACTTCCTCAGAAAGGCCTCCAATCTAAAAGCCCCCTCATAATTCCCTATTAGTGTAGGTAAGTACTGTTTTCCTTCATAACATTTACCATATTTTAAAATGACAATTTGGTTGTTGCATTTACTTGCTTGATGCCTCTTTCCCCTAGTAGAATCCTAAGTCCTATAAAGACAGGGACCATATTTTGTATTTATCATGGTTATGTACTTAGTGGTTATCACAGTACCTGCCACATAGCACATACCCAATCAGAGAATTGGGTTTAATGCCAAAGGAAACCTGTTTGTCCTTCTTGCTGGCTGTGGTGGACATGCTATTGCTGCTCCTTAAAGATTAAATTGACTTTTAGGAGACAGGAATGAAGATGAGTCTTGTTACATGGGGTTATAGTTTAAAATAAGTAGGACTGTTTAAAGAGCAAATATGTTTTGCCATAGATTGTTCTTTTAGACCAATATTTTA
Source organism: Phocoena phocoena (assembly GCF_963924675.1). Lineage (NCBI taxonomy): Eukaryota > Metazoa > Chordata > Mammalia > Artiodactyla > Phocoenidae > Phocoena > Phocoena phocoena. The sequence goes on from NC_089227.1 coordinate 35,710,798, forward strand.
TTTATTTTTGCTTGAGTCTAATTGAGTTGAGTATAATTGTTAGAGCACTGCAATCAGTTTGTTTTTCTTTTAACTTGATAGTTCTTTATCAATTTTCTTTTGTTGATAATTAAATCTAGGTTTTCCCAAAAGACATTTTGTTCAGATTAAATAACAGTTTAGAGAGTTCTTAGTTCTTTCCTTTATATGATGGATCCTTTGTATGGATTGTACAGATCACAGTATTTGACTGAGATAATTGCTGTTTAATTGCTACTCCTTTCTTCCATTACCGTGTTTTATTGATTTAGAGATTCATGGCCTCATTGACTCTATCTTTTGAGCCTTCATATTTGGCAGCTGGTGCTTGTCTTAAAGTATATGAAAATTATCTGGAAATTGCTACATATTTTGGAATATTTAGAACTCTCACTAGAACCTGTAGAGGAATTGTTGAGTCATATGATTACATCTTGACTAACCAAACCCTTTCATGAGGCAGATTAGGAGATCAGTGTAGTTTTCTGAGATATATTGACTGTTTGCATTAACTAATAAGAAGCACTAGATTTATTCAAAAATTTTGTCCACGTGTTTTTTTCTCTCACTTTGAAAAGAAACTTTCAAAAAATACTTGTTGGTGAATTTTCTCCTTACAAAGTACATTTTAAAATGTGAGCTTCTGTGGTCAGATACATAATTTGAAGGAAGGGATTCTATAAATAAATATAATTTTTAAGAAGTTAGAGTTAAAGCTAACCTTGAAAGAATAAGCAATTTCTTCTACTTTGAGACTGTACGGTGTCTCAAAAGAGATTTCAGAAAGTTACTGGAGCCTCCATTAGTGCCTTTTGGAAATACGAATTCATCGTGGGGGAAACGTTGTCAAAAGACTTGTACAACTTACAAAAGTAGAATTTAAATAACATATTTCTTTAAAGGAAAATAAAGTGAAGGCTACCTTCTGTGAACTTACACCAGAAAATGGCACAGATAAATTAGAGATCTGGAAAGAAATAAGTAAATAAATTGGTCCTTTACTTAGAAAAGTGAAACATCCTGTTAAACTTGTAGCTATTTAGCCTCTCCAGTATTCATAAGAAATGATATTTCATAAATTTAGATTTCACAGGCATAAAGGACTGAAGAGTAATAACAGGTAAAAATATTGTCTTAGTAGAATCAGCATTAAATTCTTAGTTCCTTTATTTCTATCATTTAATATTTATAAAATTCCAGCCATGTTTAAGACAATGACCTTGAGAAGAAGAGGCTAAATATTTTTGAAGATACATAAATCAATAGATTAACTAATCTCACTCATATACAAAAAGTTCCTGAAGAGCTGTAGTGTATGAAAGAAGTAGAAGACACAAAATTACATAGAGAATGGTATGTGATAAATGGCTTAAATACAGGGCATTAGTGTATTTTAAACATATAAGTGAAAAAGTGTTCAGCTAGAATGATCAGGGTTTATTTAATTGGAAAATTAATTCTGTATTCAGTCCTTGAAGGAGAGGCAGAATCTTAATAGGTAGGAGCATAAACAGCTGCAAAGAATGGGAAGGTATATTCTAAAGAATGTTGAGTAATTGTTTTAACATATGTTATTTTATTTTTATTATCTTCTATTAGGTAAATTTCAAACTCAGACAGGTATAGAGAATAATACAATAGACATTTATGTACCAACAACCCAGATTTAACCACTTAATATTTTGCTGTAGTTGCTCTGTCCCTCCCTTGAAGGCAATCACTATTCTAAGATTGGTATCTTTTCCTTTTCTTTTTTGTTTTTATACTTTTAATGTAGATGTAGGAATCCATAAACACTTATAGTGCCATGTTTTGCCTTTTAAAAATGAGTATAAATGCTAACATATTAGAAGTATCCTTTTGCTTTTTTTCACTCAACTCTACTTATCATTGTAGCCATGTATCCAAGTTGATATAGGTGGCTTCATCTCATTTAAATGAGGTGTACTAGCTCACCTTTTTGTAAAATCATGTCATTTATCAAGTTTTGCTTTTACATGTACCTTACCTTTCTTAAGTAACAGCATTGTGTTAGGAAATTTACTTTGTGCTCTTGATTTGAGAAGTATATTAGATTAAGTTTGTTTTTAAAATTTTTGTCCAGGAAATCCTTGCACGAGGAATTCTTCTTCCATTAATAAATCAACTCAGTGATCCTGATTATATTAATCAATATATCATATGGATGGTATGTACTTTGTAAAATTACAACTCTTGTTTTTAAAACAGTATTTTAAAATGTACAAATATGATTTGGAGGTCAGGATGATTAAGCAATAATTTATTCAAGAAATTAAGTAAAAATACATCTAAAGATAATCTTTATATTTTCAGTATTTCTATTTGCTTATGTGTTGAATGTACCAGCCAAATTCTCTGTAAGAAAGTTTGTTGATAAGGTAATCTTCCTTACAATTTTGGTGCTGTTTCTACTTATTTAAATTTAAAAAAGGATATTTTATTGTCTTTGTGTATATAGATGATGAGTATTTTTAAAAACTATTTGATTTTAAATACAGCTGTGTTCTGAACTACTTAAATAGTATGTACTTTACATTTTATTCTAAATTTGTTTCTGTAAGTTGCTTAGTATGTCTATAAGATAACTCAGTTTTCTTATTCGTCAGATATATCAAAGGGTTGGTTAGTGGTTATTAAGTTTACTAGCTCTGATTTTTTTTTTCTGGTTATATATGCTTTCAATAAATTCATGGCTGAGGAAGAGTGTAAATGGGCTATTACTGGGAATACTTTGATAGGTACTTCTAGGTCTTTGATTCATTTTTTTTGAATCTGAAATTTCTTCCCCACAGTGTCTTCTGTTAACTCAGTCTAGCTTTCCTAGGAAGGAACTACTTGATTGTTCTTTGTTTAACCATATCCATTATCAGACTTGCCATTTTTTATTGCTGTTCCTGTTGCAGTATTTCTCTCTCCCATCAGATGGTGGGTTACCTGCAGGCAGAAATTATCTTACTATCTTTGTGTTCCTAGAGCCTTTCATGGAGGGCACAGAACTTGATTTTTCCTTTCCTTTGTCAGCTTCTTCAGAGTCCTGCTAGGCTTTACTAAGAGCTTTAAAAATATGCATATCCGCTTAATTAAAATTTTAAACAATACATGTCCTTTGCTTAGGAATTCTACTCCTGAAATTTATTCTAAAGTGCTAATAAGCAAGTTTGCAACAATCCGATTTAAGGTCATTAATGACAGTGTTGCTAGTAATACTAAAAAATTGAAAGCAATTTAATTGTCCCACATAGAGGGATAATTTAGGCATATTGATAGAATAAAATACTATGCCGCCATTATTATGGTAGTGTATCTTTATGAATATGAAAAGATATGCATATTTTTATGTGAAAAGCATAATTAAATATGATGTAGGTATAGATAGCTAATCTTTTAAAAAATAAACATATAAGTAATTATATATTTATGAATGACTGTGATTCTGATAAGATGTATACTGACTGAAATGTTAATAGAGAGGTAGGATCCTGAAAGTTTTAATTTTTCTCTTTTGTTTATATATTTCACTTTACTCACAAGGAGTATTGGTTATGTAACAAAATGATTTTTTAAGAAGTAGGAAACACAGGTCAAATTTAAAAACAAGTAATAAAGCAAGAGTAAATGACATTAAAAAAATTTTTTTTGTAACACAAAAATGGATATTGTATACTTACCTTAAATAATCAGGGTACAGTACTGTATAATCTTACCTATAGTACAGAAAAGGATGCATGCTTATAGTTATCTCTCACTCATGAGGTTAGGAATTATTTTTATTCCTATTTATATTTTTCTTCAGTTTTCAATATTTCTTTTGCTAAGCTTATATTAAGTATATAATTAGTTATATGGGAAAAATGTTTTGGGGGGATTTAACACATACTCAAAAAAGAATTCAGACCATCAAATTTTTACTTGTTCTCCCCACAGTTGGGCTGGTACTATTATTGTGTATGATGGGTGGGTCTTTTTGTTATTTAATGAACAGGAATTGATCACTATTGTACTTAGCTATAAAATATCAGAAAATATATTTAAAAGAGAAGAATATATCAATAAAGGATCTTTAGCCTACTTTGTTGTCTGGTTTGCACACTTTTGGCATTATTTGTGTGGAAAACCCTTTACACGTGTAGGTATTATAAAGATTAAAATTGGCTCAGTTCTTACTCTTTCACCCAGTTAAATTTCATATTAATGATATCTAATTGTATAGTTTATTTCTATTTGAAAGGAAAAGTTTAGAGCAGTGTAGTAGTAACATACATCTTCTCTATATAAAGTGTTCGTGTTACCCAACAATAGTTTAAAATTTTTAAGTCATTTCTAAAAACAGTGTGGACGGATTTGCATTATTCATCTCGAAATATATATTTTATTTCTTTTTAAGACAAACTAGTTAATGTTAAGTCCTATCTCTGACTGTGGAATAGAGTACCTAATTGGTTCATATTGTTACCACCCCCCCACAGAGCAGATAAGTGAACAGCTACGTAACTTGTTTCTTAATGTATTCTTAGAAAAATCAGGTCTTTAAAAGCCTACTTCTTGTTGTATTATTGAAGTAAAATTTATACCAAGTGAGAGAAACTGCCAAGTAGTCCTACAAAGTTGTGTTATAATTCCGTACTTCCACTCACACTGTTTGAGAGTTTGGTCTCTCCACATTCTGATAGACATTTGGCATTGTCATTTTGTTATGGTTAACTTGCACATCCTTGACGACTAATGATTTTGAGCATTTTTTCATGTGTTTATTGGCCTTTTTTTTTTTTTTTTTCCGTAGCTCCGGACTTACACAAATCCCCAGTGCTTTGACTCCTTGTTTAGAATGGACAGTATCCCAAGTTGACTACCTTTTCATAGCTCCCCTTACTGTTTCACTTAGCTTAAATTTTGTTGGCAGTCATACATTCCTTCACAACATCCTCAACTACCTTCCTCTCTCTCTCACTTTATTATTTGCTTGGTGAAACCACACTCTGGTTAAATCCAACTTAACCTTCTACTCCGTTCCTATTCTTAAATAGCAAGTGGCTGGAGAAAAAAGATGAAGTAACAGTTATTTATGTGATGTTATTTATGTGATTCTGTTAAATTTATGTCAGAGAATGCCACTCTTCTGTTTAAAACTCTCCAGTAACTATTCCATTCAGAGTGAAAGCCAAAATATTTACTAAACCCTACCATATTTGCCCTCCATTACCACTGATCTCCATTACTCTTCTACACTTCTTTAGTTTAGCTCTAGCCATCATGGCTTCCTTGCTATTATCAGACATTCTGAGCATGCTCTTTACTTTGTAGTGTGCTATATATCTTACTTACTTTCTTAATAGTCTGTGACCCACAGGAAAATTTAAGTACCAAGAGTACAGAGATTTTCATTTTGTTTTGTTATAAACAGTGGGGATATAGAGGAAAGTTGTGCCTGGCCCATGGTAGGCACTCAAGATTCTGTTTTCACCTAAGCGAGTCTCCCTCCCATCTGTATTTTAAACTTTATTTTCAGATCCGTGATTCTAACTGCAACTATGAGGCCTTTATGAACATTATTAAATTGAGTGACAATATTGGAGAGCTAGAAGCAGTCCGAGATAAAGCAGCAGAAGAATTACAATATCTTCGATCTCTAGATACAGCTGGTGATGGTAAGTATTGATAATTTATTTAAGCATAAGAATGTTTTACTTCTTTAATGATTACTGTGTCTTCAAACAAAACTTTAATTTACCTAAGTGTCATTTGATGCTATTAGTTGTTTTCACCTTAAGTAAATCTGACTTTTATTATGCTAATATGTGCTGAGACTAAAGCACGATAATTTTCTGAATATGAGACTCTTATTATTGCAGTTATCTCTGAAGTAAAGATAATTGGCATGGTTTAATTTTAATTAAATAATTTCACTGTAAAATTTCCAGTTATTTCTTTTATTAAATAAAATAATTGCTCTATTCATTGGTTATTATGTTAAATTTTAGTAAATGTATGTTTAAAGTATTTCACAAGTAACACTGCCACTTTCTACCTCATAATCAATTTGTTTGTTTTTAGATATCAACACCATCAAAAATCAAATAAATAGCTTATTATTTGTAAAGAAAGTATGTGACTCAAGAATACAACGGTTGCAGTCAGGCAAGGTAAGTAAAGTACTTTTGAATTAATATTTAGTTATAAATACTTTATATTCATTAAAACGTCTAGCAAATGACAAAAGGTAGAATATTAACCAGTGTAGCACTCTACAAAAGAACTAAGAATTTAGAAAAAAGTTTATCTTACACAATGTAGTGTATTTGTTAAAACAAACTAAAGAGATAAAAATGCTGCATGAAAAATACTGAAGTAATTAAAGATTTTATTTCTTGATTTATATATTTATCTACTCATGTATTATTTATTCAAAATTCAACATTTATTATATTTTGTACATTGGGCACCTTTTTTTAGATGGACCTAACAGAAATCTCTCTCATGGAGCTTACATTTCCATAACATCTTACAGGAAAACCCGGACGAAGTTTTTGGCCAACCCAGTAGTTGTAGAATCAGAAAATTAACCAATATATAAATTGATGTATTATGTAAAAAATGTAAAAAATAAGTAAATGTGAAAAAAATCAGTAAAGCAAAGTAGGGTGATAGAGAATGTCTGGGAGTGTTTTAGATATATGCTGAGAGATTTGGTGACATTTGAGCAGAGAGAGATGTGAATAAGGAGAGGGTCCTGTGAATTTTTTTTTTTTTTTTAAAGGAATCTTGCAGGCAAAGGTGAGAGCATGCAAAAGCCCTGGAATAGGAAAGTGCCTGGTGAGTTAGAGGAAGTCATTGTGTCTGGTATGGAATGCATGAAAAGGATTGTAGTAGGAGGAATGAAATTAGAGAGGAACCTTGGGGTTTACTGCCATAGTAAGATTTTAAAAAATTCTAATTGTGATAGGAATTCATTGGAGATTTGCCCTGGCAAGTGACATGATGTGACTTATGAGTTAAAATGATTACTTGGACTCTGTGATGAATAGATTGTGGTGGAGTGGTGGGGACAAGAATGGAAACAGATCACTTACAAGACTGTTGCATTAGTTCCATAAGAGATGGCTGTGGAGGTTCATGTGAGAAGTAATTAGAGACTAGATATAGTGCTAACAGGATTTGCTAATGGTTTTAAATACAGGGTGAGAGAGGAAAAAAGGACCCAAGGATGATTCCAGAGTATTTTGGCCTGAGCAACTATATGAACAATGTTGTTGTTTACTAAAATGGATACAGCTGAGGGAGGAGGAAGTCTGGAAGAGAGAATCAAGTTTTGAATGTTTTAGTTTGAGATCCCGGTTTGACATTCAAGTACACATGCTAATTCGTAAACTCGAGTTCAAGGGAATGTTTAGTGATGGAACAAACTTTGAGAATCCTCAGGATTATCAGATGTTTATTTAAAGTTAAGAGACTGGATGAGGTTACCTAAAAGAATGAGTTTAAGTAAGAAGATATCAAGGACTTAGTCCTGAGGCCCTGCAGTTACTTAGTGTTTAAGACAAAGTGAAAGATCTAGCCAAAGAAACAGAGTGACTGGTGAGATTGAAGGAAAACCTGGGAGTGTGATATCCTAGAAGCCAAGTGTAGAAAATGTTTAAAGAAGTGAGAGATCAGGTATATCAAAGGCGACTAATAAGTTGAGTAAGATGAAGATTTAGAATTGACTATTGGGTTTGCCAGCAGGGGAATTATTGGTGATCTGATGATAGCATTTTGGTGGAATAGTGGAGAGAAACCCTGACTGGAGTCAGTCCAGGAGAAAATGGGAAGAAGTGAATTAGAAACTGTGATTATAGGTAGCTGTTTGGAAGAGTTTCATTGTAAGGGAGAAGCAGAGATTTGGGGCTTTAAAACGTAACAAAAACATTTTTTACTACCTTTAGTTTTTAGTGTAGTCACCTTTTTCACGCTGGTTTTCTATTGGAAATTTATTTGTGACTCTCTGGTCTTGTAATTTTGCACTGTACTTAAATTCCTTGAGGAATGGAAGACTTATTTTTAAAAATCTTGAGTTCAGTTTGCTAGTTTAATTATAACTTACATTACTTGAGGCCCACATTTGTTATTTATATGTGTGTGCGGGTGTATGTCTGTCTGTCTTTGTTTCAGTTAACTATATTTTAAAGTGAGTTTATACATGCATGTAAATTCAGAATAGAAGAATAATATGGTTTCACTTGTTCTTACTGTTTCTTTATCTAGTTACCTTACCTAGATCTTAAGAGTTAATGATCCGTACCCATCATTATTTAAAGTCTGTTTGCCTAAACACTTTCCGATATTGAATCCTTTTGAAATTTTGAAACCTTGTTTGGAAGCTTGTCAATTCTATTTTGAATATCAAGCTTTACCTTTTTTAATAGCTCAAGTCATAGTGTTTTCCTTTGGAAGAAAACTCACACTCTTCGCAGAGATGTAGTTTTTTAACCATGCTACTTATCTTAAAGTCTTAGGAGGTGCTTTGTTCTTTTTATCAGAAATAAAGTGATAGTGAATACTCTTTTCCATTCCCTATCTATAGAGGTGCTGCCGGACAGGAAAAAGAGGTGATAAAATCTGAGGAAGGCAGACTTAGGAGAAATCATGCGCTGGGACTAGACTGCTTTACCCCAGACATTTTAAGTTGGTAATCTGTTATTATTAAGTACTTATATGAAGGAGAGATACTAATTACAGAGAAAGCTTTTTTCTCCTTTTTTCAAAACATCTTCCTTTTCCTATGCCTAATTTAGTATCTGCTCCTGAATAAGGCAGCCTATCTAACTTTCAGAAAACCTGTCTATCTTTTTTTAAAAATAGAGGATTGTGAGACATGGATTTGGGAACGCAGAGAAGCTGGTGAAAATCATTCCTGGAAACACTATGGCTCTTTGTGGAAGGGGCAGCAGGTTTTGAGGACACTGACTCATTCTAACCAGCCTTGTCACCCCAGGCAACATTTCCGATCCTCAACTTTCTTATCTGTTGAGTGGGATTGGTAATATTTATCCAATAGGATTGCTGTGGAGATTAATGTGTATAAGGCACCTAGCACAATGCTGGACATGTAGATTCTCTAAATTTGAACCTGTTAACAAATTTTTTTTTCACCCTATGTAGGTAGTTACCTGCTCTCTTGCTTTGAAGTATATGTAATTTACTGTTTAGGTAGACTGAAAAGAATTACACTTTCTATAAAGATTATAGAATTTTTACTCCATTAGGAGCAGATTAACTCGGGAATATTTTCTGTTTTCCCAGTAGATAGACTTCAATCTGTACTTGAAAATACTGGGATTTGTTTATTCTTGAACATATTAAGGTGATCCAGATATCCCCTTTAGCTCCTAAAATGTTCATTTTTGTTTGGAATATATAGAGATAGAGAATCCATGAAAATACATTTAGATTTATTTTTTTATTAGAAGAAATGAGTGCTTATCATACTTTTAATGTGTATTTACTAAGCAGCTCTTAAAATAACTCTAGGAAATTCAGTGAGCTGATACTTTTTATTGGGCACCCACATGTACAAGAAGAGAAACCTTTATTTTTATTCCATTTTAACTTAAATTTTTACATCTGTGTAAAGATCTTTAACCTAGTGAGTGAATAGATGAAGTATTAATTTACATTGACTTTTATTTGTAGGAAATAAATACTGTGAAACTGGCAGCAAACTTTGGGAAACTTTGCACAGTCCCCCTGGACAGCATTCTTGTAGACAATGTTGCACTACAATTTTTTATGGGTAGGTAAATCCATTTTATAAAAATAATATAACCCTTGAAATTTTTAATAATTGTAAATATTGTTAAATTTTAAATACCTGGTATTAGGTGTGGCATATATATCTCTCTTCCACCCCTCATTCTCTGAAATACTTCCTTTTCTTTGGAAACCAGAGATTTATTTTGTTGTCGAGGAAATAAATGCTTATTTTAACTCCAATGTGCATTTGCTAATCTGCTTTTAAATAAACCCCAGGAGATTCTACTATGAATTTAAATTTAAGTTATTTGAGAAAGAATACTTTATCAGGAATACTTGGTGTGTATAACCTGTGTATATCATTTTGGTGCATGAATGGGAGAGGGCTTTGTTTTTATGCCATTTTAATATATAAATATTTATTAATTTTATTAATATTACATCAAAATTGCTTTTATCTGGGGGACATTTCCAGCAAAACTCCCTGATTCTTCATTTCACGATCAAAAACAAATGCATGGCTTATTGAAGAGCCCAAACGTTATTTTTAATATTTATGATAATAGTAATATTGTGATTAATAATCTTTGTTGAGAATGGAAGCTGAATGTTGGTGAAGTAGTTTATTTCTGATGAAACCTTCCCTGGCAGTTTTATCCCCTAGAGATATTTTAGTGAAAAATCAGATTTTTTAAAAAAAATATGTGCTTCCATTTGTTTTTTCTGCATAACTGGTCTTCTCAGCCTAACCAGTTTATGATATAACTATTTTTTTTTAACCTCAAGCGTTTTCTAAACATGTTCAAAATGTGGAGTTTTAAGTATTTGAAACTTTAATCCTTCTTAACTTGTCATACAGCTGTATGCACCCCAAAATGTGTGACTTTAATATCTATGTTGTTATGGATTTTGGTAGATTACATGCAGCAAACTGGAGGTCAGGCACATCTCTTCTTTTGGATGACAGTGGAAGGATACCGGGTTACAGCCCAACAACAGCTAGAAGTTTTATCAAGTCGTCAGAAAGATGGAAGACATCAAACCAACCAAACCAAAGGTCTTTTAAGAGCAGCTGCTGTTGGAATTTATGAACAGTATTTATCAGAAAAGGTGAGAATATATTTTGATTACTTTTTTCTTATCTTCTCTGGCAGTATCATTGATAATGATTTTTGTAGTACTTGTAAATATCCATTATTCATGCTGCTATGCACAACTGCCTTACATTGCCTTATTTAATCCTGGTAATAGTATTATTGTGTATTATCCTCATTTTATAGGTGAAGAAACTGATTCAGTTAGAAAATTGAATTCACTTGTCCAGGGTCATGCAGCTACAAAGTGACAGTTAAAATTCAAGGTCACACACACTGTAGATAATAGGTAGAAAGTAAAAGGATGGTAAAAGGTAAACCATGCAAACAGTAACTAAAATAGAGCTGGAGTGGCTACACCAATATTCGTAATAGATTTTAAGACAAAAAATTGTTACTAGAGAAACGAGGAACATTTTATAATTCTAAAAGGGTCAGTTGATGAGGATGATAAAACAACAAAGCCCCCACATAAATGAAGCACAAACTGACAGAATTGAGGGAGAAGTAGACAATTCAGCAATAATAGTTGGAGACTTCAATACTCACTCTCGAAAACTGATAAAACAATTATACAGAAAATGACCAAGGATATACAAGAATTGAACAGCCCTATAAACCCGTTAGAACTCTCCACATTCTCAGTGGCTTAACTCAACAAAGGTTTATTTCTCTTTCATGCCAGAGTCCAATGAAAGTCAGTGAGGCAGGGTGAGGAGTGGAGAGTGAGAAGCAGTGAATAATAGGGTGACCCAGGCTTCCAGACTCCTTTATTCTTAAAGACATTTATTTTAAAGTGACTTCCGGGGCTTCCCTGGTGGCGCAGTGTTTAAGAATCCTCCTGCCAATGCAGGGGACACGGGTTCGAGCCCTGGTCCAGGATGATCCCACACGCCTCAAAGCAACTAAGCCCGTGTGCAACAGCTACTGAGCCTGAGCTCTAGAGCCTGTGAGCCACAACTACTGAAGCCCGCGCGCCTAGAGCCCCTGCTCCGCGACAACAGAAGACACCTCAACGAGAAGCCTGCGTACCACAAAGAAGAGTAGCCCCCACTCGCTACAACTAGAGAAAGCCTGCATGCAGCAACGAAGACAACGCAGCCAAAAAGGAAAAGAAAAAGAAAACACGGTACATCAAAACTTATGGGATGCAATTAAAGAAGTGCTTACAGGGAAACGTGTAGCCTTAAGTGCCTAATTAGAAAGAAGAAAGATCTCAGATCAACAATCTACGTTTTCACCTTAAAAATCTAGGAAAAGAAAAGCAAGACAAGCAAGACAAGAAAAGCAAGACAAACCCAAGCAAACAGAAGGAAGGAAATAAAATAGTAAAGATCAAAATGGAAATCAGTGAAATAGAAAACAGAAAAAACAATAGTGAAAAATCAGTACGACCAAAAGTTGGGAAAAGAGCAACAAAATTGACAGACCTTTAGCTAGATTGGCCCAGAAAAAAGATACAGATCACCAAAATCATGAATGAAAGAGGAGGCATCACTGCCAACTCTATAGAAATTAAAGGGCCTATAAGGAAATATTACAAACAACTTTAAAACAACAAATTTGGCAACTTAGATGAAATGGACAAATTCCTGGGGAGACACTAATTGCCAAACTGACTTAAGAAGAAACAGAAAATATAGTAAATAAATTTAATTAATAATTAAAAATCATCTTTCAAAGAAAAGCCCAGGCCTAACTGGTTTCACTAGGTATGAATTCTGTCGTACATTTCAAGAAGAAATAATACCAATACTTGACAAACTCTTCCAGAAAATAGAGAAAAATTAACATTTCCCAACTCATTTTATGAGTTGTGTCATTCTCATATCAAAGTCAGACAAAGACATCATTTAGAAAACTACAGACTAATATCCCTCATGAATATGGACACAAAAATCCTCAAGATTCAAGGTTACTCACACTCCAGTACTTTTAATGGCTATGCTATAATAACCTTTTAATTTATACTTAACACACAAATTGTATTTGAATTTTAAGTATGAATGTTACTTGGAAACTGCTTATTTGTGCATTTGCTTACATTTTTGCCTTATGAAATATACCCTACTTAAAAGAGTACACAGTTTTTAGAATAATAGTAGAGCAAACACCTTTATACCCCATCCAGCTTTAGAAGTAGAACATTCATTATAGTTTTAAAGATCTCTATATATTCTTTACCTCTCCTTGCTTCCTGATGAAGCCCATTTTCTGTAATTATTCACTTGCTTTCCCATACAGTTTTATTATACCTGTATGTTCTGAACAATATTATTGCTTCAGCTTTCTGAGATTTTTGACATTACCAAAATGTCAGGAGAAAACTTTAGACATTTGCCTTCCAGATGGCTATCATTGTTGCCAGTCACAGTAAAGATGCCAACAATGGCCTGCGGTAAATCATATTTTCAAAGAATGGGACAAGAATAATGTCCTCTCATTTGAAAATGCATCAAGAATGAGTATGGTGAAATAAATGAATGTAAACAGAAATTTATATGCTTTCTCTAAAACTATTGAATGATTTTTGGAGGGACTAAAATAAACCTTGAAATGGATGGACTGAACTGAGTTTTTTATGTGTAGGCTGTAACAAAAACTCATATAATGAAAAAAATGACTCACTTTTTGGAACTAAGGCTATTGAGAACTCAAATATCACCAGAAGGGAACAGCTAGTTTAAAGAGGATTTTCTCACTTTCTTTACTAAAACTATAATTTATTTGGAATGCACCTTTACCACATTTAAATGATCTGTGTGTTTTAAAACCATTTTCCTTGAAAAGGAGAGGTTTAACTTATGACATTCATTATGCTTCGAAGTACTTAAAAATGGGCATTTTAGACATGGGTATCCTGTATGATGAATTCATAGATGCAAAGGACCTGATAGACAAACAGCTAGTCTATGAAACAAATCTGGAGATACAAATCCCTACAGGTCTAAAAACCTGCTGTTTTTAGTGAGTAAAATCCCATTATTCTTTGCCTAAATGGTTTTATTGAAGGGATATTTAACTTGATGTCATGACATTGCACTGGTTAGAGAAATAATTGTGTGATATATAGCCTTAAGAGCAGAGCTGAAAGTCATAGTGAATTTTATTTTATAGTTGATTGTACTTAGTTATACCACTGCGTAAAATAATATCCTGAAGGCTGCAGGCAAATCAGAGAAGTATCGTTTAAAAGGGCAACACAAAAATACCCTACAAGATCATGGAATAAAAAGAAAAGTAATTGTTTACTTTTTATTAAATATAGATATATCTATTTAATTAGTCCTATTATAGGTATAATCTTTTAAAAAGTCTTACATTTTTATATTTTAAGAAGATACAATATAGCGCCTCCAATATTTAAATTTAAAAGTAAAAAGTTTAAAATATGTTAAAATAAGTTGCTGTATCAGAGTACAGAAACATTAAGTATATTGTTTAATATTCTCAGACATTATTTTTTTGATTAGTCCAATTAATTACTAATTGCCACTGTTAACTAGTCCTTTTGTGTAACTACATTTGTGTAACAGAAAAGTAAAGAATACAGATTAATAGATAATTTTGGAAAAACACCCATTTTTGTATCTTTATGTTAAAGAAGTAACATATGTATTAATATTTCTTCCACATTACTTTTTTTGAAAGGTGGGCTCTCTGAAAGTTTTGGTCACCCTCTTCCAAGGATGAGGCTTAATCCAATTCTGTATTCCAGAGATTATAGAAAAAATTAAACTAGATAAATAGATAATGTTATTTTCAAATTTTTCTCTTATTTCCTAGAAACTGAGTTTTACTGAGCTTAGAGGGCAAATGAAAGGACAAAACTAACTTAAATCTTGTTCCTCTCTGATCTTTGTCACATAGTTGAAGTTTAGTTCTCCTGTTCTTAGTTCGGGGGAAACAAAAAAACACCACACTCATGGGTTTCCCTGGTGGCGCAGTGGTTGAGAGTCCGCCTGCTGATGCAGCGGACACGGGTTCCTGCCCCGGTCCGGGAAGATCCCACATGCCACGGAGCGGCTGGGCCCACGAGCCATGGCCGCTGAGTCTGCGCGTCCGGAGCCTGTGCTCCGCGACGGGAGAGGCCACAGCAGTGAGGGGCCCGCGTACCGCAAAAAAAAAAAAAAAACGAAACACCACACTCGTACACAAACAAATAGTAGGTACGTATCCTCTTCCTCCTCCAGAAAAACCCCACACAAACCAAAAAACAACCACCACACAACCTACTTGGGTTTACTACCAGGAGTGTTGAATTAACAAGGGAGCATTAGAAGTTGTGTAGCCGTTTGCCTCCTGTTTACTTACTTGAAAGAAAACTAAAAAAAATTTTGTTCGAGTGTAGTTGATATACAGTGTTGTGTTAATTTCTGCTATACAGCAAAGTGATTCAGTTATACATATACACATTCTTTTTCATATTCTTTTCCATTATGGTTTAGCACAGGATATTGAATATGGTTCCCTGTGGTATACAGTAGGACTTTGTTGTTTATCATTCTATATATAATAGCTTGCATCTGCTAATGCCAAACTTCCAATCCATCCCTCCCCCACCCCCCCTCCCCTTTGGCAATCACAAGTCTGTTCACTATGTCTATGAGTCTGTTTCTGTTTTGTTGATAAGTTCATTTGTGTCATATTTTATCTTCTGCATATAAGTGATATCATATGGTATTTGTCTTTCTCTTTCTGACTTAACTTCACTTAGTACGATAGTCTCTAGATTTATCCACATTGCTGCAAATGGCATATTTCATTCTTTTTTTTGGCCAAGTTGTATTCCATTGTATATATTTATCACATCTTTATCAATTCATCTGTTGTTGGACTTTGAGGTTGTTTCCATGTCTTAGCTATTGTGAATAGTGCTGCTTTGAACATGGGGTGCATGTACCTTTTAAAATTATAGTTTTGTCTGTATATATACCCAGGTTACTTACTTACTTTTACTTTTTCTTCTTTTCTTGATATATCTTCTTTTCTGTTCCTTAGATAGTCTATTAGCATAGAGAAATCACTTGAACAATGCATTCTTTTGGTACTTTCTCTAAAAGTTACCATCCTTGTTGCTCATTTATTCTCTAGAGCCTTCAGAACTAAAAATACAAAAGTTGACATGCCAAAGATGACAATATTTCTAGCTTCTCAGCGTTATTTTCTTTCAGTAATTTTTCACATTGAACATGATATTTTATATTTCTGTGTAGTATCTGTCACATTATGCACCTTGAGATGGAAATTGTTGGAACAAATTAACTTTTCAGATTTTTTCCATCCTGTATCATGTGGGAACTTTGCTGCAGTATTATAGAACCAAATTAAGATAAGCATAGTCTCTTTTAAATGCCATTCAAAAGGATTGTTTCTAACGTTAAATGATAAATAACAAATGGATTATTCTTTTGGTATTCTATTAAATACACATCTAGGACTACTGAGTGCTCAACACTATCTCCTAATGACAGAGTTTCCTATGTGCTAGACACATATGCCTTACGTAAATCTCTTTTCATTCTCATAATAACCATATGTGGTATTTACCACCATTTTGCAGATTAAGTGAAGCCTAGTGAGAGGTAAGTTGCTCGGCAAAAGTCAAGATTTAAATCCATGTTTGTCGAACGGTCGACTGTGTAGTACCTGATGACAAGAAGGTTCTAGCTCTTATTTCAGCCTTTAATCATCAGGGTGTCATTTACAAACCAAGGATTTTCTGGCATTTACTTTCAATAATATGATTCCATTATTCTCCTACTATTAAGGCTTAACTTGTATTTAGAAATTCCAAAGATCAATACTACTGTTATTTTTCTGTTTGTCAGGCATCTCCAAGAGTTACTGTTGATGATTATTTGGTAGCAAAATTAGCAGATACTTTGAATCATGAAGATCCAACACCTGAAATCTTTGATGACATTCAAAGGAAGGTATTATGTACAACGTTTATCATTATATCTTTCTCGAAAACAATGTATATTTCTATATGCATGGAATTTGTTTATAAAAGGTTATTGAAGCATTAAGAAAGTACAGTGGTAACTAAAAAGATGAGTTATGGTAATAATATCAGTACTTCACAATTACAAAAAAGGTAGGCCAGTTTTTCTTTGTTTATTTAATTGACAAATGAGGAAAATCCTTAGCTGGGTTGTTTAATTTGAATCTGACTGAAGGGCCAGATACAGATTCTAGAATTTTATGAATTGATGATGTATGAATAACATGATTCATTTATTTGAATATATGTCTTGAGCCTTATGTGTACTTGTTTCTTAGAGAGTACTACTTTCTGGAACATTTTATGTAACCTGTTGTCGTGTGCCTTGTGTTGCAGTAGGACCTGTTTCAGTACAATTTGGGTGCTGGAGGGACCAGAAAAAAATTATTGGTTGTGACATAGTCTTATTACTGACATCTTGTTAATATGGAACCTGTAATTTATTACAGTAAGACCTCTATCTAGCTTTTGTTGAAATCTTATTAGTGGAAATCACTGCATTATCTGCATTAATGATTGAATATCTTGATTTTTCAATAAGGTATATGAATTGATGCTACGAGATGAAAGATTTTATCCTTCCTTCAGGCAGAATGCACTTTATGTGCGCATGTTAGCTGAGCTGGATATGTTAAAAGATCCTAGTTTCAGAGGATCAGATGATGGTGATGGAGGTAAGGTGGCACACGTTGTACATTTATGTGTATATGTATATTCCTGTATATATTCTGCTTACCAAAAAAAGTCCTTTCAAATAAGATAAAAAATGTTCTTGAAACCCAAATATAAATTGTAGTATATTTAAAAATCTGTAATTAAATGACAAAGTTTACTTACTATACTAAATTAAAATGTTAAAATTTAATAACAAATTTGAATGTAACTGTTGAAAATAGAATTCTTAAAGAAGCGTGTTTTCTTGAGTTGTGTCACCCCAATGTTTTTATGGTAGTTTCCCTTTTGTTTATAAGTAATAATAGTCATGACTAGCAATAGGATTATTGAGAAGATTAAATGAAATAACAAGTAATGAATCTGAGAGTGTACCATAAACTATAAAACATAAAAATACAGTTTTTTCCCTCTTTAATTGTACCCTTTTCCAAATCCTGCCCAGTATAAGCTGGGAGAAGCTGTAAGAGTCATTTATTCCAATCGTTCAGTTTTTGTCTATCTACATGTTATAGTAAAGAAAGCAGACTTTGTCATAATACTTAGATTTTAATCCTTTTCTTATTGCCTGTGTGATGTTGGCCAAACAATTTCTTTAAGCCTCTTTCTCAGCTGTAAATCTGGAATAATATTCTCTCATAATAATATCTTACCTCAGAGTTGTCATATTTTAATGGAATTCTGTATATAAAAATGAAATATAAACTAAAATGCAAATATCAGTTTTTATTAGTAGTAAATAATTTGTTATTTAAGGATAATGGGAGAGGCAGCACTTAGAGTACAGTTTGCAGATTTTAGACCCGATGACCATTTTACTTGTGATTCAATTCAGAAGTACTTATTAAACTCTAATTAAATATCTAGTATTTGATAAACTTTCCAGCAAATAAGCAATGTAAATACAAAGTAAATGGGAAAGATTGAACTAAGGAATTATTTTAAGAGAGTGCTTTAATTATGCTTATTTACTTATGAATAGATTTTATGGACAGGACCACTTGAAGTTGGAGATATAATAGATGTATTAGATAGTGAGCACTGCTTTAAAAAATACCTCTATTATGGAAGCTTTCCAGCCTCCCCTCTTCGCTACCTATCCTCCCCACTCCCTAGTCTATATTAGTGAGATTTTACTGTTTATTAAAAAATTTTTTTTCTATATATTTTTTTAACATCTTTGTTAGAGTATAATTGCTTTACAATGGTGTGTTAATTTCTGCTTTACAATGGTGTGTTAATTTCTGCTTTATAACAAAGTGAATCAGCTATACATATACATATATCCCCATATGCCCTCCCTCTTGCATCTCCCTCCCACCCTCCCTATCCCACCCCTCTAAGTGGACACAAAGCACCGAGCTAATTTTCCTGCGCTATGTGGCTGCTTCCCGCTGGCTATCTGTTTTACATTTGGTAGTGTATATATGTCCATGCCACTCTCTCACTTCGTCGCAGCTTCCCTTTCCCCTACCCTGTGTCCTCAAGGCCATTCTCTACGTCTGCGTCTTTATTCCTGTCCTGCTCCTAGGTTCTTCAGAACAATTTTTTTTTTTTTTTAGATTCCATATATATGTGTTAGCATACGGTATTTGTTTTTTTCTTTCTGACTTACTTCACTCTGTATGACAGACTCTAGTCCATCCACCTCACTACAAATAGCTCAATTTCGTTTCTTTTCATGGCTGAGTAATATTCCATTGTATATATGTGCCATATCTTCTTTATCCATTCATCTGTTGATGGACAATTAGGTTGCCTCCATGTCCTGGCTATTGTAAATAGAGCTGCAATGAACATTGTGGTACATGACTCTTTTTGAATTATGGTTTTCTCAGGGTATGTGCCCAGTACTGGGATTACTGGGTCGTATGGTAGTTCTATTTTTAGTTTTTTAAGGAACCTCCATACTGTTCTCCATAGTGGCTGTATCAATTTACATTCCCACGAACAGTGCAAGAGGGTTCCCATTTCTCCACACCCTCTCCAGCAAGATTTTACTTTTTAAATAATCTAAGAAATCTAGTTACAGAAGTTTCCATGTTGTAATAACTTTTATATTGATTGTTGATCTAATATCTTGGTTATTTGTAAAATGGGGATAATATTTTATTAACTGGATTTGATTGCATAATTGAGGAAGTGTTTTTTTTTTTTTAAGAACACTTCTGTGGGAGATGAATAGTAAAATTCAGTGTACCTCAAGTATGTTATATAGTATATCTATTTACTGTCTCTTGAAAAATCTTTTGCATAGCTGCTATGAAATTTGCAGTAGGAACTCTACTTCCAGAAAGGACTATTTAAAATGTTTTTATTGTTTATTTTGATTTTGTCTACTTTAGAAGTTTCCTTAGTATTGTGAACCAGATTTGCTTTCTGACCCAGAATGAAAGAGGATAAATTGAATCATAATCAGCTAATGTATGAGTGTCTAAATATTATATAATGATGGCAGTAACAGTATATTCTCTGGGAGTAGGTTTTGATCCTATAGTGTAAGAACTTCAAAATCTTCTAAATTGACTTCTAGCTTCCATTTATATTTGTCTTGTATGCAACTAATGGAAGCAAATTATTTATGTTGTCTCAAACTTCTCAAAACCTCATACTTATTTAAAACACAGAGTAGCTTAAAAGTTTTTTTTCTGCAACTAGTTTTGATCTGAAGTAAATGTACTTCTATTATATATCAGTCATTGAGTAGTCCCTCACATCGGAATCATTGATTGTAGTTTGGAATTAGTGTATATATATATATATCTCTTTCGTCTTTCTAGGACATTGCTTTTTAACATTCTGTGTCCTAATTGATGAGCTTTTATATATTTTATAACTGAGAAATTGCCTAACCCTTTTTTGAAATGCTTTGAAAAAAGTACGTGGAATGATGGGTATAATATGAAACATTATTATTAAAAATGGCAGTTAGGTATATTATCTTTGTCAGTGTTTAGGTTTTAGGCACTTGTGACAACTTTTTCAAATAGTGATGCTTATGATTTTCTTGTCTTTATAAGATTGTTTAATTAAAAATAGGCCTTTCTTAAATCTTCTGGTTATAAATTTATTGTCTGACTTTTCAAATTAAGCTTCCTGGCACTTTGTGTATTTTTTAAAGTCCTGAAGTTTTGGCTACTTTTTAGACATTTTGAAATAATTACCTAATCTAGTGTTTAATGCGTAGCTGATTTTAAGAAAATGCAGCCTAAACTGAGCACAGAATTAGTGGGCCAAATCTTACCATGTGTAATAGTATTTGCTGGTGGTTTTTCTTTGCTGTGGAAGAAATTTCATTCCTATTTAACTAGACTTCTGTAGGTAGGTAGGTGGGTGGCTGGATGGCGTGCTAACCCATGCTCTCTGTCCTCCTCTGCTCCCCTTTCTTCCTTTTCTTTTTCTTTGTTCGTAATTGCCTTCTTTAGTTAGTTCAGCTTTAAATTACTTTAAGAGTAGATATTTTTTCCTACATACTTTCACAGCCTTTTAAAAATATTTAAATTGTGCTGTTTTAAATTTTAATTTCAGTCACGTTTCTCATCATGTCAAACAATAGTTTCTTTTGTTTTCTAATATTAATAACCAGTTATTAAAGTTTTGATTAAATGTGGACCTAGATTGGCTTTAGACTCTATTTCTGGATCTTATTATTGATCAAGAAAGTAAACTATGCCTTGTTTTACTCCTAGTTTCTCTTTTAATTTGACATGTCTTTGGTGGGAAGACTTAAGAGGTGGGCAGACCACAGAAGGAGGTAGGAGGCATATAATTGAATAAGGAGGTTAGAGAACTGTTTGTTTACTCATTTTAATTTTCACCTTGCTGTTAACCAAGGGGTAATCCTAGGTGGGATTTCCTATTTTTGTGACCAAAGTTTTGAGGAACCGAGAAATGTTCTTGGGCATTTAGAGTTGTTGAAGTTGGAAAGCAACACCAACTGCCTATTTCAAGAGTAATAGAAATTTCCTTTGAAGACCCATCTAGAGATCCAAATTATAAATAATCTCTTAAGGGCTACAAGCCATACATTAACTTTAAACTGTTTATGAATATTGCTTTACCATATGTTCATTTGTGTTTTTAACAGGCGGATATCTTAATTGGTAACCTAATTTGCTCAGATATAGACTAAAATTCTGAGGGAAAGATGTTAATTTTAATAATTTACTTACTCTCTAACGTTAATTTTTAAAAATAATTTTAGTTGCTTTTTAATTAAATGACATTACACATGGGATTTTATGTATCTTTTGTTCTATTAATTGTATATTCATTTAAGAATCTAGATTTTGAATATTTTTGATCCAGATCAACCAAGAATAAGTAGACTTTATAGATATATTAAAAGTCAATCTATTTATCCTTCATATTAAAGAATAATTTTATTTGTAATATTAATCCAGTGGGACAGAAATAGCAAAATACCTCTGACATTTCCTAGTGGACTTCACTTTGCAGTGTTTACCTCATATCTACATTGTATTAGACAACTTAATATGATACTGTGAGAATAAAATATATAATAATTGCTTTCCTGTACATAAATACCTTTTTTGGGGGGGCGGGGAGCAACTTAGGTACATAACTATTTTCACTGAAATATCTGGCTTGGAAAACAATGGGAATAGGTGTTTGGGAATAGTGTACCACAATTTACTGTTCTGTTATATCTTGGCTTGTGTGACTTTTGTTCTTGGTGTTTGAACCTTAGATAGATAAAGCACTGTTTCAAAAGTTTTTTACTGTATACTAAGTTGAATTTCCCTTCTCACAGAATCTTTTAATGGGTCTCCTACAGGAAGCATAAATTTGGTAAGTACTGTTATGAGTACTTTAATTAATACGGTGGCCTGAAAACAATATGAAAGACTGAGCCTTAACATGTAAATAAGTGATGTATTAGAAGTCCCCAAGTCATCCTTTGTAAGAAGTTGTTATGCTTTTAAAGAAATATTAAATTCACAAATAAGGGATCTGTTAATTAGAACTTAAAAATGACATGAAATTTTTTTTCATTTTAAAAAATGTGCTTAAGCCACACCTGAATGATTTAGTTGCAGGTGATAAAAAATGATTTTATTATTTTCAACCCCAGTATTTAATATTTGAAAATGACTCTGATCAGTGCTATGATGGGCAGTAAATTTGTGACATATAAATGTTTACACTGGAATTAGTTTTTTCTTCTTGTATTTAGAAAAGAAATATAAAATTAGTTGGGATATCTGAAAACTTAAAAGATATTTCTTTAAAGTCTACACTATAAAAGATTCAAGTTATTGTAAAAAAACCCTTTTTTTAAGCTTAGAGGATTTTACAAGAATTAAGCAACTGTATTCTATGATTACAGGTTTAAGAATGGCATGTTTTTAGCATATAAACTGTCATTGACATTTCATATATTCAAGGTGAAGTGTGAAACAATGAACATTTCAGTTCTTTTATATATCCATCCTTGCCATTGAATACCTTATTTCATAAAATGCTGCTGGAAAGAAATATTAGTGTTCTATGAAAGTTTCAGTCCAGAATTTGTGGGGGATGGGCGGAGATTGTTTGCTTTGTTTTTCCTTCTACCTACAACACATTTTCTTTCAAACTTTTTGTGATAGCTAAAAAGTTTAGAGGTCCATTGTCTTATGTTCCTCACTACTACATTTATTTCTAAAATTACTTTATTGTATAAATGTTCTATTATTGTGCAAAGTATAACCTTTAACAAAACACTAAAGCAAATCAGCCATAGCGTTACGTCATATATTTAGTAACATTTTAAATGTTTTCCTAAATTATTTGGTATCATTACCATTTACTTCTCATATTCCACAGAGTTATAATGAAAAGGAATAGGTCCTAGAGAATGAAGAGTGTTAGCAATATAATGCCCATTATATAGAAAGTTTCCAAATGTGATGAAACTTTTCCTTGGTTTGAAGTTTTTTAATATTCACATTTGTAGTGCTTGTACAAGTGTTTGAACACTAGTAAAAAATATTTTTTTTCTTCATTCCCTATTGGGAATAAATGCTTTTTCAAGTAAAAGAGATCCCTTTTATCACATAGTGATATAAACCAGAACAGTGTGGATTGAAAAAGGTCACACTTGAGGTCAGTGACTTACAGTTTTTTGGTTTTCACATCTGTTAAATCTAAGCTTTTAAGTAGCTAGACTGTTTTCAATTCTTTTTTTTAATACATAGATTTTAATGAACAGCTGCATTTTAAAAAATAGTTTAAGATTATAAAGAATTGTTTTAAAAACCATCAGATATTTTTCATGTTTGATGAAGATAACATTTATTAATTGTATTAAAATTATAAACTAGATCATAATTGTTTATTCCAGTATACTAAGTAAAGAAAATATTTAATGTGGTGGTTACTCATTTTGTGATTGAAGCTGACACATAAATTATAAACATTTTTAGAAGTGCCATTGTAGTTGTGTTTGCTCAATTGATTATCATAGTAAATTAGAATTTTTGGTTTTTATCTTAGCATAGTGTTAAAAAAAACACCACTTTTTTTTTTTTTTTGGCAAGGAATTCAAGAATCTTAACCCAAGAATTACTTTACAAACTGATTTTATTTCAGGACAGCATTAATGCACTTTTTTTGAAATCACAGTTTTCTATGACTAATCAATACTTATAGTTCTAAATCACAATGTAGTTCTGTAGTTATTATTTCACCAGTTGTAACTTTATGTAGTCTAGTTGATAGTTACATATGCATTGTAACTGTGACTAATGGTTAAGAGATACCTCATTGGATTTTTTAAATCATATTTAATGAAAATAATATTACTTGCATATTTTAAATGTGCTAAAAAGACATTTATATATTACACAGAGTTTTTCAACAACTTCTGGGTTGCATAGTATATAAGATGCTAACATGTTTAAAGTAATAAGTAAGCGGCATTTAGCTTTTTAAATGTTACCTGCAAGGGAAGGTTACCAATAATAATGATGTTTTTTTTTGAAAAAGGTGATTGTTTTATATTCTCGGTGCTAGCTTGTAATTAGAAGAAGATTACAGTAGATAACAATCTTAAATTTTGTAGAATATTCCATTTCCTCTGGGGCTTCTATCATGTAAAAATAATACTAAAACAAAAGTTGTGCTGTTTCTGTCAAAATGTTTTATTGTAGGTCAGGTGAGCACTTAAAAAAATAAGTGCATTCTATTTCTTTTCAAAGTATTTTCATTCACTTTATATCCTGATAGAATTGTAGAACAGGTATTACACCATTATAACATTGGGAAAACTGAGAAACAGGAAAGACTAGTTGATATGGCTAAAGTCTCTTAAGGTATCAGTGGTGAAGCCTGGACTAGACCTAATTTAATTGAATGGTTCTCCCACTTGATTTGTGGTTAATCTGTATGGAATTATCAAATTTTGCTTCTCCTGATGATCAGTCTTTAGTAGATAGAGTTTTGGCTTTCTTCTTAGACTGTAATTGCTTAATTTAAATGGCTTTATGTCATATGCATGGCTTCATTTAAGTCATTTAGATGACTCTTAGTAATAACTGGTAATATCACATTAATACTCCAAAGTTCATTCAATCCTATGGTTTTCTAAGTGTAAAATACGTCTGAATCATATAATGTCTGTGTGTTATAGGTCCCCAAGACCACTCCTATGTTTATTGATTTACTAAGAGGACTCACAGGTCCCGGCATAGTCATACCCATGGCTAGAATTTATTACAGCAAAAGGATATAAAGCAAAATCAAGAAAGGGAAAAGGTGCATGGGGCAAAGTGCAGAGAAAACCAGACACAAGTTTCCAAGAATCCTCTTCCATGGAAATCACATAGGACAGACTTAATTTCACCAGCAATGAATATGACAACATGTGTGAAATGTTGCCACCAGGAAGGCTCATCTGATACTAAGTGCCCAGGGTTTTTATTGGAGGTGGATCACACAGACACCCTCTGCCTAGCATATACTAAAATGACTCCCAGAAGGAAAGCAGGTATTCAGCATAAACCACATTGTTTGTGCAGATAGTTACGTAGAGTGAGCCACTCTTAGCAGTTAGGGAATGGAGGGAACCTTTTCTAAATCTGACTTCCCAGATATTGTCCAAGGGCCAACCTTGAAAGCAGTCCTTTCTAACGAGAGCAACTTCAAGTCTGTTGTGTTAGTTCTTTTCCATACAGTCTGCCTTCATTATATGCGTTGTGTTCCCTTCTTTGTATGTGTGGGTGTATGGATATGTAGCAAAAAAGTTTTAAGTTTAGAGCTGAAGTTCATAGTTACAAAAGATTTATTCTGAATCGATCAGTAATACTTTTTGTTTATGGAATAATTTTTGAAAATTATTTAAAATATCTTAAACTGTGGATTCACTTCATTTAGTAAGTAATCATAATAATGGCTAACATTTTTTATGTTAGGCAGTTTTCTAAATGTTTTACATGTCTTTTCCTTTAGTCCTCACATAACCCTTTGATGTAGGTACGATTGTTCTCATTTTATAGATAAGGAATCTAAATTTACTAAAACTATTTCTAAGTTAACAAAAGTGTTAAGTTAAAGAATACAAAGTTGGCTCTAGTATATTTCAGCATTAAAATTGAAATGTTGATTTAAGAATATGTCTGCTTATTTTTATCCACATTTTTTTTTTGCCATGTATTGAATATATATAATTGAGAAGAAACAAATTATAGTATGTGGACAGGTAATGAAGGAAGAAATAATCTGATGTATTAAGTTGATTACTAAATTACTTTGTTTTATAGTTCTTAATCTTAGGTTCTCTCTCTCCTATTAGTATAAATAAAGAAGATTATTGTTTGGGGGGAAAGATACAAATAATATAAAGCTTACATAGGGCAAAGATGAGTAATGTTGTATATGATGTAGAATTCTTTAACATTTTTTTTTCCTGTAAAATTTAACAATTTTGTGTTCTGATTCCCCCCCTCCATCACCCAGTCTTTAGATGACCTTTCAAATGTATCTTCTGATGACTCAGTACAACTTCATGCTTACATTTCAGACACTGGTAAGAGACTTCGTGGTTTAATTATTACTTAAAAACTATTGACTATTATTACTCCTACATTATTTTCCACATTTATTTTTATAAACCATTTTTCTGTTCTGTAGTCATGTTTTCAAATTACTTTTTTTCTGTAACATGTTCTTCATTAAATTCTATGATGTTTATTACATGGGTGTTTCCTTTCTTTAAGGTTGTCACTGTTATCATTTGAAAAAGGTTAAATTTTAAGCATTTTGTCATGGCTAGTAAACTTTGAAACCAATCTTCTTTTTCTTTGAGTCTAGCTGATAATTGTCTGCATAATTCTTATTAAATTGTCTTGGGGCAGATTTTAGTTTAATATTTGTTTTCATACATGCAAAGTCAGAGTAGATATCTGGATAAATGAAGCTTTTTGGTATAGGAGTTTATAGAAGTTCAACAAATGCTTAGATGAGGTGAGATTCATGACTGAATCAGCATATGTGCAAAGTGGCTAGTGAACTGAGGAAAAAAATCAATTTCCATCATTGTTATTGGGTTATTAGATAATGCCAATGCCGATTTTCTTATTTGGCTTCTCAGTATTCCTACAATATAAGAGTGTGTTTGTCAGATTACATACTGAAGTATAAACGTACAGATAAATACCTGAGTTCAATTTCATACTTATAATTTAGATAATTTGGAAAGAGATTTAATAGTACAAGTGTAGTTTTAAAAAGATCATTTGCATCTATTTTTTTAAGATCTTGTTTTCTTTTCACTGGAGCTGGAGTCTAATTTTCCATTGTGTTTTCTGCCAGATTTCTGTAATAAGTTATCTATAATTGCTCTTTCAGTTTTTCCTTTATCTTTTACAAATAGTTGGTGCATACCTTGTTGTCAATAAAACCAGAGGGTCTAGTTGCGTTTCTTTCTAGCTTTTGATACATTTGTCTCACTTTTTCCTTCCTTAAAATTTTAAAATTCTTTTAAAAAACTATCTTCTTTGTTGAGTTGTCTTTGAAATATGAAAGAAAGCCTTTGTTAAAGTGCAACATTTAGAATTTGTCCTTTTCTTTCTTTCTTCAAGTCCTTAAACTTTTGTGTGTAGAAGAAGATACTAATGTCCATCTTTCTTATGTGGATCTTTCTCTTCTCTGAGGGTTCTAGTTTTCTAGCTGCTTTGTCCATTCATTCAACAAGTATTTATTAGCTTCTTAAAAGATACGGAAGCATAATACTAAGCATTTTTAATAAATTGTAATTTCTGTCAGACAAATTTATGTATAAACACTAAAGGGGCAGCATAGTATAGTGGTTAAGAGCACAGCTTTTTGTCCAAATTGCTTGGGTTCAAACTCCAGCTCTTCCACCTAATAGTTGGGTGAACTTGGATGAGTTCCTTAACATCTCTGTATCTCAATTTCCCCATCTGTGAAATGGGATATTAATGATAATAATAATAATACTTGCCTCATAGGATTGTTATGGGACTAATTAACTGTATTCATAATTACATGGTGGGCATTATATATTAGTGTTTGTTCAATAAAGATTTCTTTTATGAGTTGGACTTCAGAGTCTCTTTGAGTCTGGATCCCATGTCCTTAACATCTGTATGACGGGAAGTAGAACTTAAGAGTCCAATGCAGTGCTATTTAAGGAGTGATCCATAGACTACAGTGTACTGGCTTCTTCACTGAGAAATCTTGTTTTAAAAAATATTGGCTATGTTAGGCAATTTGTTTAGTGATGAGATTTATTTATATTCTGATCCTAGTTCCTTGTCTGGTTATGGATTAGGAACAAAGAGGTTGCACATCACCTGTTATGAGTAGTAACATTGTCCTAATGCAAACAAAACCTGTTATTTCCACTGTAATATCTCACCATCATCTCAAAATATATGTAACCTCATTATCTTTTAAAATCAAACTACCTTTCTGTCTTAGTGCTTCTTTTATAATAGCCCCATTATTCTTCCTATTGTGCATGCATCCTAGTCATGATCTCCCTTGCCTATCAATTTGTGACAAATCTGATCATTCTTTTTTAGAATGCTTTCTTACATTCCTTTCTTCTTTCCTTTTCTATTTCTTGCTATTCTCCTTGTTCTTATTAACTCCTAATTGGTTATGGTTTGCTGCCTAATTGGCCCCTGCTTCCTATTATCCTTTCCCAAACGTATCTTGAACACAACAGGTGAATCCATTCCCTTGTTGCCTTGCTAACTCTGTTGAGTGATGGTGGTTCTCTTGGGTGATGAAAAATTGCTGTACACTTTGTTCCACATAGGTCTCCGAGTGAAGGATATTTGAAAGAGGTGAACAGTGAATATTAGAGTTAAAGCCTCTGACAGCAAGATGACCCAGGTCTATCCCTAGTCTTCTATTTTGTCAAGTCAGGAACACTGATATTAGATGGTAAGGGAATGAAGGACAATTTTGAATAGAAAGTGCAAATCTTAGAAAAATTTTAATGAAAGGCTGGGAGAGGTTCCTGTCCAACTACGTTTGCCAGTATAGATTTGTAGCTATTATATTATTAAAATAATTTACTAAGAAGCTGCACAGACCCTTCTTTGCCTAATTATATACAAAATACAAATATTTAGTCAGCTCCAAAGCTTGGCCACTTTTTTTTTTGTAATTATGGATCAGTATAATCTATTATTAGAAGAGCAGTTTATACTTCTGGTCAACATGGTAGTCTAAACTGCTGTGGGAAATCTTGCTTCCCACACATCTAAGGGCTGAAAACAACAGAATAAAAATAGCTAAAAGGGGAAATCTACAGGTGTAATAGACCATGAGGAAAAGCAAATTTAGGGAAATGAAGAGGAGTTGAAGCCAAGGAGCTTATAGGAGCGTGAAGACTGCTGTCTTGATTTTGACAGCATTTTCATGCCCTCAAGTTTAGAAGAGGCAGGATGGGCTAAGACAAGGAGAAGCTGGAACACTGTCATTTGCATAAAGCCCAGAGTCACAGAGGTGGCTTGATGTGAAAGAGGAACCAGAACTTAGCCTACTGTCAAAGGAAAGAACAAAGAATGTCAAGGTTGTGGTTGGGAATGGTATCTATCACCCATATGAAATTGAAAGCCTGTCTTGTATCGCGATACTGGTGTGTCTAGATTCAGCCATCCTGAAGTGGTTGTGTACCACAGGGTTTCCTAGCCCAAGAGTATGTTAAAAATATTTGTAGAGATAAAACGAGGCAAGAATACCACACTATCAAAAAAGAACCATATGAAATTATACAAGTAAAAAAAATTACTTTTTGAAATTAAGGTGAGTGGCTGAATTAAGAAATAGACCAGGTACAAATGAGTGGAGACTGATAAACTTTTAGAGACCTGAAGAGATGATCTAGAATAGAATACAACACAGAGGGAAAAAATGGAACATGAGAAAGACAAAATGATTCAAAATATGTCTTTTTACTTAAGATTAGTACAGAATAGGAATAGGTTTTGATTTTTGAGACTACCTGACTTGGATGGTTTGTGTCAATTAAGTAGGAAAATAACTATTTAGAACAGTCTTCAGAATAAATTACACTTGTAAATTGTTGAATATTTTAAACAAGAAAGAGATTTGCCAAAAGAGAAGATAGGTCTTATCCTATAGCTTTTGCTTGCTGTTCAGTTAAAAAGCTATCGAGTTAGAGCTGAATAGTGAAGGTTAGTACAGAGGTTATTATTTTGTTTCTGTTGTTTTTCTTCTATTAAATTTAAGAGACTCTAATACTATAGTATGAGGTGGTACTGTGTTATCATAACTGATAATAAATAAAAGCTCATTGGGAAGAGAGTCCAAAGTAGACATCACTGTGTGGTTGGCAGTATCATCATAAACTTGTAGGTCATTTTGTAATGTAGCCATCATATATAACGCATTATGGATGTGAGTACAGAGGATGAGAATCTATTTTATCCTTTGGTGACATCCTTTTGTCTCAGTCTGTCATTTCAAATTCTTCTTCATTTCATGTTGTCCTTTTTGTTTGTTTTTGTTCTTCATCTTCCTCCTTTCTGTGTCTTTTGTTCCTTTTCATTTTGTTTTAAATGACTAGTATATGCTGACTATGACCCATATGCTGTGGCAGGCGTTTGTAATGATCATGGCAAGACATACGCATTATATGCCATCACTGTACACCGGCGCAGTCTAAACAGTGAGGAGATGTGGAAAACCTACCGTCGTTATAGTGACTTCCACGACTTCCACATGAGGATCACCGAACAGGTAATGAGGTTTTTAAAGTTTGTGTACTTTACATTGTTTCTTGATTCCATGTTTGATTCTAAATAGCTCTGAGGGATGCTAAGGTATTGACCAAAGCTAAGTAAATAAGGTAAGAACTTTTTTATAAGCAACATGAATGTTATAATGATTTTGCACATTTAACCAATAAATCAAATTTTAACCAGTCTTAACCATTGTGGACTAGTTACGAAGTATCAGTGGTATACCTTGGAAAATTAGAGTAAGTGTATATTTCTGATATTAAGAGTGTGTGTATGTGCTGTGCTTTGCAGAGGTATTTGGGTTTGGTTGAAAGTAGGGATGGGGATCACTGGACATTTGGTGGTTTTATTTTTGGCAGTATAATTTAAAGCTATGGTTATTTAAAATGGCGTCCTTTTCCAAGTGTTAACAGTTAAATCCTTGATCCATTAAGTTATGAAGAACCAAAATCTAAATTAAGTTTAACATTAACCAAATAATGTTTTTAATTCTTACCAAATATAACCCTCTTGTTTCATAGAAGTATGAGGACTCTTAAACATAATGAATGTAAACAAACTATTTCTCTGTTTTATTTTATTTTTATTTTATTTTTTGCGGTACGTGGGCCTCTCACTGTTGTGGCCTCTCCTGTTGCGGAGCACAGGCTCTGGATGCGCAGGCTCAGCGGCCATGGCTCACGGGCCTAGCCGCTCCACGGCATGTGGGATCTTCCTGGACCGGGGCACGAACCCGTGTCCCCTGCATCGGCAGGCGGACTCTCAACCACTGCGCCACCAGGGAAGCCCTCTCTGTTTTATTTTTTATTAAATATTCTTTTCTTTTTAACTTAGAACAAAATAACTTATCACAGGATAAATTGGAATAGGTGTTCTGTGACATTTATTTTAAGTCATGAGAATCTTTCTTTCAGGGTTTTAAAATAAACAATTATTATTAAGCCAATAAAATAATAATAATTAATGGTGACATTTGATTGGGTGGACTAAAGCTTTGAAATGACAGTTTACTACTTAAGTAATCAGAAAGTATATATATATATATATATATATATATATATATATATTTTGTTGTTGTTGTTATACGTGGGCCTCTCACTGTTGTGACCTCTGCTGTTGCAGAGCACAGGCTCCGGACGTGCAGGCTCAGTGGCCATGGCTCATGGGCCCAGCCACTCCGCGGCATGTGGGATCTTCCCAGACTGGGGCACGAACCCATGTCCCTTGCATCGGCAGGCGAACTCTCAAGCACTGCGCCACCAGGGAAGCCCCAGAAAGTATATTTTTCAATTAGGGTAGTGGAAAATATATGGTTGCCACCATGATAATCTCATTAAAGTACTTCGTGAATAGAGGGAGATAAACTTAACTTAAACGTTAAGCCTGGTCTCTAAACACTTTTGAGCCCATATTAACAGGACTGTTTTTATATATTCATAAGGAAATTAATAACTTTGGACATAACTGTTCTATTGTTCTTGTTGAATAGATCTTTTCTTCATGTTTAGCTTGTAGAGGTGAAAGAATTTTCTGCCCCACGTTGAAGAAATAATTGCTTTATTTACTTTTTATATTATTACCTGTTTCATATTGTTTTAAAATCACATAGCTTGGAGCTTCTTGGTTGGCAAACACGTGGTATGCTCAGACAGGGCATCGATGCTCCATGCCCTTTTCCATATCTTGCCTTATTCATCTTGTCCATCTGGCTGTTTTTGAGTTATATCCTTTTACGACAAACCAGCAATCTAAAAACGTCTTCTGACCCCTGGCTTAGAACATCACCAGTGCTACTGATGTCCTACATTCCTCCCAGATCACATGCCAGCCTGCCACTGCTTCTCAGAGCTCGATTTAAGTAACCAAGAGGCTCATCTCCTGAGTTTGAGAACTTCCCTTGCTCCACTGTCTTGTATTCCAGATTTTCCTACCCATCTTGCCCATGAGACCATGAGCTCCCTGAGGCAAGGATCTCATCTCTCTTGTACTCCATTCTGTCACCTGCACCAAAAACAGCCTGGAACAGACCGTGTGGCTGACAGGGTCTTCGTTCTCTGGCTGGGTGTCAGGCCTGTGCCTCTGAGGTGGGAGAGACGAGTTCAGGACATAGGTCCACCAAGAACTCCTGGCTCCATGTAATACCAAATGGTGAAAGCTCTCCCAGAGATCTCCATCTCAACGCTAAGACCCTGCTCCACTCAACGACCAGCAAGCTACAGTGCTGGACACCCTATGCCAAACAACTAACAAGACAGGAGCACAACCCCTCCCATTAGTAGAGAGGCTGCCTAAAGTCATAATAAGGTCACAGAGACCCCAAAACACACCACCAGACATGGTCCTGCCCACCAGAAAGACAAGATCCAGCCTCATCCACCAGAACAGAGTCACCAGTACCCTCACCAGGAAGCCTACACAACCCACCAAACCAACCTTACCCACTGGGGGCAGAAACCAAAAACAACGAGAACTATGAACCTGCATTGAAAAGGAGACCCCAAACACAGTAAGTTAAGCAAAATGAGCAGACAGAGAAACACACAGCAGATGAAGGAGCAAATAAAAACCCACCAGACCAAACAAATGAAGAGGAAATAGGCAGTCTACCTGAAAAAAAATTCAGAGTAATGATAGTAAAGATGATCCAAAAACTTGGAAATAGAATGGAGAAAATACAAGAAACGTTTAACAAGGACCTAGAAGAACTAAAGGTCAAACAAACAATGACGAACAACACAATAAATGAAATTAAAAATTCTCTAGAAGGAATCAATAGCAGAATAACTGAGGGAGAAGAACGGATAAGTGACCTGGAAGATAAAATAGTGGAAAAAACTACCACAGAGCAGAATACAGAACAAAGAATGAAAAGAACTGAGGACAGTCTCAGAGACCTCTGGGACAACATTAAAGGCACCAACATTCGAATTATAGGGGTCCCAGAAGAAGAAGAGAAATGAAAGGGACTGAGAAAATATTTGAATACATTATAGTTGAAAACTTCCCTAATATGCGAAAGGAAATAGTCAATCAAGTCCAGGAAGCGCAGAGGCCTATACAGGATAAACCCAAGGAGAAACACGCCAAGACACATATTAATCAAACTATCAAAAATTAAATACAAAGAAAAAATATTAAAAGCAAGGGGGCTTCCCTGGTGGTGCAGTGGTTGGGAGTCCGCCTGCCGGTGCAGGGGACATGGGTTTGTGCCCCAGTCCGGGAGGATCCCACATGCCGCAGAGCGGCTGGGCCCGTGAGCCATGGCTGCTGGGCCTGCGCGTCCAGAGCCTGTGCTCCACAGTGGGAGGGGCCGCAGCAGTGAGAGGCCTGTGTACCACAAAAGAAAAAAGAGCAACAGGGGAAAAATAACATACAAGGAAATCCCCATGAGGTTAACAGCTGACTTTCCAGCAGAAAGTCTGCAAGCCAGAAGGGAGAGGCAGGACATATTAAAAGTGATGAAAGGAAAAAACCTACAACGCTTTACTCCACCCAGCAAGGATTCATTCAGATTCAATGGAGAAATTAAAACCTTTACAGACAAGCAAAAGCTAAGAGAATTCAGCACCACCAAATCAGCTTTACAACAAATGCTAAAGGAACTTCTCTAGGCAGAAAACACAGACAAGGAAAAGACCTACAATAACTAACCCAAAGCAATTAAGAAAATGGTAATAGGAACATATATGTTGATAACTACCTTAAATGTAAATGGATTAAATGCTCTAACCAAAAGACATAGACTGGCTGAATGGGTACCAAAACAAGACCTGGTATATATGCTGTCTACAGGAGACCGACAAGAAAGAAATCATAAATTTCAGATCAGAAATAAATGAGAAAGAAATGAAACAGTAGGAAAGATCAATAAAACTAAAAGCTGGTTCTTTGAGAAGAGAAACAAAATTGATAAACCGTTAGCGAGAGTCATCAAGAAAAAAGCGGGATGACTCAAATCAGTAGAATTAGAAATGAAAAAGGAGAAGTAACAACTGACACTGCAGAAATACAAAAGATCATGAGAGATTACTACAAGCAACTCTATGCCAATAAAATGGACAACCTGGAAGAAATGGACAAATTCTTAGAAATGCACAACCTGCCAAGACTGAATCAGAAAGAAATAGAAAACATGAACAGACCAATCACAAGCACTGAAATTGAAACTGTGATTAAAAATCTTCCCACAAACAAAAGCCCAGGACCAGATGGCTTCACAGGCGAATTCCATCAAACATTTAGAGATGAGCTAACACCTATCCTTCTCAAACTCTTCCAAAATATAGCAGAGGGATGAACACTCCCAAATTCCTTCTACGAGGCCACCATCACCTTGATACCAAAACCAGACAAGGATGTCACAAAGAAAGAAAACTACAGGCCAATATCACTGGGGAACATAGATGCAAAAGTCCTCCACAAAATACTAGCAAACAGAATCCAACAGCACATTAAAAGGACCATACACCATGACCAAGTGGGGTTTATTCCAGGAATGCAAGGATTCTTCAATATATGCAAATCAATTAATGTGATAAACCATATTAACAAATTGAAGGAGAAAAACCATATGGTCATCTCAATAGATGCAGAGAAAGCTTTTGACAAAATTCAACACCCATTTATGATAAAAACCCTGCAGAAAGTAGGCATAGAGGGAACTTTCCTCAACATAATAAAGGCCATATATGACAAACCCATAGCCCTCATCATCCTCAGTGGTGAAAAACTGAAAGCATTTACACTAAGATCAGGAAGAAGGCAAGGTTGGCCACTCTCACCACTCTTAATTCACCATAGTTTTGGAAGTTTTAGCCACAGCAATCAGAGAAGAAAAGGAAATAAAAGGAATCCAAATCGGAAAAGAAGAAGTAAAGCTGTCACTGTTTGCAGATGACATGATACTGTACATAGAGAATGCTAAAGATGCTAGCAGAAAACTACTAGAGCTAATCAATGAATTTTGTAAAGTTGCAGGATACAAAACTAATGCACAGGAATCTCTGGCATTCCTATACACTAATGATGAAAAATCTGAAAGTAAAGTCAAGAAAACACTCCCGTTTACCATTGCAACAAAAAGAATAAAATACATAGGAATCAACCTACCTAAGGAGACAGAAGACCTGTATGCAGAAAATTATAAGACACAGATGAAAGAAATTAAAGATGATACAAATAGATGGAGAGATATACCATGTTCTTGGATTGGAAGAATCAGCATTGTGAAAATGACTCTACTACCCAAAGCAATCTACAAATTCAATGCAATCCCTATCAAACTACCACTGGCATTTTTTTACAGAACTAGAACAAAAACTTTCACAATTTGTATGGAAACACAAAAGACCCTGAATAGCCAAAACAATCTTGAGAACGAAAAACGGAGCTGGAGGAATCAGGCTCCCTGACTTCAGACTATACTACAAAGCTACAGTAATCAAGACAGTATGGTACTGGCACATAAACAGAAAGATAGATCAATGGAACAGGTTAGAAAGCCCAGAGATAAACCCACACACATATGGTCACCTTATCTTTGATAAAGTAGGCAAGAATATACAGTGGAGAAAACACAGCCTCTTCAGTAAGTGGTGCTGGGAAAACTGAACAGGTACATGTAAAAGTATGAAATTAGAACACTCCCTAACACCATACACAAAAATAAGCTCAAAATGGATTAAAGACCTAAATGTAAGGCCAGAAACCATCAAACTCTTAGAGGAAAACATAGGCAGAACACTCTATGACATAAATAACAGCAAGATCCTTTTTGACCCACCTCCTAGAGAAATGGAAATAAAAACAAAAGTAAAAAAGTGGGACCTAATGAAACTTCAAAGCTTTTGCACAGCAAAGGAAACCATAAACAAGACCAAAAGACAACCCTCAGAATGGGAGAAAATATTTGCAAATGAAGCAACTGACAAAGGATTAATCTCCAAAATTTACAACCAGCTCATGCAGCTCAATATCAAGAAAACAAATAACCCAATCCAAAAATGGGGAGAAGACCTAAACAGACATTTCTCCAAAGAAGATATACAGACTGCCAGCAAACACATGAAAGAATGCTCAACATCATTAATGATTAGAGAAATGCAAATCAAAGCTACAATGAGATATCATCTCACACCAGTCAGAATGGCCATCATCAAAAAATCTAGAAACAATAAATGCTGGAGAGGGTGTGGAGAAAAGGGAGCACTCTTGCACTGCTGGTGGG
Source organism: Phocoena phocoena (assembly GCF_963924675.1). Classification (NCBI taxonomy): domain Eukaryota; kingdom Metazoa; phylum Chordata; class Mammalia; order Artiodactyla; family Phocoenidae; genus Phocoena; species Phocoena phocoena. The sequence goes on from NC_089227.1 coordinate 35,747,803, forward strand.
AATGTGAATTGGTACAGCCACTATGGAGAACAGTATGGCGGTCCCTTTAAAAACTACAAATAGAACTACCATAGACCCAGCAATCCCACTACTGGGCATATCCCCTGAGAAAACCGTAATTCAAAAATAGTCATGTACCACCATGTTCATTGCAGCATTATTTACAATACCCAGGACATGGAAGCAACCTCAGTGTCCATCAACAGATGAATGGATAAAGAAGATGTGACACATATATACAATGGAATATTACTCAGCCATAAAAAGAAATGAAATTGAGTTATTTGTAGTGAGGTGGATAGACCTAGAGTCTGTCATACAGAGTCAAGTAAGTCAGAAAGAGAAAAGCAAATACCATATGCATACACATATATATGGAATCTAAAAAAAAAAAAAAAAATTGGTCATGAAGAACCTAGGGGCCGGACGGGAATAAAGACACAGACCTACTAGAGAATGGACTTAAGGACACGGGGAGGGGGAAGGGAAAGCTGGGACAAAATGAGAGAGTGGCATATACATATATACACTACCAAATGTAAAACTGATAGCTAGTGGGCAGAAGCCGCATAGCACAAGGAGGTCAGCTTGGTGCTTTGGACCATCTAGAGGGGTGGGATAGGGAGGATGGGAGGGAGATGCAAAAGGAAGAGATATGGGGATATATGTATATGTATAGCTGATTCACTTTATTATAAAGCAGAAACTAATACACCATTGTAAAGCAATTATAGTCCAATAAAGATGTTAAAAAAGTAAAATTAAATTAAGATATACAGTGTAAAAAACATCACATAGCTCATATATCTCTTTTTTTATTTACTTGCAAATTTATGGGAATTTGGTATAATATGAAATTTTCTTTCTGTGAATACTTGTAATTTTTTTCTGTTCCAGACAGAGAATTTTAAGAGGAGTTTGGTTAATTTAGACTCTAACAAAATAACTGTTACATTTAATTTTTTATTAATAAGTTTTAATGTTTTAAAGTTTTGGAAATAAATTGTTGTTTTGCTGAGTACTGTTATATTGCTTTGGTGTATTAGTTTGCTAGAGCTGCCATAACAAAATAACATAGACTGAGTAGCTTAAACAGCAGAAATTTATTTTTCCGTAGTTCTGGGAGCTAGAAGCCCAAGATCAAGGTGTTGGCAAGTTTGGTTTCTCTTGAGGCATGTCTCCTTGTCTTTCAGATGGCCCCCTTCTTGATGTGGCCTCACATGACTTTTTCTTTGTGTGCTCGCATCCTTTGTGTCTCTTTGTATGTCCAAATTCCCTCTTATAAGGGCTTTGATTTGATTTAACTACCTCTCTAAAGGCCCTGTCTCCAAATACAGCCACATTCTGGAGTATTGGGGGTTAAGGTTTCAACATACGATTTTTGAGGGAATAAAACATACTGGTAATGCCTGAATAAACTATGCATTCTATAACATTGAGTCAGTAGTTTAAGATACCATGGATAAGTCCTATTCTAGGAAACTAAATATCTTTTAGGACACCTTGAAAACTGTAAATGTACTTCTATAAGGTGTCATTTTTAAAAAAAATTAATTCATAAAACCAGGTACTCTATATTGTACATTCATTCATTGTTGACCCATTGTAATATTTTGTGAACCACCAAACTTGTGACTATTACTACAGCATAACATTTGCCCTATAAATCAGGTGTCCCCATCCCCCAGGCCGCAGATCACTATTGGTCTGCCACCGGGCCGCACAGCAGGAGGTGAGCAGAGGGCAAGGGAGTGAAGTTTCATCTGCCACTCCCCATCGCTTGCATTACCGCCTGAACTATACCCCCATCCACCCCGCCCTGGTCTGTGGAAAAATTGTCTTCTGTGAAACTGGTCCCTGCTGCCAAAAAGGTTGGGGACCGCTGCTGTAAATGACCTCCCACTCGCCCCCCCCTTTTTTTTTTGCCTTGGCTAGGACGAAAGAACTGCTTTTAAGTTTCATGCATTAACATGTAATGAACTTGTTCTCATTATAGCTCCAGGCGACCATCTGATTTGCCATTCCATTTAATAATTTATCAGAATCTTCCAGTTTAGGGATGAAAATTATCCTATACCTTTTCATTTCCTCTTTTCTTCAATCTCTGCACCAGGAATGAGTTTTCTTTACAGAAGCATTGTTGTTTTTAAACAAAGAATGGTTTTAGAAAGTTTGTTGCACTTCTGAATGTGTATCACAAAGGAAAAGCAATGAGGCTGCTCATTCAAGTTTTAGATACTAGGTATTGCTGGCCAAGCACAAGTCTTCGCTCAGTGACTTTGCTCTTCCACTTTGTTAGCAGCTAGTATGGTTAAAATCTGTGCTTCGTCAAGGCACAGTAGATTCGTACATATCTGGACTTTTGAAGGTGGAGTCTGTAAATGCTAGATTTCAAGTATGTACACTTAGTTTTTTTTGTTTGTGGCTTTACAAAGATAAGATACATACTTGATAGCTTTTAATTTTTTTTTTTCTTAGTTATCTATGAGTTTATTTTTCATGCAGTTTCATGTAGGAGAAGTATGTGTTGTACTGTTTGTATATAGAGAGTTATGATATAGCTGTAATCTATATTTTGAAATATGATTTTTCTTCCTTTAATAATTAGCTATTACAGTGATTAACTGATTAGAAGTCATCTATATAAAATATTTCTTTGAGTTTTTTTTACCAAACCAGGAACTCATAACTTTGATTATTAAAAATTTACTGGCTAATACTTTATTCACAAGTTAAAGCGTTGTTAAACAAGATATTTTTTTATGTTTATTATTAATTTTAATAATATTAAAGACACATAATTTACAAATAATAATAGAGTATTCAGTACTGTATCATAAGTTCTTTTTAGCCAATTGAATAGCAAAATATTTTTTAAAACCTTTTGTTATGAAAATTTTGAACAATCTTAAAATCAGAGAGAGTATAAAATGAAACTCCATGTGGATATCACCCATCTTCATCAGCAATCCATGTTTGTCATTCTTAGAAAATAACTTCTTTATAATAAATAACATTCGAACTGTGGTTTGGACATATTTGGACAGTATTTTATATTTTCTGGTTTTGGCTTAATATATTGCAGAATCTGTTCTAGATGCTTTTGATATGTAGAGAAATTGTCAGTTGGAAAATACTTTTCTGTTTTTGAAAAAAAAATTAAGATTACTGAATGTATTTTGTTTTCTAGTTTGAAAATCTGTCAAGCATATTAAAGCTTCCCGGTAAAAAGACTTTTAATAATATGGATAGAGATTTTTTAGAAAAGAGAAAAAAGGATCTAAATGCATATTTGCAGGTAAGTTCATTATTATTACCCATAGATTTTCATTTCATTGTAGCATAGAAATATAGCTGATTTCTTTATTAGAGAATGTTTGTACTATAGTAGTGGGATAGCAGCCACTTTTGAGGTGCTGAGATGTGACATGCAATCTGCTCAGTAATTTATAAATATTATTTCTCTGTTTATTAACTTAGAAGTTTTCTGGACACTCAGTGCTAGGAATTTTGCTTCTTCAGGTTTGGATGAATATACACACACACCGGCAGGCACACATCCATTCTACACTACTGTAAAGTCTAGGAAGTCTAGGTATTTTACAGCAGACAGTTAAATGTTCCCAGTTCAGTAAATAGTTGCTCTTCATGATGTATCCAAAGCTAGTAGATTTTTTTTCTTTTCCATATGGCTTATTACATGGTATTAAATATAGTCCCTTGTATAGATTTTTATTCTCAGATAAAGTGAATAGCTGCCTGCCATGGTCCAGAATGATTCTAAAGCTTCTAAAATTACAGGATAATTCAAGAGAGGAATAGGTCCAAGGGACTTTTCAGAAGTGTAGCATGCTAAGCATGTAGATTTCTCTTCTGGAATAATGGGATAATAAAACGTGTCTCATAGGTTATGTACTGCATAAGCCATTGGGACTATCAGAAATAACTTTGTTTTAGACCTGGGTACCCAAATGCCAGATTTTAATAGTATCACTTTATGGTTTTTTATAGTAATGAATGATTTATAAACTTTTTTCATCTATTAGCTCCCCACTTCTCTCTTTAGAACAGGGGTCAGCAAATTCCAGCCAGCAGACCATATCCAGCCTGCCACCTGTTTCATTAAGAGTTTATTTTATTATTAGAACACAGCCACCCATTTAGTTTACTGCTGTCTATGACTGCTTTTACACTACTACAGCAGAGTTGAGTAGTTGCAGCAGACTCCATGCATCACAAAACCTAAAATAATTATTATATGAACCTTTACAGGAAAAATTTGCTGACCATGTCTTAGTATTATATTTAGTGAAACTTAGCTAGTACTGTACTTGATATTTTGTTTGGAAGGTTTCTCTCTCTTAAACATTTATAGGTTTAATTGGGTTTGTTTATAACCATAATTGTAATTCCATGGCATTATAATTTACTGAAAGGGTAGGATAAACGTATACATCTGCTATTATCCACCTTTGTCTTCTGGCTTAAGGCTAAATATCTGAAATCATTTATATGACTCTTGTCAAACATTTTGATTTTTTAAAATATTAACTTGAGTTGCATTAAAATCTATATCAGTTATTTATAAAATTTAGAACATAAGCACGTTTCTTCCAAATCTGGGGCCATAAATGTGTATTTTAATTGTGGCTATACTGTCTACTTCTTAGGTAATGATCTCAATATGTCAAAACATCTTTAATTGAAGAGATTAAGGTAGAATGTTAGACTGTATCATTAACAGTGTAAAAGCAATACTTTGTTTTGGGCCTTCTAATACTTAAAAAAATTTGTTTGAGTTATTTTATATACTTTCTATTAATGTTAACTTTAAAATTAGAATGTGAAAAACATAACAGTTTACTGATGTGGGTCTTCTTAGTATAAGCTATAAAACCTGAAAATGGAATAGTAAATAACATTTGGGGGAATTCCCTGGCCGTCTAGTGGTTACGACTCCGTGATTCCACTGCAGGGGGTGTGGGTTCGATTCCTAGTTAGGGAACTAAGATCCCACATGCCACGTGGCACAGCCAAAATCAATAGATAGATAGGCAGGTAGATAGAAAAATGTGTTAAAACTTTTTTAAAAAAATAACATTTTTACTATACATTCTTAACTTTCTAGCAGATGAAATTATAAATAATAGTTAATTTTCAGTACCCTATCAATATAAGATACCTCTTTTCTTTTCCTGTTAGTTACTGTTAACTCCTGAAATGATGAAAGCATCCCCGGCTTTGGCTCACTATGTGTATGATTTCCTTGAGAACAAAGCCTACAGTAAAGGGAAAGGGGATTTTGCTCGTAAGGTAAGCAGACCATTGCATTGGTTTTCTTTATAGGTCTGTTTTCATACTTTGTTTTTAATAAAAGAAGATAAATTTGTATTTGTGTGTATGTTTTAAAACTAGAAAACTTTATTAAATGCAGCTTGGCATGTTTATCTTCTATGCTTTATTAAGCCTACTATAGAAGTATATCTAATAAATATAAACTCCTGTCTTTACATATTGATTAAAAAGTAGCAAAAGCTTGCAAGAAAAAAAAGCTTTTGAAATGATACAGTAAGGAGAGTTGGCCTAAGACAGGTCACAAGCTTTCGTTAGCTTGAGTAGGAGCTACTTCTTATTGGGAGGAAATGTCTTTTATTTGGAGTAAGGATAAGAAAAATGTTAAATAGGATATGTTCCTGAAAGTATTTGTGCCTTTTGAGTGAAGTATGTATTGTTTAAAATTCTGCGGACACAAGACCTATTAAGATGCTAGCTTGAGGCAATAAATGATTTACTGCTCAAATTGGGCAAGATAGCCCAATTTCTGTTCTGCCACTTATTAGCTGTGTCCTGCAAAATGTTACTTAACCTTCTGGGCTTTTAATTTTCTAAAGATTGAAGGTGTTAATCCTCAGTGTAGAGCATGTATGGATCAAATGAGATAATCTATGTATTACAGTGCCTGTCTGAATAAATGTTGGCTCTTAGAAGTAGTAACAGTAGTAGCAGGAGCTGTAGCAGCAGTTGGGAAAGCTGGAAGTGGGAATTCTGTGGATTATTTTTGCAACTTCTTAAAAGTCTGAAATTATTTCAAAATGAAAAGTAAAAGTAAAAGACTTCCCCACCACTCGTTCTTCTGAAAAGGCTAACTTGCTTAAAAAAGATTAAGGAATTGGTACAAAATAAGATTAACAACTGTAAGCATAAGAACTTCATGTGATTTCTCAAGGATACTACGGTTTAACATCCAAGTGAATGTTAACATTTCTAAGTGGAATGTTTTATTTTAATAAGAAATTCCAGGTTATGTACCTTATAATGGTAGGAAAAAAATATGGTGGCATTATCTTTGTATTTCGTGATTGAAGTGATTGAGTTTAAATTCCAGCTCTAAATGGCTTTATTGTCAATAGAGATGCATTTCAGTATTCCATCTTTTTTATGTTTACCTTATCTTCTCTCAAGGTTGTATCAATTTTAAGATAAACTAATAAATTGATAAGAGCTTTTTGAGATAAAAGAAGCATTATATTAAATGTAGACAATGTCTTTTTTACCATCCAGCAGTTGTGCATGTGTATATGTAATGGGTAGGCCAAAAAGTTCATTTGTTTTTTCCGTAAGATGGCTCTAGTAGTGCTTAGTTGTCTTTAACTTCATTCAAAACAACTTCGTTAGATTGTATTGTGACAACTGTCATATCAGCGTGCATTAAAAAAAAAACATCAAAATTGGTAAATTTTTGTGTAGCCATTTTAATACTAAAGATGGAAGAAAAATAGCAGCACTTTTTGCATATTATGCTTTATTATTTCAAGAAAGGTAAAAACACAACTGAAACGCAAATAAAGATTTGTGCAGTGTATGGAGAAAGTGCTGTGACTAAATGGGTCAAAAGTGGTTTGCGAAGTTTTGTTCTGGAGATTTGTCGCTGGACGATGCTCCACAGTCGGGTCTGTTAGAGCAATTGAAGTTGATAGCTATCAAATTGAGACATTAATTGAGAGCAGTCGACGTTGTACCATGTGGGAGATAGCTGACACACTCAGAGTATCTAAATCAAGCACTGAAAATCATTTGCACCAGCTTGGTTATGTTAACTGCTTTGATGTTTGGGTTCCACATAAGTTGAGAGAAAGAAACCCTCTTGACCATATTTCCATGTGTGATTCTCTACTTGAACACAACGAAAATGTTCCGGTTTTAAAACAAATTGTGATGGGCAATGAAAAGTGGATACTGTACAATAATGTGGAACAGAACAGATCGTGGGGCAAGCGAAATGAACCACCACCAATCAACTAAAGGCCGGTTTTCATCCAAAGAAGGTGAAGTTGTGTATATGGAGGGATTGGAAGGGAGTCCTCTATTAGGTCCTCCTTCCAGAAAACCAAACGATTAATTCCAACAAGTACTGCTCCCAGTTAGACCACCTGAAAGCAACATTTGGCAAAAAGCATCCAGAATTAGTCAACAGGAAATGCATAATTTTCCATGAGGATAATGCAAGACCGCATGTTTCTTTGATGACCAGGCAAAAACTGTTACGGCTTGGCTGGGAAATTCTGATTCATCTGCCCCTTCAGCTTTCCATTTATTTAGATCATTACAAAATTCTCTTAATGGAAAAAATTTCAATTCCCTGGAAGACTGTAAAAGTCACCTGGAACAGTTCTTTGCTCAAAAAGATAAAAAGTTTTGGGAGGATGGAATTATGAAGTTGCCTGAAAAATGGCAAAAGGTAGTGGAACAAAAGGATAATAAGTACGTTGTTCAATAAAGTTCTTGGTGAAAATGAAAAATACGGCTTTTATTTTTACTTAGAAACTGAAGGAACTTTTTGGCCAACCCAATATATATATATATATACACACACACACATATACACATTAGAGTCTAAAAATTGAGTCTAAAAATCCTTCTCAATCATTTCTGGAAATCCACAGTAACATACATTTTTCATAAATCATATTGGTAATTACCAAGTTCACCTTGACCTCTTTTAGATTGTCAGAATAATTTTCATGCATATCAAGAATTAGGAGTTTTCAGCTACATTTCCTTTTTGGCTAAATTGTAGTTTAATATTTTCCTTAATTATATTTCATTGGAAATGAAATAGCTGTTAGAGAAAATCACCTGTAAACATTTTATTAGTAGCTACTCAGGTTGAGAAATAATACTTTATAACACATTAACTTGGCCACACAATTTGTCTAGCTTTGCAAAATTTATGGGCCAATTCCTAGAAGAAGTAATTGACAAGCAGTCTTCCTCCATGTACACAGTATCTTTCTATCCAGTTTTGTATCATGGTGTGATGGCAGTTTTAAGCTATAGATAGGGACCTAAATTTAAGTTAAAATTCCTTTGTTCGTGTTTTTACCAATACAGATAACTGAGGTGATAATTGAATGAATAGACAACATCTATGTATGTCAGGCTAAGTGTACACTTTTGCTGGCAATCCATAATTTACACCTGCTTGGTAATTTTGCAATTTTCTTTCTTTTTTTTTTGCTTTAAACATCTAAGACAAATCCTGATTCTGGAAACATCATATTGTGATGGGCTGCTTTTATGCTTCTAAATTCTGCTGCTTTCAGGGTTGAGCGTCATAATCACGTATGGAGGTTTTTCCACTCCCCTTGGTTCCCCCACTCCCCACCCCCAACACAGATGATTAAGCTTTGTCCTCAGGAATTGGAGGGAAAAAACATGGAAGAAAGAAAAGGAAAGAAAAAAAATGGATTCTGTAGGTCTGGGACTGGTGCACAGGCAACTCTTTTCAGTTATCTAATTCATGATATAGATTTAAGTTCTCTTATTTTGAAAGAGTGTCAGTGGTAGTTAGCCCTGTGCCTAGATAGGATTTGAGGTTGTATTCATTTAACCAATTTAAGGTTATGTTAGTTGAACCCATGTTTCTACTGCGAAGTGTAAGATACATAAAATTCTAAAATATTTTTGACGGTGTTCAGTTTTTAATGTAGGTTAAGATTAAAGTGAAATTCTTGCCATTTATGCTTCTGAAATTCTACGTCATACAAAATGTATATTTTAAGTGTGGTATTCTCATGTTTACCTCTCTTAAAAATTCTACTTGTGTTCTTATGACTTAGAGTTATTACAGTTAAAAAAAACACTTGGCAGTAATGTCAATGTTGGAAATAATGTCCTGATTGATTTGAACACACTGTTCTGGTTAACTCAGAACTACTGTATATAGAATTAGAATTACACACACACATATATATAATTTTACACCCAAATATATATATATAATTGTACACATAAGTGTGTGCACACACAAGAGAGTTAACTTCATCTTTTTTACCCTTTGTAATCTCTGTATCTCTCTTCACCAGTGGTAGTGGTTTTCAAGCCCTTCTTCTTCCTTTCTGTCCTTTGGTTCTTCTTTAAATTTGTTGTACTGTGATAGTGTCCCTCCTAAAGGTTGTATATTCCAGCAAGCATATCTATAAGACTGTTGGCTCTGCTTAACCCAAGGAATTAATAAAACTTTTACAGTTATCTTGAAGTAAACTCTTTGTTGTTATTGTTTATTACAGTACCTATTTCACCTTTTCTAATTTTTCTTGTTGGAAACCATGAAAGCATATTAAAGAATTTTATCTTCTTGATATCATCTGTTAACATTGTGTTCCTTAAGCAGTGGGGTTCCATTTTTTTGCTCTTAATGCTTTTATTTTTTTTTCTTTTTGCATACAACATAACTCATTTCTGTGGTAGTTTTTATGAGATTCAGTACTTTCTGGAAAATAGTCTTACAGTTTTGTTTGACTTTGGTTATTGTGTCCCCTTTTTCTTTTCCCCCCTCCCTCCCTCCCTTCCTTTTTCTCTCTTTCTTTCATTTGTTTTGTTTGTTTTAGTCTGTTAAAAATCTCAGAGAGATCCATATGCATCTACTTTGGTTTCTTTAGATGGCTCTCTTAATTGAAATTATCTGACACTTGTATAGTCAGAAGGTCAATTTTATTTTATTTATTTTTTAGCATCTTTATTGGAGTATACCTGCTTTACAATGGTGTGTTAGTTTCTGCTTTATAACAAAGTGAATCAGCTATACATATACATATTTTCCCATATCTCTTCCCTCTTGCGTCTCCCTCCATCCCACCCTCCCTATCCCACCCCTCTAGGTGGTCACAAAGCACCAAGCTGATCTCCCTGTGCTATGCGGCTGCTTCCCACTAACTATCTATTTTACGTTTGGTAGTGTATATATGTCCATGCCATGATCTCACTTTGTCACAGCTTACCCTTCCCCCTCCCCGTATCCTCAAGTCCATTCTCTAGTAGGTCTGTGTCTTTATTCCTGTCTTGCCCTAGGTTCTTCATGACCTATTTTTTTCTTTCTTTCTTAGATTCTATATATATGTGTTAGCATACGGTATTTGTTTTTCTCTTTCTGACTTACTTCACTCTGTATGACAGACTCTAGGTTTATCCTCCTCACTACAAATAACTCAATTTCATTTCTTTTTATGGCTGAGTAATATTCCATTCTGTATATGTGCTACATGTTCTTTATCCATTCATCTGTTGATGGACACTTAGGTTGCTTCCATGTCCTGGCTTTTGTAAATAGAGCTGCAGTGAAAATTTTGGTACATGACTCTTTTTGAATTATGGTTTTCTCAGGGTATATGCCCAGTAGTGGGATTGCTGGGTTGTACGGTAGTTCTGTTGTTAGTCTTTTAAGGAACCTCCATAATGCTCTCCATAGTGGCTGTATCAATTTACATTCCCACCAGTAGTGCAAGAGGGTTCCCTTTTCTCCACACCCTCTCCAGCATTTATTGTTTCTAGATTTTTTGATGATGGCCATTCTGGCCAGTGTGAGTTGATATCTCATTGTAGTTTTGATTTGCATTTCTCTAATCATTAATGATGTTGAGCATTCTCTCATGTGTTTGTTGGCAATCTGTATATCTTCTTTGGGGAAATGTCTGTTTAGGTCCTCTGCCCAGTTTTGGATTGGGTTATTTGTTTTTTTGATATTGAGCTGCATGAGCTGCTTGTAAATTTTGGAGATTAATCCTTTGTCAGTTGCTTCATTTGCAAATATTTTCTCCCATTTTGAGGGTTGTCTTTTCGTCTTTATGGTTTCCTTTGCTGTGCAAAAGCTTTTAAATTTCATGAGGTCCCATTTGTTTATTTTTGTTTTTATTTCCATTTCTCTAAGAGGTGGGTCAAAAAAGGATCTTGCTGTGATTTATGTCATAGAGTGTTCTGCCTATGTTTTCCTCTAAGAGTTTGATGGTTTCTGGCCTTACATTTAGGTCTTTAATCCATTTTGAGCTTATTTTTGTGTATGGTGTTAGGGAGTGTTCTAATTTCATACTTTTACATGTACCTGTTCAGTTTTCCCAGCACCACTTACTGAAGAGGCTGTGTTTTCTCCACTGTATATTCTTGCCTACTTTATCAAAGATAAGGTGACCATATGTGTGTGGGTTTATCTCTGGGCTTTCTATCCTATTCCATTGATCTATATTTCTGGTTTTTTTGTGCCAGTACCATACTGTCTTGATTACTGTAGCTTTGTAGTATAGTCTGAAGTCCAGGAGCCTGATTCCTCCAGCTCCATTTTTTGTTCTCAAGATTGCTTTGGCTATTCGGAGTCTTTTGTGTTTCCATACAAATTGTGAAATTTTTTGTTCTAGTTCTGAGGAAAATGCCAATGGTAGTTTGATAGGGATTGTGTTGAATCTGTAGATTGCTTTGGGCAGTAGAGTCATATTCACAGTGTTGATTCTTGTAATCCAAGAACATGGTGTATCTCTCCATCTATTTCTATCATCTTTAATTACTTTCATCAGTGTCGTATAATTTTGTGCATACAAGTCTATTTTCTCCTTAGGTAGTTTACCTCTAGGTATTTTATTCTGTTTGTGGCAATGGTAAATGGGAGTGTTTTCTTAATTTCACTTTCAGATTTTTCATCATTAGTGTATAGGAATACAAGAGATATCTGTGCATTAGTTTTGTATCCTGCTACTTCACCAGATTCATTGATTAGCTCTAGTAGTTTTCTGTTAGCATCTTCAGGATTCTCTATGTGTGGTATCATGTCATCTGCAAACAGTGACAGCTTTACTTCTTTTCTGATTTGGATTCCTTTTATTTCTTTTTCTTCTCTGATTGCTGTGGCTAAAACTTCCAAAACTATGTTGAATAATAGTGGTGAGAGTGGGCAACCTTGTATTTTTCCTGATCTTAGTGGAAATGGTTTCAGTTTTTCACGATTGAGGATGGTGTTGGCTGTGCGTTTGTCATATATAGCCTTTATTATGTTGAGAAAAATTCCCTCTATGCCTACTTTCTGCAGGGTTTTTATCATAAATGGGTGTTGAATTTTCTCGAAAGCTTTCTCTGCATCCATTGAGATGATCATACGGTTTTTCTCCTTCAATTTGTTGTTATGGTGTATCACATTGATTGATTTGTGTATACTGAAGAATCCTTGCATTCCTGGGATAAACCCCACTTGATCATGGTGTATGATCCTTTTAATGTACTGTTGGATTCTGTTTGCTAGTATTTTGTTGAGGAGTTTTGCATCTATGTTCACCAGTGATATTGGTCTGTAGTTTTCTTTCTCTGTGACATCCTTGTCATGTTTTGGTATCAGGCTCATGGTGGCCTCATAGAATGAGTTTGGGAGTGTTCCTCCCTCTGCTATATTTTGGAAGAGTTTGAGAAGGATAGGTGTTAGCTCTTCTCTAAATGTTTGATGGAATTCGCCTGTGAAGCCATCTGGTAATGGGGTTTTGTTTGTTGGAAGATTTATAATCACAGTTTCAATTTCAGTGCTTGTGATCGATCTGTTCATATTTTATACTTCTTCCTGGTTCAGTCTCAGAGTGTTGCGTATTTCTAAGAATTTGTCCATTTCTTCCAGGCTGTCCATTTTATTGACATGGAGTTGCTTGTAGTAATCTCTCATGATCCTTTTTATTTCTGCAGTGTCAGTTGTTACTTCTCCTTTTTTCATTTCTAATTCTATTGATTTGAGTCTTCTCCCTTTTCTTAATGATGAGTCTGGCTAATGGTTTATCAATTTTCTTTACCTTCTCAAAGAACCAGGTTTTAGTTTTATTGATCTTTGCTATTGTTTCCTTCATTTCTTCTTCATTTATTTCTGATCTGATCTTTATGATTTCTTTCCTTCTGCTAACTTTAGGGTTATCTTGTTCTTCTTTCTCTAATTGCTTTAGGTGTAACGTTAAGTTGCTTATTAGAGATGTTTCTTGTTTCCTAAGGTAGGATTGTATTGCTATAAACTTCTCTCTTAGAACTGCTTTTGCTGCATCCCAAAGGTTTTGGGTCATCGTATTTTCATTGTCATTTGTTTCTAGGTATTTTTTGATTTCCTCTTTGATTTCTTCAGTGATCTCTTGGTTATTTAGTAGGGTATTGTTTAGCCTCCATGTGTTTGTATTTTTTTTTTTACAGATTTTTTCCTGTAATTGATATCTAGTCTCATGGCATTGTGGTTGGAAAAGATGCTTGATTTATTTCAATTGTCTTACATTTACCAAGGCTTGATTTGTGACCCAAGATATGATCTATCCTGGAGAATGTTCCATGAGCACTTGAGAAGAATGTGTATTCTGTTGCTTTTGGATGAATGTTCTATAAATATCAATTAAGTCCATCTTGTTTAATGTATCATTTAAAGCTTGTGTTTCCTTATTTATTTTTATTTTGGATGATCTGTCCATTGGTGAAAGTGGGGTGTTAAAGTCCCCAATATGATTGTGTTACTGTTGATTTCCCGTTTTATGACTGTTAGTATTTGCCTTATGTATTGAGGTGCTCCTATGTTGGGTGCATAAATATTTACAGTTGTTATATCTTCTTCTTGGATCGATCCCTTGAGCTTTATGTAGTGTCCTTCTTTGTCTCTTATAATAGTCTTTATTTTAAAGTCTATTTTATCTGATATGAGAATTGCTCCTACAGCTTTCTTTTGATTTCCATTTGCATGGAATATCTTTTTCCATCCCCTCACTTTCAGTCTGTATGTGTCCCTAGGTCTGAAGTTGGTGTCTTGTAGACAGCACATATATGGGTCTTGTTTTTGTACCCATTCAGCCAGTCTGTGTCTTTTGGTGGGAGCATTTAGTCCATTTACATTAAAGGTAATTTTCGATATGTATGTTCCTATGACCATTTTCTTAATTGTTTTGGGTTTGTTATTGTAGGTCTTTTCCTTCTCTTGTGTTTCCTGCCTAGAGAAGTTCCTTTAGCATTTGTTGTAAAACTGGTTTGGTGGTGCTGAATTTTCTTAGCTTTTGCTTGTCTATAAAGCATTTAATTTCTTCATGAAATCTGAATGAGATCCTTGCTGGGTAGAGTAATCTTGGTTTTAGGTTTTCCTCCTTCATCACTTTAAATATGTCCTGCCAGTCCCTTCTGGCTTGCAGAGTTTCTGCTGAAAGATCAGCTGTTAACCTTACGGGGATTCCCTTGTGTGTTATTTTTCTCTTGCTACTTTTAATATTTTTTCTTTGTATTTAATTTTTGATAGTTTGATTAATATGTGTCTTTGTGTGTTTCTCCTTGGATTTATCCTGTATGAGACTCTCTGTGCTTCCTGGACTTGATTAACTATTTCCTTTCCCTTATTAGGGACGTTTTCAACTATAATCTCTTCAAATATTTTCTCAGTCCCTTTCTTTTTCTCTTCTTCTTATGGGACCCCTATAATTAGAATGTTGGTGCATTTAATATTGTCCCAGAGGTCTCTGAGACTGTCCTCAGTTCTTTTCATTCTTTTTTCTTTATTTTGCTCTGCACTAGTTATTTCCACTATTTTATCTTTCAGGTCACTTATCTATTCTTCTGCCTCAGTTATTCTGCTATTGATCCCTTCTAGAGAATTTTTTATTTCATTTATTGTGTTGTTTGTCATTGTTTGTTTGCTCTTTAGTTCTTCTGGGTCCTTGTAAAGCGTTTCTTCTATTTCGTCTCTTCTCTTTCCAAGATTTTGGATCATCTTTACTATCATTATTCTGATTTTTTTTTCAGGTAGACCGCCTATTTCCTCTTCATTTGTTAAGTCTGGTGGGTTTTTGCCTTGCTCCTTCTTCTGCTGTGTGTTTCTCTGTCTTCTCATTTTGCTTATCTTACTGTGTTTGGGGTCTCCTTTTCGCAGGCTGCAGGTTCATAGTTCCCGTTGTTTTTGGTGTCTGTCCCTAGTGGCTAAAGTTGGTTCAGTGGGTTGTGTAAGCTTCCTGGTGGAGGGGACTAGTGCCTGTGTTCTGGTGGATGAGGCTGGATCTTGTCTTTCTGGTGGGCAGGTCCACATCTGGTGGTGTGTTCGGGGTGTCTGTGTCTGTGGCCTTATTATGATTTTAGGCAGCCTCTCTGCTAATGGATGGGGTTTTTTTCCTGTCTTGCTAGTTGTTTGGCAAAGGGTGTCCAGCACTGTAGATTGCTGGTCGTTGAGTGAAGCTGGGTCTTGGCGTTAAGATGGAGATCTCTGGGAGATTTTTGCCATTTCATATTACGTGGAGCTGGGAGGTCTCTTGTGAATTAGTGTCTTGAAGTTGGCTCTCCCACCTCAGAGGCACAGCCCTGATCCCTGGCTGGAGCACCAAGAGCCTTTCATTCACACGGGTGAGAATAGAAGGGAGAAAAAAATAGAAAGAAAGATAAAATAAAATAAATTTATTAAAATAAAAAGGAAAAGATAATTATTAAGAAAGAAATTTTTAAAAGTAAAAAAAAAAAAAAACCAAAAACGGTCAGACAGAACCCTAGGACAGATGGTAAAAGCGAAGCTATACAGACAAAATCACACTCAGAAGCATACACATACACACTCACAAAAAGAGGAAAAGGGAAAAAAAAAAAAATATATATATATATATATCTTTGCTCCCAAAGTCCACCTCCTCAGTTTGGGATGATTCGTTGTCTATTCAGGTATTTCACAGATGCAGGGTACATCAAGTTGATTGTGGAGATTTAATCCGCTGCTCCTCAGGCTGCTGGGAGAGATTTCCCTTTCTCTTCTTTGTTCACCTAGCTTCCGGGGTTCATCTTTGGATTTGGACCCACCTCTGCATATAGGTCGCCTGAGGGCGTCTCTTCTTCGCTCAGACAGGACAGGGTTAAAGGAGCAGCTGATTCGGGGGGCTCTGGCTCACTCAGGCCGGGGGGAGGGAGGGGTACCTAGTGTGGGGCAAGCCTGCGGCAGCGAGGCCATCATGACGTTGCACCAGCCTGTGGCGCGCCGTGTGTTCTCCTGGAGAAGTTGTCCCTGGATCCTGGGACCCTGGCAGTGGCGGGCTGCACAGGCTCCCAGCAGGGGAGGTGTGGATAGTGACCTGTGCTTGCACACAGGCTTTTTGGTGGCTGTAGCAGCAGCTTTAGCATCTCATGCCTGTCTCTGGGGTCCACGCTGATAGCCACGGCTCGCGCCCGTCTCTGGAGCTCCGTTAAGCGGTGTTCTGAATCCCCTTTCCTCGTTCACCAGGAAACAAAGAGGCAAGAAAAAGTCTCTTGCCTCTTCGGCAGCTCCAGACCTTTTCTCAGGCTCCCTCCGGCTAGCTGTGGCACACTAGCCCCTTTAGGCTGTGTTCACGCAGCAACCCCAGTCCTCTCCCTGGGGTCTGACCTCCGAATCCCGAGCCTCAGCTCCCAGCCTCCGCCCGTCCTGGCGGGTGAGCAGAAAAGTCTCTTGGGCTGGTGAGTGCTGGTCAGCACCGATTCTCTGTGCGGGAATCTCTCCGCTTTGCCGTCCACACCCCTGTTGCTGCACTCTCCTCCGTGGCTCCGAAGCTTCCCCCGTCACCCGCCACCCGCAGTCTCTGCCTGTGGAGGGGCTTCCTAGTGTGTGGAAACCTCTCCTCCTTCACAGCTCCCTCCCACTGGTGCGGATCCAGTCCCTATTCTTTTTCTGTTTTTTCTTTTTTCTGTTGCTCTGCCCTGGTACGTGGGGAGTTTCTTGCCTTTTGGGAGGTCTGAGGTCTTCTGCCAGTGTTCAGTAGGTGTTATGTAGGAGTTGTTCCACATGTAGTTCATTGTATTTCTGATGTATTTGTGGGGAAGAAAGTGATCTCCACGTCGTACTCTTCCGCCATCTTGAAGTTCCTCTCAGAATGTCAATTTTAAAGCTTCCTGTCCCTCTGAGATCATTTCTTTTTATATCTGTTGTCATATTTTCTTTATGGTTTTTCTATTCTCCCTTAATAAAGTATGGCTTACGTGTCTGATTTGCAGCTTCTTTTCTTCCTAATGGATTCCAGATTCCTTCCATATATTGTAATTGAGCATGTAACATATCCTAAAAATTATTTTTTTAAAAATAAATCTTGTTAGTTATTTGAGCTGTTTGTTTATCTGCTTGTTTGCTTTTTAATATCACCTCAAAATATCTATGTCATTGTTGCCTTGAATTTGTGCCAGAAGTATGTTGTAGCTGTTTATACTTGCATCAATTTCTAGTTTGGAAACATTTTCATTTTTTCAGGGTTTTTCTTAATAAGAAGGCAACCCAAGGTTTATATTCATTTCTACCAATAACCATATCACTCAAAAATTTTATTCATATATTTATGTCTGAAAATAGATTTTAAAGACACACTGAAGACAACAGTTTTATCCTTTTAAAATGCAGTGAGATAATATAGACTGGAAAATTATTACATCTTTCATGTGTTACACTCTGTATTTTCCCATGCTTCTCAGTTGAATAAAAAATCTTTTACAGTGAAGTCATGATATATAATATCTTTTCCCCTTTAGATGGACACTTTTGTAAATCCGCTTCGAAATTCTATGAGGAATGTTTCAAATGCAGTTAAATCCCTTCCTGATAGCTTCGCAGAGGGAATGACTAAAATGTCAGACAACATGGGCAAAATGTCAGAGAGATTAGGTCAAGACATAAGGCAATCATTTTTCAAGGTAAGATGTTTTCAGTAATGCCTAAAGGAAACTATTTTTAGGTCAACTAAGATTTACTGAGCTCTTGCTTAGATTTACCTTATTTTACTTTATAAGTCCAAAGCCCTATAGACACATAGTCTCATAAAGAATTAAAAAACTAAAGAGAATTAATTCTTATCGAAAATGGATACTGTAAAATCCAGTCACTCCTCAGTCTCTACTACAGTAGAATTTTTAAATCCATTTAAAGCACATATTTAAAATTAGTAAAGTTAACATTCTTTGTACTCTTTTATTCCATTTAGCCATGTTTATTCTATAGTGTCATTAAAATTTATAACAAAACAGGTATGTGCTGTTGTGTGAATTAGTTTTACTAGTATTCATCAGCAGACATAAAGTCTAATTTCTCCTGAGTCACACGATCAAGATTCACGAGATCAAAGAGAGGAAAAGTCTTTCAACATCATCAATCTCTGCAGCCATATCTTACTGTGTATATACCTGTGAGAGGCATAGAAGAGTTTCCTGGGAAGCTTATTCATTTTGCTAGCAGAATAGGTAGTTGACCAAGTAGTTTTTTGCTTCCTAATTTACATTTTTTAAATAATTTTGACCTAGTTGTTTAAGGTTATAATCAAGACTATAAAAGAAATCATGTAACTATTAGAATGTTTCAGTGAAGAGGAAATATATATAAACACTGATAGAATTTCTTTATTGTAAGAGGCAACTCCTGAAATATAGTGTGTGTAAATCATACTTTCTATTGATTCTCATACCTTTTCGGGTGTTTCATCCTAATTTCTAATCATGGGGAAGTACACTAACACTGCAGTGAGGGTTGTCTTGTGCTGCTTCTGCTGATAGCTACCCATAGGACTTCCTACAAGAGTCACTGAACTTTTCCAGGCTTCTTTTTCCTCACCAGTAATGTGAAGGGGTTATAACAGGTGATCTTGATGGTCCTTCCTGTGCTGAGAAATGGTTATCAACTAGCACTGGTCTTTCTGTCCTTTTCCCCCATAACTTACATTATATAACAGTCAGTTAATTAGTTCCTTTAAGCCTCTTAGCATACTGTCAGGCTCTTTATGGTAAAGAAAAAAGATTGGAGTTCTGTTCCCCTACTGTGCTACTAACTTTTGGTCTTTAAATCATTTAATCTTACTTAGCTTTAAATTCTAAAAAGTATGGGAGTTTGAGTAATATCTCCATCCACCTCAAAATGAATCCTTTTTTAAAGGAAAGAAAATCTGTTGGTAATGAAATAATTACCCTTTTATATTGGGTTTCTAACTGTAGATTGTCAATACTTTGTTAATGCTATATAAATTTTGTTTATATATTGTCCCCCAAATCAAATCAAATGCTGTTCATTATATTTGATACTACTAATTTTAGTTTATTGTATTCTTTCATTTTCTGCTTTAGTGTGTTTACTTTGTTTTTTTAAATATTAGGTTCCTCCTTTAATTCCAAAGACTGATTCAGATCCTGAACATTGTCGAGTTTCAGCTCAACTTGATGATACTGTGAGTTAATTTTATTTTGGTAGCATTCAGTTGAAATTCACATCATACTTGGCAGATCTTTTTAACTTTTCAATATAGTATAATATGTATGTCTGTCATTAATGTACATATATTGTAAACATTGTTTGATGAATTCTTACAAACTGAACATATCCGTGTAATCAGCACTGTAAACAAGAAACAGAATATTACCAGTACCCCAGAAAGCCCCTAATGCTCTCTTCCTGTCACTGTCCTCTCCCCTGCCAAGGATAAACATTATCCTGACTTCTACCCTGCATTTATACTTTATATAAATGAAACGGTGAGGTATGTACTCCTTTAAGTCTGGCATTTTTTGCTCAACATTGTGATAATCTTCCATGTTTGTTTCGTGTGATTGTGGTTTCTTCATTTTTGTGGCCTTACAGTCCAATTTTGTAATTATAGTACAATTACATTTTGTAAATATAGTACAATATGTTTGCTATATTACGAACTGTACTCCTCTGAACATTCTGGTACTTGTCTTTTGATTAAACAAATAAGTACGTATTTCTTTCTGTACCCAGGAATGGAATTGCTTGGTCAGGGGTCATGCAAAAATTCATTTTTAATAGATACTGTCAAATAATTTGCCGAAGTGTGTGTACCGCTTCCGCTGCCATCAGGAATGCATGAGAATCAGTGGTTCACAGCCTGCCAAAACTCAATATGTTAATGCCTTTTTAATTTTAGCCATTCTCTTTGTTGTATCTCATGCGGATTTCCATTTCTCTGATGACTGTTAAAATGTTGAACCTCTTTTCATAAGTTTATTGGCCATTTGGGTGTCCTGTCTTACATGTCTGTCTCTTTCCCCCATTTTTTTTCTGTTGGCTTGGTTGTCTTTGATTAGTAAGAGTGCGTTGTATAATCTGAATATTGTTTCTTTGTCAGATATAAGTATTTGTGTATTGTGAATATCTTCTGCTTTGTGTGCTTTTATGCTCTGTGTACAATCTGTGCCTACTGCAAGGTCACAAAGATGTTCTCCTATGATTTTCTTTAAAAATTGTTTTTGTTGGGCTTCCCTGGTGGCTCAGTGGTTGAGAGTCCGCCTGCCGATGCAGGGGACACGGGTTCGTGCCCCGGTCCGGGAAGATCCCACATGCCGTGGAGCGGCTAGGCCCATGAGCCATGGCTGCCGAGCCTGCACGTCCGGAGCCTGTGCTCCGCAACGGGAGAGGCCACAACAGTGAGAGGCCCGTGTACCGCAAAAAAAAAAAAAAAGTTGTTTTTGTTTACCGTGCCAAAACTTAGATTTGCCATTCATCTAGGCTCAATTGTTGTGTATGGAATGAGGTAGGGGTCCAGTTGACCTAAGCACCATTTACTGAGAAGACCCTCTTTTCCCAGTGTATGTTTTTTCCTTGTCACAAATCTTTTTATTTTATATATTTGGGTCTGGGCTTTCTATTCTATTCTATTAGGCAGAGTTATTTTAAAGTTATAATTATCTCTCTTCAGTTTCTCATTGAATTTCTTTATAATAAACTGTCTTAAAGATAATATTTTTGTTTTTTCAAGAATATTTTAGAATGTTTATTATGCATTGTACTGTTGTAATATCCATAACATTATACTTTTTGTTAAGGGTTTTTATAATTTAACTGTTTATTAGAATTGTCATGTGGCATCAGACTCATGACTATACTTGATCAGAGAATAGAGCAGTAGTGGTTTTTGCCTCCAAAGTGGTTAAGCTATTGAAAAATATGTGAAAGAGAAGGTATGCTAAGAAAATGTTTACAACACAGTGAAAAATGTATGACTCATGCTGTTTTCTCATGAAAAAATTTAAGTATTTAAATTATAACATTGATGAAGAAATAATTGGAAAGAGTAGCTTAGTGATGAAAGAATTACAAAATTACTGGCAATTATGGCAGTTTTGTTGCATATCTAAACCTGCACCCTATTGTATATTGATATATTTCGACATCAAAGCATTCTAGTTGTCTTTCTTTACTTTTTATATCATTAATTGAATATTCCCATGATGAAAGTGTACAAATTTTTACTTCTTAAAAATAAAAAGAAAATTCTAGTAATCTAGTTGCCTTTTGTAATGTTAGCTGGATTTTATTTCAGCTTCTTTTTCATGAAAATACCTATATACATACAACGCAGTAACCGAGCAAAACAGATTGCTCTGTGTAGATTGTATTTTGTTCTATTAAATAAAGAGAAATGTTGAGAATATTTTGTTCATTTGAAAAAGATGCCCCAGAGAATAGGCAAAGGGGCTAGCCTTTGCCTTATAAACTAATACAGATTCTACTGCAAGATCCCAAATCATATTTTCCTAAGACCATCATGAACCCAGTTTGAGAAGTTTGTTTCACTACAGCCTTGGAATTTACTCATCATTGTAGAGTTGTAAAATTCTGTATTCTGTCAAAATGGCTGTTAAAAATATTTTTTCTAAATTAGAATGAAATGTTGGTTACAAAGGCTATAGTAGAACTTGTTCTCCAACCTGTAAATAGTAACAGTCATTTGGTAAAAGCAGCAAAATTAGCCATTCGTAGTAGATAGGTAACTCAAATAAACGTATCCTTATTTCTTCCCATATTTTGTCAGGTGGATGACAATATTCCACTTAGGGTAATGCTGCTTCTCATGGATGAAGTATTCGACTTAAAAGAGAGAAATCAGTGGTTGCGAAGGAATATCAAAAACCTACTTCAACAGCTTATTAGAGCCACATATGGTGATACTATTAATAGGTACCACTTTTTTTTCTTAAACTACTTAGAGCTGATCTTACTTAGCTTTTGAAGTTTTACTTCTGGAAGTAGATTGCTCAACCTTTTGTAGGTGAATTTCCTTCTCTGGGTCTTTGAAGATCATTAAAGCAGACTATTGCTCTCAGAGATAATCTTCATACAAATTAAGTTGCTTACTTCATGAAAGTAATGTTTCTTTATTTTATTCACCTTCTAAAATCTTGACCGTACTCATTTGAATTTCTTTACTTTCAGAAAAATAGTTGACCATGTTGACTGGATGACCTCACCTGAGCAAGTAGCCGACTTAGTGAAACGTTTCAGGTATGTCTTAAGACACAGTCACTTCTTTTAGATAGTACAGAGTTGAGCATTGTTATCACTAACTTTCATTGCATTCCTTCTCTTCCTGGCCTTAAAGTTGGTTTTAGTCATCACTGATGAGCAAAAAGACTTGCAAGAATTATAAATATTTGTCCCATGGACCTATTCATCTTTGTTTTTTTAAAACCAGAATAGAAAAAAGTGTAAATGAAAAATCTTTAAGATGTTAGGCTATATTTTATCATAGTAATGTGGCTTTAAAATAATTGAAATATTAATGTAGACATGGCATGGTCATATAATCAGGTTACCTAGTTTCCAGGATTAATTTTTCTCAGTTGTATTTGCTAACCTTGATTTGATTGATTGGTTGATTGATTGATTGGCTGGCTGGCTGGCTGCATGGGGTCTTCATTGCTGCATGCTGGCTTTCTCTAGTTGCCGCAAGTGGGGACTACTCTTCATTGTGGTGCGTAGGCTTCTCATTGCAGTGGCTTCTCTTGTTACGGAGCATGTGCTCTAGGTGGGCAGGCTTCAGTAGTTGCGGCACGTGGGCTCAGTAGTTGCGGCACATGGGCTTAGTTGCTCCATGGCATGTGGGATCTTCCCAGACCAGGGATCGAACCCATATCCCCTGCATTGGCAGGCGGATTCTTAACCACTGCACTACCAGGGAAGTCCCTGCTAACCTTGATTTTAAATGAAGAATTTTAGAAATATGTATGTCCATGGTCTAAATTTTTATTAACTATTTGAGCCTCTGAAAAGGTTCAGATTAATAGTAGTGATACTCCAATTCATATGTTCATTCTACGAAAATATTCTGAACCCCTTCTCTGTGTCTAGCCCTCTTACCAGGAACTGAGAGGTAAGGTTCAGTCCCTTCAAGGAAAGCATGCCATGGCAGACAAATAAACAACTTTTCTAAAAGCGAGAGATAAGCAAGGCATAAACATTCATGGCATCACGTACTTTGAAGTAACAGAAAGAAGGGAACTACGAACACTGTTTACTTGGCACTGTCTAACTACTTTATGTACACTTTCTGATTTTATCCTATTTTATGAGATAGGGATTTTTGTCTCCGTTTTGTTACAAGGAAATTGAGGGTTTGAGAAGTTAAGCAGCTTGCCCAAAGCCTCGTGTGCTGGACAGTGGGGAACAGGACTCTCTAATCTGAAGCTAAATTTCTCCTCACAATACCATACTGTTTATAAAAGCTGTACCACCTGCCCTGGCACCTTCATTCTGTTTCAGGGTGGGTAAATATTGTTCTTCTGGAGCACTGATTCTCAACCTTGCCTGCACACTGGAGTCACTTGGAGAGCTTTAAAAAGTACTAATGCTTAGGTCCCATCTGCAAACAGTCTGATTTAATTAATCTGGTGGAGGCCCTGGTCCTTAAGCTCTTTTAAAGCTCCCAGGTGTTTTCTAATGTGCAGTCAGAGTTAAGAAGGACTACTCTGGGCAGTCTCTTTCTCTCAGACCAAATTCCCAGATGGAAGCTTAGTTACAGTGCTCAATTCCTACCTTTGGCCTGAGAACTAGGGAACAGGAATCAAGCACACTGTGAAAGTAAAGGAGAATGAATTAAGTATGTGAAAGAAACATTGTAATCAATACAGCTCTAAGGTGTGGGTGCAGAATTTGTTTTATATTGGCTTAGTTTTAAGTTGTCCCAGGGCATACTTCTGTTATTTTGTCTTGTATATATCCTTTTACACCTAAAATTGAACCCTGTATGTAGTTACTGTTTGTTGAATATCACACCTATATAAAATTGCAGAAGTGTTTCCTTTTTCTGTTTACATTTGTGTTTTCTCTAGAAAATTGGAATAATTTTACCAACTTGTATCATTAGAAAATGAAAATGTTTACAAAATTTATTTAATCTTCTTAAATAGAGATGCCTTTTGGCCAAATGGCATTTTAGCAGAGACTGTTCCATGCAGAGATAAAGCTATTCGAATGAGAACAAGAGTTGCAGGAAAAACTAAATTACTTTCAATTATGCCAGGTAAGTGAACATTTTTAGTGTAAATCTTATTAATTTGTACTTCTTCTGAATTTAAGGCATCGAGCATGCTAAGTATAGCTGCCTTTTGACTATAATAACTATCATTTGATGGCTTATCATATACTAGGCACTGTGC
The DNA here is from genome assembly GCF_963924675.1 of Phocoena phocoena. Lineage (NCBI taxonomy): Eukaryota > Metazoa > Chordata > Mammalia > Artiodactyla > Phocoenidae > Phocoena > Phocoena phocoena. Next base: position 35,772,490 of record NC_089227.1, read on the forward strand.
TAGGCATTTCTCATATATCTTTAACTAACCCACATAACATTATGAAGCCTAGGTACTGTTAACATCACAGCTTTATATGTGAGGAAACAGAAGCTCAAAGGGGTTAAATGAGTCACCCAAGGTTTATAGCTAGTAAGTGAGTGTTGGGACTCTGACTCAGCTCTGAGTTCCCCGAAAGCCATTGCTTTCAACCACTTGAAGAAAAAGTGTTGCTTTTAACCACTTCACTTTGCTGCCTTGAAACATTTTGAGAATGAAGTTGATGATAAATTCTGTGACAGATGAAAGGGCTGATAAAAGTATATGAAGTATGAGGTTTTCAGGAAGAATATTTGTTCTACTTAAGAGAACAAACACATTTTTTCAAAGAATCCCTTTGAAACAGTTGATTGGCCCATTCTTAATCTTTACTAAAACATGATCCTAAAGAAAGTGTACATAGTGGCATTCTGTTGGTCTAATTTGAGTTACTTTAGAACACTGCTGTCTCACTAATTTAGATTCACTTTGTCCGTTTTGTCTTCTCTCAATAAGAGCAGTTTTGTGTAGTTGGGTGGTTGTTTGATCTCTTCTTTGGTTATAAATATCTTTGAAAATACCTAGATATCTCTTCTCCACATTTTAATTGTGGATGTAGAGAATAGAAAAATATTTAAGTTCTCAATATCTATTTCTTTTCATATAATTTTACTTTTAATTTAAACTATATTTTCATCATAGATTTTAATCAACTTTGTCTTCTAACAAGTTGGAAATTTGCCACATAGCTATTTATTCTGCCCTATAGACTATACTGTTGCATTTGGAGATAAAAAGCAAGTGACAGAAATAACATTTTAGAAAAATAAAAAGAAACAATAATGTAAGATATTAATATACTGTTAGAATAAACCAGATGGTGCTATAGACTGACTCAGTTATGTGGCTGGAAGAAATCTTAATGCATTTATACAGTAAATATTTATTGAGAGCCTTTCATGAGCCAGACACTATTCTTTACACTTATCGTTGCCTTCTTGGAGTTTACATTCTACTAGGGAGACACAGGAAACAGATGAAAGAAATAGATAAAGCACAGCATGTTGGATAGTGGTAAGTGCTGAGGAGACAGATAGTGCAGGAAAAGGGAGGTGTCAGTTGAGTTGCAGTTGCAGATAGGGTAGCCATTGGGGGCCTCCCTGAGATGATGACACTTATGTGAAGACTTGAAGGAAGTGAGGATAGATGTAAAAGCATATATATTTATATATACATAATCCCTTACCTGTTTTTTAGTAAATTTAAAAACTATTTGCTTTAAATTATATTGTACCCTAGTTAGAAGTATACATTTTGGAAGTTGCATGTTTCTTTCAAGAGCAATAAAGTATTGCTTTTGAGGCCCCTGCTGTACGGTCCTGACTATGAATAATTAAGAATAATAGGAGATTGGTTCAAGATGGCGGAGTAGAAGGACATGGTCTCACTCCCTCTTGTGAGAGTATCAGAGTCCCAACTAACTGCTGAACAGTCATCAACAGGAAGACACTGGAACTCACCAAAAAAGATACCCCACATCCACAGACAAAGGAGAAGCCATAATGAGATGGTAGGAGGGGCGCAATCACAATAAGATCAAATCCCATAACTGCTGGGTGGGTGACTCACATACTGGAGGACACTTATACCACAGAAGTCCACGCATTGGAGTGAAGGTTCTGAGCCCCGTGTCAGGCTTCCCAACCTGGGGGTCTGGCAACAGGAGGAGGAATTCCTAGAGAATCAGACTTTGAAGACTGGCGGGATTTGATTACAGGACCTCGACAGGACTGGAGGAAACAGAGACTCCACATACAAAGTAGTGTGCGCATCGGGACCCAGGGGAAGGAGCAGCGACCCCGTAGAAGACTGAACCAGACCTACCTGCTAGTGTTGGAGGGTCTCCTGCAGAGGTGGCGGGTGGCTGTGGCTCACCGTGAGGACAAGGACACTGGAATCAGAAGTTCTGGGAAGTACTCCTTGGCGTGAGCCCTTCCAGAGTCCGCCATTAGCCCCACCAAAGAGCCCAGGTAGGCTCCAGTGTAGGGTCGCCTTAGGCCAAACAATCAACAGGGAGGGAACGCAGCCCCACCCATCAACAGACAAGCAGATTAAAGTTTTACTGAGCTCTTCCCACCAGAGGAAAAGCCAGCTCTTTTGTTCTGGTGGGCAAGTCCCTCCCAACAGGAACTTGTACAAGCCTCGTAGATAGCCTCATCCACCAGAGGGCAGACAGTAGAAGCAAGAAGAACTACAATCCTGCAGCCTGTGGAACAAAAACCACATTCACAGAAAGACTGACAAGATGAAAAGGCAGAGGACTGTGTACCAGATGAAGGAACAAGATAAAACCCCAGAAAAATAATTAAATGAAGTGGAGATAGGCAACCTTCCTAAACAAGAATTCACAATAATGGTAGTGAAGATGATCCAGGATCTCGGAAAAAGAATGGAGGCCAAGATCGAGAAGATGCAAGAAATGTTTAACGAAGACCTAGAAGAATTAAAGAACAAACATACAGGGATGAACAATAGAATAACTGAAATGAAAAACATACTGGAAGGAATTAATAGCAGAATAACTGAGGCAGAAGAACGGATAGGTGACCTGGAAGACAGAATGGTGGAATTCGCTGCTGCAGAACAGAGTAAAGAAAAAAGAATGAAAAGAAATGAAGACAGCTTAAGAGACCTCTGAGACAACATTAAACGCAACAACATTCACATTACAGGGGTCCCAGAAGGAGAAGAGAGAGAGAAAGGACCCGAGAAAATATTTGAAGAGATTATAGTCGAAAACTTCCCTAACATGGGAAAGGAAATAGCCACCGAAGTCCAGGAAGCTCAGAGAGCAAAAATTAAAGACAAAGAAAAATTACTGAAAGCAGCAAGGGAAAAACAACAAATGATATACAAGGGAACTCCCATAAGGTTAACAGCTGATTTCTCAGCAGAAACTCTACAAGCCAGAAGGGAGTGGCATGACATATTTAAAGTGATGAAACGGAAGAACACACAACCAAGATTACTCTACCTGGCAAAGAACTCATTCAGATTCGATGGAGAAATCAAAATCTTTACAGACAAGCAAAAGCTAAGAGAATTTAGCACCACCAAACCAGCTCTACAACAAATGCTAAAGGAACTTCTCTAAATGGGAAACACAAGTGAAGAAAAGAACCTATAAAAACAGACCCAAAACAATTAAGAAAATGGTAATAGGAACATACATATCAATAACTACCTTAAATGTGAAGGGATTAAATGCTCCAACCAAAAGACACAGGCTCACTGAATGGATACAAAAATAAGACCCATATATGTGCTGTCTACAGGAGACCCACTTCAGACCTAGGGACACATCTAGACTGAAAGTGAGGGGATAGAAAAAGATATTCCATGCAAGGAAATCAAAAGAAAGCTGGAGTAGCAATACTCATATCAGATAAAATAGACTGTAAAGAATGTTACAAGAGACAAGGAAGGACACTACATAATGATCGAGGGATCAATCCAAGAAGAAGATATAACAATTATAAATATATTTGCACCCAACATAGGAGCACCTCAATACATAAGGCAACTGCTAACAGCTATAAAAGAGGAAATTGACAGTAACACAGTAATAGTGCAGGAGTTTAACACCTCACTTACACCATTGGACAGATCATCCAAACAGAAAATTAATAAGGAAGCACAAGCTTTAAACTACACAATAGACCAGATAGATTTAATTGATATTTATAGGACATTTCATCCAAAAACAGCAGATTACACTTTCTTCTCAAGTGTGCACGGAACATTCTCCAGGATCACATCTTGGGTCACAAATCAAGCCTCAGTAAATTTAAGAAAATTGAAATCATATCAAGCACCTTTTCTGATCACAACGCTATGAGATTAGATATCAATTAAGGGAAAAAAACCATAAAAAACACAAACATGGAGGCTAAACAATATGTTACTAAATAAGCAAGAGGTCACAGAGGAAATAAAAAAATACCTAGAAACAAATGACAGTGAAAACATTACGATCCAAAACCTGTGGGATGCAGCAAAAGCAGTTCTAAGAGGGAAGTCTATAGCAGTACAATCCTACCTCAAGAAACAACAGCCATCTCATATAAACAATCTAACCTCACACCTAAAAGAACTAGAGAAAGAAGAACAAACAAAACACAAAGTTAGTAGAAGGAAAGAAATCATAAAGATCAGAGCAGAAATAAATGAAATAGAAACAAAGGAAACAATAGCAAAGATCAATAAAACTAAAAGCTGGTTCTTTGAGAAGATAAACAAAATTGATAAACCATTAGCCAGACTCATCAAGAAAAAGATGGAGAAGACTCATATCATTAAAATTAGAAATGAGAAAGGAGAAGTTACCACAGACACCACAGAAATACAAAGCATCCTAAGAGACTACTACAAGCAGCTCTGTGCCAATAAAATGGACAACCTGGAAGAAATGGACAAATTCTTAGAAAGGTATAACCTTCCAAGACTGAACCAGGAAGAAATAGAAAACATGACCAGACCAATCACAAAGTAATGAAATTTAAACTCTGATTAAAAATCTTCCAACTAACAAAAGTCCAGGACCAGATGGCTTCACAGTTGAATTCTATCAGACATTTAGAGAAGAGTTAACACCCATCCTTCTCAAACTCTTCCAAAAAATTGCAGAGGAATGAACACTCCCAAACTCATTCTACAAGGCCACCATCACCCTGATACCAAAACCAGACAAAAATAATACAAAAAAGGAAAATTACAGACCAATATCACTGATGAGTAGAGATGCAGAAATCCTCAACAAAATACTAGCAAGCAGAATCCAACAACACATTAAAAGGATCATATACCATGATCAAGTGGGATTTATCCCAGGGATGCAAGGATTCTTCAGTATACGCAAATCAATCAATATGATACACCATATTAACAAACTGAAAAAGAAAAACCATATGATCATCTCTAGATGCAGAAAAAACTTTTGACAAAATTCAACGCCCATTTATGATAAAAACTCCCCAGAGGGAACCTACCTCAACATAATAAAGGCCATATACAACAAACCCACAGCAGACATCATTATCAATCGTGAAAAACTGAAAGCATTTCCTCTAAGATCAGAACAAGACAAGGATGTCCACTGTCACCACTATTATTCAACATAGTTTTGGAAGTCCTAGCCATGGCAATCAGAGAAGAAAAAGAAATAAAAGGAATCCAAATCAGAAAAGAAGAAGTAAAGCTGTCACTGTTTGCAGTTGACATGATACTACACATAGAGAATCCTAAAGATGCTACCAGAAAACTACTAGAGCTAACCAATGAATTTGGTAAAGTTGCAGGATACAAAATTAATGCACAGAAATCTCTTGCATTCCTATACACTAATGATGAAAAACCTGAAAGAGAAATTAAGGAAACACTCCCATTTACCATTGCAGCAAAAAGAATAAAATACCTCAGAATAAACCTAGCTAAGGAGACAAAAGACCTGTATGCAGAAAACTATAAGACACTAATGAAAGAAATTAAAGACGATACAAACAAATGGAGAGATATACCATGTCATTGGATTGGAAGAATCAATACTGTGAAAATGGCTATACTACCCAAAGCAATGTACAGATTCAGTGCAATCCCTATCAAATTACCAATGGCAGTTTTTACAGAACTAGAACAAAAAATCTTAAAATTTGTATAGGGACACAAAAGACCCCGAATAGCCAAAGCGGTCTTGAGGGAAAAAAACGGAGCTGGAGGAATCAGGCTCCTGGACTTCAATCTATACTACAAAGCTACAGTAATCAAGGAAATATGGTACTGGCACAAAGACAGAAATATAGATCAATGGAACAGTATAGAAATCCCAGAGATAAACCCATTCACCAATAGTCAACTAATCTATGACAAAGGAGGCAAGGATATGCAACGGAGAAACGACAGTCTCTTCCATAAGTGGTGCTGAGAGAACTGGACAGCTGCACATAAAAAATGAAATTAGAACACTCCCTAACACCATACACAAAAATAAACTCAAAATGGATTAGAGACCTAAATGCAAGACCACTATATGCACTACAAAATGCACTATCAAACTCTTAGAGGAAAACATAGACAGAACACTCTATGACATAAATCACAGCAAGATCCTTTTTGACCCATCTACTAGAGAAATGGAAATAAAAACAAAAAGAAACAAATGGGACCTAATGAAACTTCAAAGCTTTTGCACAGCAAAGGGAAACATAAACAAGACAAAAAGGCAACCCTCAGAATGGGAGAAAATGTTTGCAAAGAAATCAATGGACAAAGGATTAATCTCCAAAATACATGAACAGCTCATGCAGCTCAATATTAAAATAACAAACCACACAATCCAAAAATGGACAGAAGACCTAAATAGACATTTCTCCAAAGAAGACATACAGATGGCCAAGAAGCACATGCAAAGCTGCTCAACATCACTAATTATTAGAGAAATGCAAATCAAAAGTACAATGAGGTATCACCTCACACCAATCAGAATGGGCATCATCAGAAAATCTACAAGAAACAAATGCTGGAGAGGGTGTGGAGAAAAGGGAACGCTCTTGCACTCTTGGTAGGAGCGTAAATTGATACAGTCACTATGGAGAACAGTATGGAGGTTCCTTGAAAAACTAAAAATAGAATTACCATATGACCCAGCAATCCCACTACTGGGCATATACCCTGAGAAAAACAATTCAAAAAGACACATGCACCCCAATGTTCATTGCAGCACTATTTACAATATCCAGGTTATGGAAGCAACCTAAATGCCCAGTGACAGACGAATGGGTAAAGAAGAGCTGGTACATATATACAATGGAATATTACTCAGCCATAAAAAGAAACGAAATTGGGTCATTTGTAGAGACGTGGATGGATCTAGAGACTCATACAGAGTGAAGTAAGTCAGAAAGAGAAAAGCAAATATCGTATATTAACGCATATGTGTGGAACCTAGAAAAATGGTACAGATGAACTGGTTTGCAGGGCAGAAATAGAGACACAGATGCAGAGAACAAATGTATGGACACCAAGGGGGGAAAGGAGTGGGGGGGGGGTGGTGGTGGTGTGATGAATTGGGCTGTTGGGATTGACATGTACACACTGATGTGTATAAAATGTATAACTAATAAGAACCTGCTGTATAAAATATAAAATGAAATTCAAGAATAAAAGAGAAAAAAAAAAAGAATAATACTTGGTGCTTCCATATTTACGTGTCTCTAGTAACTTCATGTTGCCTATGAGTAAACTCCAAACTTGCTTACCCTGACAGTCACAGCACTGTCAGTTTTCCATTTTTTTCACCACTTTCTCTTACAGGAATCCTAAAATTCAACCAAACTTTACTACCCCATTTCTTGAGCCTGTCTTGTTTTTGTTTCCACTTGGTGCTCATTTGCTCATTCCTGTTCTTAAATCCTTCATCTGTTTGCACCTATGAAAATACTGCCCAGGTAGCAAAATCTACTTCAGTTGTTACTTCCTTGAAGGGAACCTTTCCTTATTATCTCATGTTGCATTCCCTCCTTGTAAGTGTCTTTATGCTTTTAGTATTTTAATGGCACTGTTTCTGTGTTGCAAGTTTTTTGAAATCATAGATCAACTTTCACACATTTTCTTATAGTATTTCTGACTGCATTAAATGTAGTAAAAGTATGTGTATAGTGTTTTAGAGTTTACAGATCACTTTTCACATTATCTCATCAAGGCTTTATAAATTCTTACAGTTATAATAATATTGGTTATTATAAATTCCCATTTTTACAGATGAGGATGCAAACTCAGGGTGGGTAAGTTATCATATAGGTATTAAGGGACAAGATCACAACTCTAATTTGGGGTTTCCTGCTTTCTCCTGTGCTGTATTTGTCTCACAGTATCTATTGTGTAAGTGCATGCATGCTTGCAAACGTATATAAGTTTTAAGTCAGTTATTAAACTTACATTAAGGTCATTAACTGAATACTTGCTACTTATCAGTTACTCTGCTTTGTACTTTACATACTTAGCATAGTTTAGGCCTTGGATTTCCTTTGAATAATGAATTGTGTTTATTTCCCCTCTCCCCCGCTTCATTTAGATGAACTGAAGCACATTATTGGGGCTGAGACAACACGGAAAGGTATTCTTCGTGTATTTGAAATGTTTCAGCACAACCAGTTAAATAGGAGGATGGTTTATGTCTTTTTGGAAGGCTTTTTGGAAAGCTTATTTCCACAGTATAAATTCCGTGAACTTTTCAACAGACTGCATTCACGGTCAAAGCAGATGCAGAAATATAAACAGAAACTTCATACTACTCAAGCGCCTTCTTTACAGAAAAGGTGACACTCCAATCTATGAAGCTGGTGTTCGTTTTGTCCAGGACTGATGGTATGGACGGATCTTCTGGGGCTTAACTCATATACTGTTGTGTCTGCACCAGTCTTTTAGTGTCTCAAAATAGATTATTAATACATCCATAAGACTGTGGTTCTTCTCATCCTTGTCTATAATCCAGCCACTACCAAGAGAGATTTCTGTGTCTTAAATGATTTGGTGCATATTTTTGCAACACTGAGAGGATACTGCCCCCATCTCAAGCAAGAATGACGTTGGTCTCTTCTGTTTCAAGCTAATCAGCATTCTCCAGCAATGACAAAATGCCAGAGTGTAGATATGAGAGCTAAGGAAAGCACAGAACAAGAGTTCACAGATAAATTGGCTGATTTGTTTAACAGTGGGAAACTGTGCAATGTACTGTTTGGAGGGATTTGTTTTGCATAATGATTTTATAGGTCTTTTTCAGAATTTTGATATAGTGTAGATAGCCAGGTGAGTGATCTTTGGAACATCTCTTTCAGGTCTAGGGAAAGTGACAGAATGCCCTTAAAGTATGAAGTAACATTATATCCAAATTACAGTTTTGTGACATAAAGTAAAAACCTAGTATAAAATAAAACCAGTCAAAACAAAAATTTCATTGGATTTATTATTCATTGGTAGAAAACAGATTTTAATTGATTCTTATGTGTCTTAAGGGCTCTATTTTGCTCTTAACGGTACTCAGTCATAAGCTTTATTTTGGCATTCTGTGTGTAAAAAGAAGCAGATGATGGCTCTTAGCTAAGTTACAAAATTATTACAGTTTTCTTTATCTTTAAGAGATTACTGATTATATAATAGGGGCTATAATTTGTTGAAAGAACTGCCAAATACTTCTAAAATTGTGGAAATTTAAGAAACAGTACTCTATTGAAAGTTACTATATGATGATTTTAAACTGTGTGATCTAGACATACGTTAGGTGATTGCAAAAATAGCAAATCAAAGGATTAAATGAGTTTATTAGTCGTATGTAAACATACAAATTCTTAACTCTATTATAGTGTACATATATGAAAATAAACAGAACTATAATATTTTTTAAAATAGGCTTTATTTATATTTTGCATAATGTAAAATTCTACTAAATAAAGCAAGTTGGCAAAACCCCTCGGTGTATACATTTAAGTCCCTAAAATAATTTTATACCAACAACAACGAAATACCTTTTCCAGTTTTGGAGCCTCTGCATTTCCTATAGTTTTCTCATTCTCCATTTGTCAATCTTGGAAGTCTTCATATGTTTTGTATGCAGGATTTCTGCATAGTTTTAAATACTTCCACTGACTAAGGGTTTGGGTGTGTCAGCGTTTTTTGTTTTAAAAATATTTAACACTAAAACCTTAAAATAGTGAAGCTATTTATCAGACCACTGAGCCAAGATGCTGGTATTAAAAGAACGTCTGGGTGCTTAAGATAAAGGGACAGAGTATTGGTATCCCAGTTGTTTGGGAGCTTTAAGATTGGAACAAGATGTTATTGTCTTGTCACTGAGATCCTACTTACAAAGTGAAGCCGAATAGAATAAAGCCTTCCTTTAAAGCTTTATAATAATAATCATATTTATTAATAATGCTGTTGTGCATACTTGTAGTATGCATATTTTCAGCCTGTGTTGCATGTCTTCAGAATTACATAAATGAAATCCCTTTCATTTAAATTTCCAAATGAGAAAAGATCCATATTGACTCTGGTGGAAGATATAATATTTCTTCTTCTCAATGTGTCTTCCTGCCCTGGTCTCTCCTCATGCCCCAGGCTTTGGAAGAAAAGATATGTGAAACATGTCTGTAGGAAGCATCAGCATGGCCGTAAGTGCAATGATTTTCAGATATACCCCTGCCCATTTCAAGTATATTTTTGCCATAAATAAATCTAAGAGTAAGAGCCTAGTGTATACATGTGAGAAAGCATTTCTAGATAATGTGAGGAACGCTGGCCATCAACCAGGGAAAGAAAGGTCATGCAGGATTGTGAATTTTCATGGAGCCCTGCAAGAGAACTGCAATCATACCAAAAACTATTTGAGTAAATGGGTTTTTAAAATAATTTTTGTTTAAAAGAGTTTATATTTCAAAAGCAGAAATGTCAAATGGTAGTCTGTGTAAATGGTTATGCATCTTCTCCTTGCACATCTATGTTTTACATCAGAGAGAGCCGTGGTCATGCTAAAATTAGAGATACTTTTTGAATGACTTGGTCGAGCTGTGTGTAAAATATTTAACCCATAAGTCAAGTACAGTGTACTACGTTTAATAAAGTTATTACATTTAATGCATTTACTGCATATATGAATATATACATGAAGAGGCTTTATGTCTTCTGATATTTGATTTTTGAATGTGTTTTTAAGTCAGTGGTGCCTTTAGGCAAGAACCTTCTAAATTAATCATTCTTTGTTTGGGTTTTCTGACTTTTCAGGTAACAGACTTTAGAAACCATCACTACTAACTTACAGTTAATTCACCTAAAAAATTGATTGTATGATTTATATATAAGGGTTAGATGGGCATTTCCTATGATTAGGGTTTTCTGATAGTTGCTGAAAACAATTGTGCCATTGACTAATGGATGCACTTGGTTAGCCTTAATTTTTTTTCTTTTTAAATTTAAAACCTTGAATATTTCACTTCCTTCATTTTAAGTTTGTGCTTTGGTGTTTGGAAAAAAACAGTTAAGTGCTACCAGGAAAGTGTACCAATTTTTAAAAAAATTAAGAACAATATAAAATTTCACAATCTAAAATTTTAATTTGTGCAATATTTTCATTTAATGCATGTGTATTTGAGTAATTGTAAAATAAATGAATTTTTAATGTTTTGAGATCCAGTTTAAGCTGTCTTCTTAACCCAACAACTTACGTTCCATTGTTGCTGCATCCTTTTATTTAAGGACTTGTTTTAAAAGTCTTTTTGTCACTCCTTGTAAAATTCTTTTGTTATTAGTAAATTTTGCTTATAGGAGCATGGCTCCTGTATTACAAGGGAAAAATATAAAGAGCACATTTTAGGATTATAAGTGTTAAAAGATAACTTGTGTATATCATTCATTGTACAGTAAGTGTCAACTGTGTGCCTAGCTATTCTATCAATACTTCTTTAACAAAGAAGGAACAACAATCAGAATGTCAGTTATTTTTATTGAACTAAAAAGAAGATTAAAAATTTTATTTGGTTTGCGTTATGTTTTGTCCATTAGAAAATACTAATAAAGTATTAACAAACCTTTTTGTTGAATTTTATTTAGTAGTGATGTATTTTTATTACTTGAAGAAATGCTTGCTCACTTGTCTTGTCTTTATTATCTGTGTGTATTTTCCTTTCATTTTAGAAATCAAGCAATTCAAGTTCCAGGTTGATAGATGAACTATTGAATGATTACTGACTTACAGCTAGCTGAATTTAATTTTTCCTTTTATGGGGCAGCTAATTTACTACCACTTGTTAAAGAAACTTCATACTTCCCTACATGCAAAATTATAATTTTCTCATAGAGAGGAAGATCTATAAGTAATCCATTAACAATTTTTGTTTGATCTCATTTTAAATTCATAGCCTGCCTGCTATTTTAGAGGTTTCGTTTCTAAAGGCAATAGACTCAATACTCAGAAATGTAGCTCTGCCTAGTTGGCGATAGTCTTTGCAGGCTTCTTGGATCTATATCCAAAGACTTCTCAGACATCGGTGTGATTACTCCTACCCTACCAGGGGCAGGCATAGTGTTTCTCAAAATGCATACTGTAAAATAGTGGTCCCTTTAAGATGTTCCTGAAGGAATAAGTTTATACTTTTATGTAACTTAACGTAAATCTACATGCTATTCAAAACCCTAAAATGTTCCTTCACAATTCAAATGATTGTATCAAAGGTTCTGAAAAGTTCTATAATGAATAACTCTGTTTAACTTTGTTTTCCTGACTTCCCAAACTTAGTTAACTACAGAATCTTTTGTCATAAATACCTATTAATAGCTTGAGGATAGTGTTCCCAAGGAACGTGGTTAAAAAAAAAAAAAAAAATCTTAGTAGGGGAGAAAAAAAGGTGAGGCATCTTTAGTTAAACTCTATATAGAAAAACCCATGAATTTGGGAGATGGTGTTTTGGGTTTTTTTTTTTCCTGTTTTTTTAGCTTGTCATTCATATACGAAGTTCAGTGTTTGAAAGAAAAAGGACAGTTAGAAAAATTAACAGGAGATATTGGAGTTGAATTTGGCCCTGGATACCAGAATAATGAACTCAGTGAGGGATAATAGAGTTATGTCTCCTGAGAAGCAGGAAAAATACTTGCTACTTCTTAAAGATCCTTATCTTGCTGATGTGATCAAAATAGTAGTAACTAGGAAATGCAAAGAGGAGAGAGAAATGTAATATAGGTCAGATTTTAAACTATGTGCCAGACATTAATCCATATATAATAGGGAGATGCTATGTTTGATCTAGGAACAATGGCAGCAGCTAAGAACCTAGTACTTCACAAGAAAAACAATTAATAGAATGGAAATTATATTTAACGTCTGTTTCCCAATGCACGGTGTATGAGAATTGTATGAAATGTGACATTTTAAGTTGGCAAACATGAACTTTTACATATAATTGAGTGGAATAAAACAGTAGGTCTAATTGTTGGAAAACTGCAAGACCACCCCCCTGGTGATTCACCAGGAGGCCTCTCAGGGTTCGTCCTTTAGTCATACAGCAAAGATTTCTTACAGCAAAAGGATATAGAACAAGATGAAAGGGAAAGGGTGCATGGGGTGAAGTTTGAGGGAAACCAGGCACGAGATTCCGAAGTTCCTCTCCCAATGCAGTCTTGCAGGATACACTTAATTCCCCCCAGCAATGAGTTGTGACAGCACGTGTGAAACATGGCCAATCAAGGAAGCTAATTCAAGACTGCCTACAGTTTTTGTTTTTTGGGTTTTTTTTTGCTGTACGCGGGCCTCTCACTGTTGGCGGCCACTCCCATTGCGGAGCACAGGCTCCGGACACGCAGGCTCAGCGGCCATGGCTCACGGGCCCAGCCGCTCCGCGTCATGTGGGATCTTCCCGGACCGGGGCATGAACCCGTGTCCCCTGCATCGGCAGGCGGACTCTCAGCCACTGCGCCACCAGGGAAGCCCTGCCTACAGTTTTTATTGGGGGCAGGTCATGTAGGCACTCTCTGCTTGACACCAAAATTCTGGACTCCTGGAAGGAAAGCATGTGTTCCACATAAACCATATATTTTGTACAAACGGTTTATGCATACTGAGCCACTTCTATCAGTTTTGGGAATGGTAGGGGTACTCCCAAAATCTAAGTTCTCAGATAGCTGAGAACAAAGGCCAACCTCATAAGCAGGCCTTTCAAAGGACAGCAGTCATACCTGCTATGTTAACTCTTTTCTACACAACTAAACCCCTTGATTCAAAGAAATGGCTAACAGAAAGCAATGGGTTGCACTGAAGATCTTTAAGATTTATCCTTGTGTAGAAGCCTCCACACCTGGAAGTGGAAACATGACAATTCAGATGCAGATGAAAGGGGAAAAGATGGTGATAATGTTATGAAAGTATGTTGCAATCCAAGAAGCTGGAGGAACATATTTGTGTATTTCCAATAAAGATTCCCGTAGCAACAGTTATACAGCACTTACTAATCAACTTTTTGAGGTGTAGATACTATTACCTTCTTCAGTTTATAGATGGGAAAACTCAAGCATACCAAAGTTTTAGAGCTGGTAAGTGATTAGGCTGAAATGTCAACACAGGTGATCTTACTCGAGTCTGTGCCACGCTTTCTCAACTGGCGTTATTGATATTTTGGGCTGCATATAATTCTTCGTTGTGGGAGCTGTTCTGTGCATTAAAGATGTTCAGTGGCATTCTTGGGCTCTACCTACTACATAATGCCACTAGCACTTCCCCCAACGCCAGCTATGACAACCAGAAATGTCTCCAGACGTTGCCAAATTATGTCTGGGGGCAAAGTTGCCGCCAGCTGAGAACCACTGATCTGTGCTCTCACTTACAAAATAAAGTAGGAACTGAAGACTTAAGTTCTGGGTATTGTTTTTTCTCTACAAGCTAACACCTGACGAATCTGCGGCTAGTTTTTTTTTTTTTTTTTTTTTCTGTTACAGAATTCTTTGTGTTTTTTTTTTAACATCTTTATTGAAGTATAATTCTTTACGATGGTGTGTTAGTTTCTGCTTTATAACAAAGTGAATCAGTTATACATATGTTCCCATATCTCTTCCCTCTTGCATCTCCCTCCCTCCCACCCTCCCTATCCCAGCCCTCTAGGTGGTCACAGGGAGAATGTAAATGGGATGCCTAGCCCTGCTTTAAGAGGAGGAGAAGGCTAGAGCTAGAGGCAGCAAAACCAAATATTTTAACTTGTCTTGATTTAAGTAGGCATCCCATAGTTGGGAAGAAGGGGAAGGGAAGAGAGGGACTTTGCAACTGAGATAAACAAGAAAAGCAGGGTTTTTCTTGATGTTTAAAGATGTGAGATGATTACATGAGAAAATTGCTGTTTTACTCCCATGACCAGGCTATTAACTCAGTAACGTTGATACTGGTGGAATATTTTACTTTCAACTCTTGTCCTTTTTATTTTGTGAGTCAGTCTTTCTAGAGCCTGAAAATTCTTTTGCAGTCTTCTTTATAAGTAAAAGCTTTCCTAAAGTGCTCTTGTATCTACGTTTTCCTTTGACAAGTGAAAGTTCCCCTGGGATGCCCAGGTGAACTGAGTTTGCCTCCAGGGATGAACCTCTTTCAACAATTAGAGCTTTCACCCTTGCTGACTGTTTCCTACTTTTCTTCCCTCTGGTTCTTTTTCTGAGTCTAGATCAATCTGGTTCTGATTTTGATTAGTGCACAGATTTTTTATTTCTCTATTTGTGGAAGCAATGTTGGGAGGCTGATTTTTTTGTGGTCTGACCTTCTGATTCTCTGTCAAGCAGCCATTTGCTTTTTTTGTTTGCACGTCTTGAGGATTCTTAAGAAAACGTACTGGCATTTCAGACATAGGTTTAGTCTGGCCAATAGCAGGTCTCGCCTTGGGATTAAGAAGTTCACGTTGCAGGCTACACCAGTAATGGTGTTTCTTCTGCCACAGATAGAATCCTCCATGTTGTTTGTCTTATTTGCACAGCACAAAAAGCTAAAAAAGACATGAAAGAAAAAAAGTTTTTGTGCCTGCTTGAAAGATGGTGGCTCCTTGCAATCCTTTGTGTTTCTGACCTCCCTCCTTCCAAAGCTGCTACAACAAATCGGTGAGTTTTTTTCTTTATTTTTGATTCACGGATAAAGTTGTAAAGTAAGCCTGCTACTTGTGTGTGTGTGTGTGTGTGTGTGTAAGTGGGGGGGGAACCTTTTCTGTCTTTGTAGAAGAGAAGTAATTAGCCTTTTACAAATGGTCTCTATATAATTGTAATACTATATACGCCGGTGGCATTCATCCACTTAATTGTCTCAAGTTCTGGGAATTGAGTGAGCACAACAATTGATCATTTATATGCACTACTGAGGATATCTAATTCAGATATACAGATTAACCATCAAATAGAGAGTTCATACAAAAATTTAAGGAAAATTGAAATTAGTTTTATGTGGTTTTAGAGTAAGAGTGGTTGAAATTAAGCATTTTTCTTGGTTTTTATAACAGTTTTATAAATGGGTCTGTATGTATGGTGGAATGGGACTGCAGGTTGAATGGAAAAGATTACTTCTGGTTTGTTACAAGCTTCATGACTTTCTATGCAACCTGAAGAGTGCTGAGTAGCCTGATTTTTCTTTCTCATTTCTTTAAAAACAAAACTCCATGATAAGCCAGGTAAAAACATGAAAAAGAGCTTTGTGTTAAAAACAAACAAAACAAAATACACACGCATATATACTGAAGTAACAAGAAATCCATCAGTCACCTCCTCTAGAGTCCCCTCAGCTTGCTCAAAGTTGGATGAAATTCTTTTATCACATGAGTATGAAGTATTTTCTAAATGTATTTGTTGATAGACTTACATGCCTTTGCCTATCTCCATAGATAATAAGTTAATTATAAAGTCTCTTAAAGTTAATGGAGCTCTTGCTTTGATTGCATAAATAAACTAATCCAGACTTAAATAAATTGAAAATGAAAGAACAAAATAATTTTCAGAGAGAAAGCAAAGAAGTCCAGTGGGCAAGTTTGCTAGCACTTTAATGAAACTCAAATACTTGTTGAAGGAGGTGAGTGAAAAAAGTTAGCCGTTCATTAAATTAATGGCCTTGATTGCCTAGGATACAACATAAGAAACAAAAGTATACATATGTTGTATGTGTATAACAGGAAGAAATAAGAAAAGTGCTAGTCCTTGTTTTAATAATTAGGTATGTAAATGTAGAAAAATATGAGATAATATTACTAAACAAAGGGAATACTTGGACAAATTAGACAGTTTTAATAATTTTGGTTTAAAATGACTATGTTTTTGCTCTGGTGTGAAAAGTAACATTATTCTAAAGTTTCCAACTTATACAAAATTTGGATGAGTTTTCCAATGGAAAGCATAATTTGAATGCTATCAACTTCCTACATTGATGTAAGTTATGTTTGTCTCCACAAAATATTTAAGATTATGAAAACTGTGTTTGACTGAATTAGCAGTTTTGAACTGGGGGTGAATTACCCCTCATGGACCATTTGGGAATATCTGGACATTTTTGACTGTCAGGGCTGGAGAAATTACTGTTAGCATCTTAATTAGTAGGGCTAGGGATGCTGCTAAATATCCTATATATGGCACCCCACAACAAAGAATTATCTGGTCCAAATTGTCAATAGCACTGAGGTTGCAAAATCCTGAACTAAATGTAATTATTATAGAAAAAGGATATGTTCCTCGGATGCTACAGATCATAAGACAATGCTATGTAGATAGTTATTGCATTTACAATGCCTATGTAAAAAAAAACTGTCATATTGCTTTTGAAATTCACGTATGTTGTTAACATGTATCCATAATTCATCCTTTTTCTTGTTAATACTATTCCATAATATGGACATACTACAATTATTTTATCCACTCACCAGTTAAAGGACATTTGGTTATTTTAAGAGTTTTGGTAATTATGAATGAAGCTGCTATAAATATTGTTGTATAATAAAGAATTTGGTTCCTGGGAGGTGTACTCTAAATCCATGGAATTTTGTGAGCATTAGGATTGTCTTTGCTGTTCATGAGCTCCTTCAATCCTTTGAGTTTATGCTAAGGAGATGAGTTGACTTAGGATGGGGTTTGTCACCAGAAAGATCAACCATGTGATTAGAGGTTTGGGGCTTTGAGCCAGCTGGCCTGTGGGGAGAGGAGGAGGACTAGAGATTGAATTCAGTCAATGGCCAGTGATTTCAATCATCTCTGTCTGTGATGACCTCAATAAGAACTCTGGACATCGAAGTTCAGTAGAGCATCCTGGTTGGAGAGCACATTGCTGTGCCAGTAAGTGTGACCACCCACCCTGATTCCATGGGAAGGGAAGAGAGCATGGAAGCTCCATATTGTGGGACCTCCCAGACCTCACTCTTTGTGTCTTCTCACTTGACTGGTTCTAATTTTTATCCTTTATAGTAAAGCCGTAATCATAATTTGTTGCTTTTCTGAACTCTGTGAACTGTTCTAGTGAATTACCAAACCTGAGGGAATTGTGGTAACCCCTGGATTTGTAGCCAATTAATCAAAAGTACCAGTGGCCTGGGCACCCCCAAGTGTGGCTGGCATCAGGAGTAAGGGCAGTCAGGTTGGAGACTGTGCCTTTAAACCTGTGGAATGTGATGTTAACTGTTAGTGGCTAGCACCAAAATTGTACTGCAGTACACCAGCTGGTGTCAGAATAAGCAGTCAGTACAAGTCTACGTGTAGAGATATGCTTTCATTCTCTTGGGTAAATTCCCAGGAGAGGGATTGCTAGGCTATATGATAAGTATATATTTAATTTTATTAGAAACTGCCAAACTATTTTCTAAAGTAGTTGTAGCATTTTGCGCTTCCATTAGCAATTTACAAGAGTTTCAGTTTCCCTGTATTTTTGTCAGCATTTGGTATTATAAGGTTTTTATTTATTTATTTTTTAAGTGTGGTCATTCTAATATGTGTATGGTTGTCTCATTTTTGTGATTTAAATATGTATTTTCCCGATGACTAATATTTGGTGCATCTTTTCATATGCTTATTTGCCATCCTATCTCTTTGGTGAATTGTGTGTTCAAATCTTCTGCTCATTTCTTTTTAATAGGGTTGTTTGGTTTCTTATTAATAAGTCCTAAGAATTCTTTTATATTCTGGAAGCGTGTTCTTTAACAGATGTGTGTTTTGCAAAGGTTTTCTCCCAGTCTATGCTTTATCTTTTAATTTCCTTAACAGTGTCTTTCAGCTAACATGATTTTAAAATTTTGATGCAGTGTGGTTTATCAAATTTTCCTTTTTGTTTCTTCTGTCTTGTCTAAGAAAGCTTTCCTTACTTAATTCAATACCACAAAGATGTTCTCTTGTGTTTTCTTTCAGAAGTTTTATATAGTTTTAGGTTTTACATTTAGGTCTTTGGTACATCTCAAATTAAGTTTTATATATGGTGTGAGGTATGAATTGAAGTTTTTTAGCATATCAGTGACCAATTATTCCTTCATCATTGTTGCAGAGACCATCCTGTCCCCCATTGAATTACCTTGGCACCTTTTTTGAATATAAATTGACCATACATGTGTGGTTCTATTTCTAGATTTCTGTTCCAAGGAGCTATATATATCTGTTTTATGTCAATACTGAGTAGCTTTATAGTAAGTCTTGAAATTAAGTTGTATGAGTCCTTAAACTTGGTTTTAGTTTTCAAAATAGTTTTAGTTGTTTGGACTGCTTTGCTTCTCTGTACAAATTTTAGAATCAGCTTGTCTGTAAAACAAAACGAACAAAACCAAAAAACCCTCTTAGAGTTTTGATAGGGATTGTATTTAATCACTAGCTCAATTTGGTAGGAATTGACATCTTAATATTGAATCTTTCAGTCCATGAATTGGTATGACTTATAAGTGTTTTCTAGTTTCATTGAACAAGTTTTTTACATTTTTTAGATTTAACAGTGTTTCATTTTTTATGTTATTGAAAATGGTACTATAATTTAACTTCCCATTGTTCATTACTAGTATAGAGAAATACAATATTTTATATCGACCTTATATTCTGTGACCTTGCTAAACTTGCTTAAAGATTCTTTGAGATTTTGGGGAAAGGGAGAAAATAAAGGCCATTTTAAATCTTCATTTCCAATGTGTATGCCCCCTTTCCCCGTCTCCCTCCCTCACCCCCTCACTTCTGCTTTACTTCACTGACTAAGAATTCCAGTATAACACTGAATAGGAATGATGAGAGTGGATATCCCTTCCTTGTTCTCTCACCATTAAGTTTGGTGGTGAGCTGTAGGCTTTTTGTAAATACCCTTAACCAGACTCAGGAGATTCCTTTTATTCCTATTTGCTAACAGTTTTGATCACGAATGGATGTTGAAGGGTTTCAAATGCTTTGTCTGCCTCATTTTCAGTGATCACATGGTTATTCTTTTTTAGTCTGTTGACATGGCAAATTGCATTGATGATTTTCCAATGTTGACTACTCCTTGTCTTCCTGAGATTAATCCCAATTGCTCATAATTTATTATCCTTTTTATAAATTGTTGGATTTGAACCACTATTATTACATTTGTTTTTATGCCTGTGATCGTGAAGGGTATTAGTCATTAGTTTTCTTGTAATGTCTGGTTTTGGTAACTGGGTAATTGTTTCATAAAATGAGTTGGGAGGTATTCTCTCTTTTTCTACATTCTGAAAGAATGTATATAAAATTGGTATTATTTCTTCCTAATTGTTAGAGTTCACCTGTGAGGCCAGAAGGGCCTAGAGTTTTGTGGGATTTTTTTTTTTTTTTTGGTGGAAAATATTAAACTAAGAATTCAGTGTCTTTCATAGAATTATTATTCAGGTTATTTGTTTCCTTTTGAGAAAACTTTGGTGGTTGATGTCTTTCAAGGAATTTGTCCATTTCATTTAAGTCAGGGTTTCTCAACCAAAGTGATGTTTGGGCAGGATGATTCTTTGTTGTGGGAGGGTGTCCTGTGCATGATGGGATGTTTAGCAGCATCCCAGGCCTCTACTCACTAGATGCCAGGAGCAAGTCCCCCACTTGTGTCTTCACATATTTTTGCCAAGTGTCTGCTCTTGGTTGGGAACCACAGACTTATGATAACAAGTTCATTGGCATAAAGTTTCTCCTAGTATTCCCCTCTGATCTTTTAATGTATTGTAAGATCTGTGGGATCTCTTTTTTATTTATAACATTGGTAATTTGTATCTTTTCCTTCTCTCCATCCTCTTCCTGCTCTACCTCCTCTCTCTTTCTTTCATCAGATTGGCTAGAGAGTTTAATTAATTTTATTAATCTTTGCAAAGAACTACTTTTGGTTTCATTGACTTTCTGCTTTTAGTTTTATTTCTGCCCTTTACTATTTCTGTTCTTCTGCTTGATTTAGGTTGAATTTGCTGTTCTTTTTCTAGTTCTTTAAGGTGGAAGCTTAGATTATTAATTTGAAAACTTCGTTTCATAATATGTTCATTTAATACTATAAATTTTCCTCTAAGTATGATTTAGTTGCATCCCATAAATTTGGGTTTGCTTTTTATTCTTTTTCATGCAATTAAAAAGATATTTCTATTTGACTCCTTCTTTGACCCATGGGTTATTTAGAAGTGTATTTAATTTCTAAACATTTTGGGATTTTTCCATATATCTGCTATTGATTTCTAGTTTATTTGTGTTTTGGTTAGAGAACATACTTTATATACTTGCCATTCTTTTAACTTTGTTGAGGTTTGTTTTGTGGCCCAGAATATGATCTATCTTGGTGAATCTTTCGTGTGCACTTGAAAAGAATGTATATTCTGTTGTAATTGGGTGGAGTGTTCAGTGATTGTTGGTTAGGTCAAGTTGTTTGGTTGTTGTGTTCAGGCCTATATCTTTACCTCTTTTTTCCTGCTTTATCTTTCAGTTACTGAAAGAGGAGTGTTGGTACTGAAGTCTCCGATTGCAGTTGTGATTCTATGTTTCCTTTTGGTTCTCTCAGGTTTTGCTTCATGTTTTTGAGGCTTTGTTCATACATATGTAAGATTTTTATGTCTATATAATGAATTGACCCATTTATCATTGCTTAATATTCCTCTTTATCCCTGCTCATATCTTTTGTTCTGATGTCTACTTTGTCTAATATTAATAAAGGCCTTTAAAAAATACTTCAGGCTAGATTTAGCCTATGAGCTAAATCCTTAATCCTTGTTGACCCCTGTGTTAGAAAGTTTCTTGTTGATAAGACGTAGTTGACTGTTTTTGTTGTTATTGTTGGTTTTTTATGTATTTTTATCTTTGCCTTTTAATTTGAGTATTTAAACCATTTTTATTTGCTTTAATTATTAAATGCTTGAATTTATCATCTTGCTGGTTTTTATTTTTTCACGTTTGTTCTTTATTCCCTCTTTCCTCTTCTTTTGCATTATTTTTTTATGAATCCATTTTATATTCTATTGTGGCTTTTAGCTTTATCTCTTAAAAATATTAATGGTTTCTCTAAGGTTTAAAATGGATAACTGTAACTTATCATAGCTGTAGCTGCCTTAAAATAATATTAAACTGCTTTATGTGTGGTGTAAAAATTATACAACAGTATATTTTGAATTCCTTCTGCCTTCACTGTTGTTGTACATTTTGTTTTTAGCTATATTATAAGCCCTACAGTAAACTGTTAATTATTTTATGTTAGTCAAATATCTCTTAAAGTAATTAAAAAGAAGAAAAAGTATATTTATGTTCATTTTTACCATTTACGGTACTTTTCATTTCTTTGTGCAAATCCAAGTTTCCATTTGGTCATAATACTCCTGCCTGAAAATTTTTAATTAACATTGCTGTGGTACACATCTACTGTCATTGAGTTGTCTACAAAAGTCTTTATTTCACCTTAATTTTTGAACAGTATTTTCACTGTGCTTAGAATTCTGGGTTGACTATGCTTCTTTTCACCCAGAATTTTAACTATGCTACTATGTGACTGTTGAAAGATCAGTGGTTGCCAGGAGTTTGGGAGGAGGGAAAGGAGAGATAAATAGGTGAAGCAGAGGGGATTTTAGGGTAGGGAAATTAATTTTTACAAATCAAATGGTGATACATGTCATTAGGCATGTGTCAGAACCCACAGAACAACAATTAAGAGTAAACCTTAGTATAAACCATGAACTATAGTTAATGTAGTCCATCGTTTACATTGTTATGATTGTACATTAATAATGTACATTACATAATATTTAACTACATTAATTATTATATTACAATAAGCAATTGTAACAAATGTACAACACTAATGTAGGATGTTAATAATAGGGAAAACTGTGTGCAGAGTTGGAGGGTAAGGCTGAGGAGGGGCTGGGTATATGGAACTCTTCGTACTGTCTCTCACTTCTGTAAATCTAAAACTACTAACAAAAATAAAGTCTATTAATAATTTTTTTAAATGTCACTGTTGTCAGTCTTGCATGTTTTGGGATGAGAAGTCTGATGTAATTCTTTTTTTGTTGTTTCTTTATATACAATTGCATCCTTTTAAAAAAATGCTTACTGTCTTCAGGATTATTTTCTTTATCTTTGCTTTACAGCAGTTTGACTATGATGTGTCTAGATTTGTATGTGGACATGCATGTGTCTATGTGCATAACACATTTCTGGGATTTGTTTCCATTCCTTGGTCTCTTTGTGTTCAGTCCAGGAGAGAGGATTTGATTGATTCATCCAATCAGCATCCAGTTTAGGGCATTCCTATTGGGTGGAGATTTCAGGACAGCCCACCTCAGAAGTTAGCCTTGGGTCAGGAGCCATTCTTTGTCCAGTCATCTATGGCAGGGCTTTGTAGTATAGAGCATGAGTGCCTATAGCTGATTGTCTCAGCAGGCATCAGAGGCAAGGAGATTTCTGATAGATGTCATAGGCATGGCCAGCCAGGATCCCAAGCATGGCAAACTCCTGTCCAATACAGGTTACCAGGGAGGGCAAAGTAGGAAAACCAAAATCAGTTTTGGGAGAGGGAAATAAGATAATTTTCATACTCCTGTCCTAAATCCCAGAAATATTGTAGAGAAGCTCATCCATCCTCTGGGTGTCCATATCTTCATAGGAGACAGTTACTTACATTTTACCTAGAATTTATATGAGGTAGAATTAGGATAGAGTTACCTCTGAGGAGCCAGAGGATGGTTTAAGTGATACATACAATCATGTAGTTAGTAGATTAGACACCAGGTCTGGGTTCCTATTACAATAGCATCATACATCCCACCAAAGCTACGCTTGTCTGAAGTCAGTACATAGAAAACAGCTTTTAAGGAATTCACTAATTAATCCCCTCTGCTGAAGGGTAATTGAGGGGAAAGATACTCCTTTATTAGCTGTAGTGAGACCTTGTTCCTTCCTGCCTACTGTTCCTACTTGTACTTGCCTTGTGATATTTCACAGAGTGAGGCAGTATGCAGTGGGGGAAAACAGAGAGAAAGGACGTTGGGATAAGATTCTCAGTAATAGTTCTATAACCCACTGACTCTGTAACCCTGGTCACTGACAAAACCGTTCTGGGGCTGGGGCAGCTTGAGCCCCAGCTGTGCTCATTCTCGAATCAGATGCTTTCAGGCATGTGTAACTGACTTAAGGAGAGTCCTTAAGAACCTGCTGGAAGAGAATGTGTCCCAAGTGAAGAGGGAGGCTGGATTAGAAGCTTGGTCAAATAACATTGCCCATTACCCATTGATCAGAAAGGGCATCTCAAAGACGGAACTTTCCAAATCTCTGCAAAACCTTGGAGTCACAGACAGTTATCTGGGACTCATGTAGCTGAGAGCATAGCTCAGAAACGGCGCTGAGATGAATTCCCCTAACTTCAGCAGGACCACTTTGTTGCGCTGGGGGCTCTAAAGATCAGAGCACTTCTCGGGCACCTGTGAACCACTGGCAAGCACAGCCCTGATGGACGCAAGGCCCAGCAGAGCTCTGGGCCCTGGCTCTTCCTGTGTGCATTCCTTTAGGAGTTATTTTCCTATTAGCCTAAATCATTTGTTTTCCTTTCGAGACTTTTCACCTGTTAGGAACTAGGTTTTCTAGATGATGTCCACACATTCTTTTGTAGAGCCATTTCTATTTCTTGAATTATTGCTGGGCTTACAGATTACTTGGGGGGGATTTCTTATGTGGATAGAACAGCATCAAATAATAAACAGTAAAGAAATGAGTGATTCTGTTCTCCTTCATTTCATCTGCAGCTGGTACTTAGAGCCACCCTGTCACGCTGGTGCGTGAAGGGTACAATGATACAGCCTTTAACTTATGGAGTCATTTATTTCTGTTGAGTTGTCATGGAAATAAGTTTACCATGAAGCAGTTCACAAACTATTAAAAAAATAACTAGCTATTTTTACATTATATCCTCTTACTGTCTACTTCAGAGTGGCCCTTCAGAGTTGATTCACAAGACTGCTCTTTATCGATAGCTATGGCTTACGTTTTCCTGAGGAATAATCCTAACTAACATTTAGTGAGTGCTTGACATTTGAAGTGCTTTACATATTTTGCCTTGTGTAATCCTTGAAAAATCTCCATGAGGTAAGTATTATTATTGTTATTATTATTATCCCCATTCTGTATAGCGGCAGAGACTCAGTTACAGGGACAAGGCACGTACTCTGTTCAAGGTCATATATTTAAGACTCGGTTAAGCCAAGAATTCCAAGTTGCTCTTAATCACTATTCCATCTTGCTTCTGAGTAGTGAGGTGAATGCCACTGGGTGGAAAGTTAAGCTTGAAAACAGGACTGGATCATGAATCACAGTGGGGACAAATGGCCAGGACAAGAAAACCCATGGCCCATGAGGTCTGAGCCTATGAGGTTGACTGGTTCATGGATCTGGGAGGCCACGTGAATATCTGATATTTAAAGAGAATATCTTCTAGAAACCTGGTCTGCACACGGGAAATGTACACATCATTAATGCTGCATATCAATTAGTGGGCCTATTTCTGTGAAGTGACAGTCATGGTTGCAGACCGTTTCCTTTGAATTACCGATTCTTGCTCCCCTCCAATGATTTGAAAGGAAATAAAACTGTTGTTCTACACCCATAGGATTATATATTCAGAATGCCAGTTTCAAGAAGAAATAACATTTCCAAAGTTGTTTCATGTCGGTGTTGCTTTTAATCTCAAAGCAGAAGGCCTACATAAGTTTGTCCTGGGACTCAGACTTACGTAAAGGACTGGGAACAGGCTGGCCAGGGCTCCCTTGGCATGAAGGACTGAGAAGCCTTCTGAGACAGAAGAAAGTTCTTAGAACCTCTTCTAAGGGTAAAGGGTTCAAGGGAAAAGTAGGATGTCTATCACTCATTTAGATGGCCCTCAAGTCCTATTTCCACTTTGAGTCTGAACGTAAAGGCTATAATGAAAGACCAGGTCAAAAATTAATCAACCCATGATCCTGAGGGCATGAAATGTCAGGAACTTGGGTGTCAGCACCAAGAGGCAACCTCTCAGTGTGGAGCTCATTGGTTTGCAATCTGGACACAGATGTGACCATGAGGGCCTCTGCAGCCATGATGGTACCTTCTGCAGCCATGATGGTACCTTCTACAGACATTAATTAGCAGCTGAGTGGGCAAGGAAGAAAAGGCTGAGTGCTGGAGGGTAGCCAGGAAGACCAGGCCAAGGGACACATGAGATGCCTCCTAGAGCAATTTGAGGGAAAATTGAAGCATGTGCAGCTCCCCCAGCAAGGGTGAGTGGAGCCAGAGAGCCAATCACTAGTGGCTATATTGCAACCCAGTGTTTACTTGCAGGCTGTGCTGGCAAAGCTCTTTGGGAATAGAGCTGTGTGGCTGTTCTCTAGAAGTGTTGCGCTTTGGGTCTCCTACTTACAATTCATGAATCATCAGGGGCCTGTG
Organism: Phocoena phocoena; assembly: GCF_963924675.1. Lineage (NCBI taxonomy): Eukaryota > Metazoa > Chordata > Mammalia > Artiodactyla > Phocoenidae > Phocoena > Phocoena phocoena. Next base: position 35,798,950 of record NC_089227.1, read on the forward strand.
AGAGATGCTTTGGACCACGACAGACCAATCAGTGCTCTTGTGATGTAAGCTTGAAACTTTCTAAAGTCTCTCTGATAAAAAGTTCAGGCTTAAGAATAAATAATCCTCAGACTATTGGAATATTATAACAAAGGGACAGTTATACTGTTCAGCTAGTGCTTCAAGAGACACATCTAAAAGACACGTCTTTAGTGGCACATATATACAATGGAATATTACTCAGCCATAAAAAGAAACGAAATTGAGCTATTTGCAATGAGGTGGATGGACCTAGAGTCTGTCATACAGAGTGAAGTAAGTCAGAAAGAGAAAGACAAATACCGTATGCTAACACATATATGGAATCTAAGAAAAAAAAAATGTCATGAAGAACCTAGGGGTAAGACAGGAGTAAAGATGCAGACCTACTGGAGAACGGACTTGAGGATATGGGGAGGGGGAAGGGTGAGCTGTGAGAGGGCGAGAGAGAGTCATGGACATGTACACACTAACAAACGTAAGGTAGATAGCTAGTGGGAAGCAGCCGCACGGCACAGGGATATCGGCTAGGTGCTTTGTGACCGCCTGGAGGGGTGGGATAGGGAGGGAGGGAGACGCAAGAGGGAAGAGATATGGGAACATGTATATGTATAGCTGATTCACTTTGTTATGAAGCAGAAACTAACACACCATTGTAAAGCAATTATACCCCAATAAAGATGATAAAAAAAAAAATTAAAAAAAAAGACATCTTTAAATTCATACACAGTGCTGAATAGTCAAGCACTTGAGATTGCTGGTGAACAAAGCCTACTACTCTCTTGTAAAATCTTTCAGCAACAGGTGTTATTTCTTTCTCTCTTCAGGACATCAAAGGGTCAAAGAAGCATGAAATTTTCCTTAATGCAGCTTAGCTGCTTATCGTATACAAAGAAATGAAATTGTGATGGAATTGTGAACAAATGCCCTTCGGCACCTGTTTTTGCCATCTTGGTTTGTTTTTCTTCCCACAGCATTTTACACCTACTCAATTTGTGACGGACCCCCTTCCTCCCAGCTGTTCAGGCCTAAAGAGGGCACACACATTCATTCAGGGTTATTGGAGCTTAACACAGGGCAGGGGTTGAACCAAGAACATTGGCTCCATCACATGCAGGTCTTGTGACCCAGCTCTCCCACTGCCTTGTCCCACTATTCGTGGGTAACTTTAGACTTGGGGTATGATATGGAGTCTGTAAAGTTCAAAAACTGTCAGAAAGTCTATGCCATTCAAACAGGCTTTCTAGGGGATTAAAGGGACTTTGGGTCACAGAGTGGCCCATGCAGGAGCTTTGTGATATGAAAAGTGATTTTAGGTTAAGTAGGCCCTGTGGCATTCTCACCATATTCTTGAGTCAAGCTGCCATTTTGTAGTGGTTTTGGGGGAATATGGGCAGATCCTGGAAGCCAACAGCAGACACACACACCAAATTAAGAGTCTGGAAATTTGAAATGTTTGCGTTTGATCCTGCACTTTCACACAATGCCAAGGACATGCGAATGGATGGAGGTGGTTCTTTTTCTTCTGGGCCACAGGCAATGTGAATCTAATCCCAATCCTCGTGGCTGCTATTGTCCAAAGGTACCTGTAGAGTTGAGTGGACAGAATGATATGAATTAGAAAATCTCATCGGGGGAATGGCACAATATCTTTATCAACAGGGCCAGTGTTTCCCTAGATCTGTTTGCTTCTGAAGCCATCACTATAAACCCACTGTTTGTTAGTTCTGTAACTTCCCCAGGACCATGAGGGATGCTGGCAGTAATATGGTACATTAAATAGGCCATAAATTTATCTCCAAGACTGAAATAATAATATTTGAGTACAAAGGCAATGGCTTCTGGCTGCCCTGTAAATCAAAAACATTGTCCCCAAAAGAACAGAATAAATCCACAAATAATACAAAATACATAAGAGAATTCAACTTATGATAAACAGGGCATCTCACACCAGTGGGGCAAAGAAGGCAATTTAATAATGGGTGTTGTGGGATTTCCCTGGTGGTGCAGTGGTTAAGAATCTGCCTGCCAATGCAGGGGACACGGGTTCGAGCCCTGGTCCGGGAAGATCCCACATTGCCGAGGAGCAATTAAGCCCGTGCGCCACAACTACTGAGCCTGCGCTCTAGAGCCCGTGCACCACAACTACTGAGCCCACGTGCCTAGAGCCCATGCTCCGCAACAAGAGAAGCCACCGCAATGTGAAGCCCGCGCACCACAAGAAAGAGTAGCCCCTGTTCACCAGAACTAGAGAAAGCCCGCTCGCAGCAGTGAAGATCCTACGCAGCCACAAATAAATAAATTAATTAATTAAAAAAAATAATGGGTGTTGTAAAAATAGCTTGTTCATAGCTCACCTGTGTATCGTGATAAACTTAAAATACATTAAAAGTCCCATATTTAAAAAGAAAGCTTAGGGCTTCCCTGGTGGCGCAGTGGCTGAGAGTCCACCTGCCGATGCAGGGGACACGGGTTCGTGCCCCGGTCGGGGAAGATCCCACATGCCGCGGAGCGGCTGGGCCCGTGAGCCATGCCCGCTGGGCCTGGGTGTCTGGAGCCTGTGCTCCACGGCGGGAGAGGCCACAACAGTGAGAGGCCCTCGTACCGCAAAAAAAAAAACAAAACCAAAAAGCAAACCTTAAAAGCACCAAGAAAATATTGGGAGAATTTCTTTGTATCCTTGAAGTGAGGAAGGTCTTTCTTGTGATGACTCAAAATCCAAAAGCTGTAAAAGGAAAGATTAACTCAAGTACATAAAGTAAAAATAACTTTTCATGGCAAATTATACTATAACCATATCAAAAATCAAATGATAAACTGGAAAGAAAATTGTAACAACCAAAGGCTAAATTCCCAGTACATAAGATCTTTCAAAAATGAATTTGAAGAAGATTTATTCTACGCATAAAGGCAGTACACGATACACATTCTGCATCTGACTTTTACTTAAGTGGTAGCTGCTTCATACTTTTCCCCTCTGTATTTCATTGTTTGGGGAATATGTAATTCTTTACCCAGTCCCCTATTAATGGACATATGCGTTTGTTTTCTACTCTTTTGCTTTAAATCATTTTTTAAGAAAAAGAATTGTAATGTTCAAGAGCTTAGACTGTGAAGCCAGATTGCCTGTGGGTTCCGATTTTGGCTATTATCAATTTCAAGCTGCTTGACCTTGACCTTGGACCTCTCTGTTTCCTCATGTATGTAATGGGTTTGATGATAATAGTATCAACAAGATGAGACTTTTGTGAGGATTCAATGTGATAATATCTAGGTAAAGGACTTAGAATCGTACCTGGCCCATGATAATTGCTATGGGAGTCTTAGTTATTGTCACTATGTGCCAAACAATATACATTTTACTGGCTTTAAATAATCAACATCTGATTTCATAATGTTTAGGACTCTCAGTAAAAGAGAACTTAACGGGGAGATGCTGTTTTCTAAGGGCAAAAAGTGGGATCCAGCGATGAGGAAATAACTCTCTTACTTGCTGCTTCTTGCTTTTTAGTGAAGAGCTGCTTAGAAAGGCAGCATGACAGGCAGGAGGCCTGGATGTCAGTAAATGTGGAGAGCAGCTCTGGAATCTGCACTTGAATAAGCGTCAGACAAGAATTTGAGAAAGTACTGCTAACCGTCCCCTGGCTGTGTATTTGAATTGTAAGCATAGTGACTTAGAGAAATTGGTCAGGTTCAAGTTTCTTAAAAGTTAAGCCAGTGTTTAACAAACATCCTAAACCAGTCCAGAAGAGAAAATGCTGAGTTCATTGAGGCAGTACCCTTTTGTAACTGCCTTCAGATAGGCTGCTTGTTAGTGTTTTGTATTCTAATTTATACTGCAAGTCCTTGAGGTCCATGAATTTGATTTCCAGTTTCTTCAGTGTCCTCCAAGTCCAGGACATATTCTCTTCAGTCATTCTTATTAATATTTTCATACTGTTTAGAGCTACTAAAGAAAGAAGGAAGTTCTAATGCTGCTTCAAGATTTCTTGCCACCCTGTAAGAGCAAGACTTGGTGGCATGCAAGAAAGACCACAGGCTTCATATTCAGTCAAATCTCAGCTCATCAATTACTAAGGTGAGAAATGTTGGGAAAGTTACTAAACCTTCCTTAAAATCAGTTGGCTCATTTATAACACCGGGATGATAATACTTAATGCCTACAGTTATTCCAATGAGATAATATTTGTAAAGAGTATGCCACACAGCAGGTGCTCAGTGAATAGTAGGTATTATTTGATTAAAGCTGATTTTTCCAGGTGATTCTATTCTGGTTGTCTGATGCCCCCTCCTGGACAGTCCAGAACTTAGATTAAGCAAGGGTCAGCTCACTTGCTTCAAGTTAAAAGTCATGTGGTTTCCAGAGGCAGTGTTTCAGAAAGAGTCTGAAATCAAAGCCAGATAGCCAGTCCAACTAAGAAGACAATCCAGGAGAAAGGCACTGGGGTGGGAACAAGAGAAACCAGATAAGGGTGGAAGGCAGAGCCCAGAGTTTTCTGAATAGTAATATTAAATATGATAACTACTTTCTGCAGATATTTACATGTCTAGAATTTACATACATAATCTCAGTTAATCTTCACCAAAATTCTGTAGGACAGAGGAATAAATAAATCTTCAGGACTTTGGATTAGGCAACAGTACCAAAAACATAAGAAACCAAAGGCAAAAATAGATAAATTGAGCTTCATCCAAATTAAGTGTTTTGCACTGTCAAGAAAGTGAAAAGACAACCCACAAGGAGAAAATATTTGCAAATCATGTATCTGATAAGAGACTTGTATACAGAATATAAAGAACTCACTGAAAAAAAGACAGATTACCCAAATAAAAAATGGGCAGAGGATCTGAATAGACATCGTTCTGAAGAAGATACACAAATAGCCAATAGCATGTGAAAAGATTCTCAACATCATTAGTCGTTAGGGAAATGCAAATCAAAACCACAAGGAGAGGGGCTTCCCTGGTGGCGCAGCGGTTGAGAGTCCGCCTGCCGATGCAGGGGACACGGGTTCGTGCCCCGGTCCGGGAAGATCCCACATGCCACGGAGCGGCTGGGCCCGTGAGCCATGGCCGCTGAGCCTGCACATCCAGAGCCTGTGCTCCGCAGCGGGAGAGTCCACAACAGTGAGAGGCCCGTGTACCACACACACACACAAAAAAAAACCCACAAGGAGATACCACTTCATATTCAGTTGTAAAATAGCTTTAATCAAAAATACAGACAGCAAAATATGGAGACACTAGAACTCTCATACAGTGCTCGTGAGAATATATGTGGCCACTTTGGAAGACAGTTTGGCAGTTGCTCAAAATGTTAAACATAGAGTTACCATACGACCCAGTAATTCCACTCCTAGGTATAATCTCAAGAGAAATGAAAATGAATGTCCACACAAAATCTTGTACATGAATGTTCATAGCAGCATTATTCGTAATAGCCCAAAGTAGGAAGCAACGTGAATGTCCATCAGCTGATGAACAGATAAACAAAATGTGGCATATTCGTACAATGGAATATTATCCAGCAATAACAAGGAATAAATATTGGTATGTGCTACAACATGGATAAACCTTGAAAACATACAAAATGAAAGAAAGTAGTCACAGAAGGCCACATAATGCATGATTCCATTCTTATGAAATGCCCCAAATAGGGAAATCTATAGAGACAGAAAGTAGATTAGTGGTGACCAGGGACTGGGGGAAGAAAGGGAGTTGTAGGATGACTGCTAATGGGTATGGAGTTCCCTTTCAGGGTGATGAAAATGTTCTGGAATTAGTGGTGATGGTTGCACAACTCTGTGAATATACTAAAATCACTGAATTGTACACTTTAAACGTGTGATTATATGTGCAAATTATATATTAGTAAAGCTGATAATAAATGAAAATTCAAAAAATCTTATGCTGTAGGTATTATTTCTATTGAATAGACAAAATAACTGCTCCTTCCCAAAGGCCAAATGAACTAGTGATGGAGCCAGAATTCAAAAGCAGTCTGTCAAATCCAAAGCCTGGATTCTTGACCAGAATGTTCTAATGCTATAAGGCTTTCCTGAGCTAGAGAGAGAACCTGAGGTAGCTTTTACAAGGCACTTGTGGTCTTAGACCTGCTAGGGAGGGAGCTATTTCTTAATGGTCAGGCCTGGCTTCTAAGATTATTCTGACATGACTCTGGTTCACCACTTCATTGAGGAGTCATCTCAGGATGCTGGAGTTATTCATTGGTTGCTAAGACTTTGGTGAGATGGACTGATGTGTGGGACATATAAAGTTCTGTTCCATGGCAGAGAACATTCACTGGGAAAAGCTGAGTCCAAATGCTCTGGAATTTTCATGTGTTTCAGTATCATCTGATAATCTTGTTGAAAATACAGATATCCAGACCTCACCCCAGACACAGAGTCAAAAACTGAGCATCATTGCCTGGTGCTGTCAGCTGGGTGGGATAAGGGCAGAGAATCCGATGATAATTGACAGGTTCCTGCAAACAGGCGTTGCTAACTAAGAAGCTCCCGGGAAATTATTACATTTCTGGCCCCAGAGGTGCTCAGAGAGCTACTGTGTTCAAGAAGCTGACCCCTACCTGTTGTCTCAGGAGGAGACCAGGAGGCCTTGCTTCAAGTTGGAAACCACAGCAGTGGCCCAAGGAACGATACTTTCATTTGGGGGCATCCAATACATGGTTTGACTATACTGACAAAAATAATGTGTCTTCCTTTGAAAGCTAGTCAAATAATCAAGAGAAATAGGAAATTTTAATTAGAATTCATCTCAAGTCTTTCCACCAGAGGAAAACATTATTTCATACTTTGATGAACACAATCCCAGATATGATATGACTGAGCCTATGTACATGTGGAGAGATTCCTATACAAGTTTACATAAATTGGTAATGCAATCCATACAGGATACCGTGTAAACTTGATATCAATATCTTCAAGATCCTCATGTTTTAGGGAGAAAATACATCATTTTTAATGAAAAAAACCAACAACGAAGGTTTGATTTTCCACAGTTTCATAACAGTCACCATTATATAGGAAGCATAAAAGCAATTCGAATCTTAAAGTACATATCCCAAATAAACAGATCCCCAAATTTTCATTGATATTTATGTCACTACCCTTTCTTCCCTTCTTTGTTGCAAAGCTAATAAAAAATAGATTAAGATAAACGGTTAAGGGCTTCCCTGGTGGTGCAGTGGTTGAAAGTCTGCCTGCCGATGCAGGGGACACGGGTTCGTGCCCCGGTCGGGAAAAAAAAAAAAGATAAACAGTTAATATTTACCATAATGTTTTAGCAGTGCAGAGAATAGCATGGTTGTCAAAATTTTTACGAGTGCTTTCTAGATGCATGAATGTGTAAAAGTCCTTAGAAATGAAGATCATGGTATTTGAGAGTATAAATTTTAAGTTAACTTTTTATACATAGGACAGAATATCAGGGTTTTTTCTTTTGTCATTCTGAGTTACTCTGCAATTCTAAATTTCTACTGGTGCAAAAATTAACTTACAAGCTATCCTATAAACCTCGTACTTTGTAATAAACACACACTAAAAATGTCCCCATAAACGTTCACTGACAGAAATTCTAGAATTTTTTGAAGCCAAACTTTATGTCCCAATAATCATTTTCCTTATCTTCAGGGAATTCAACAGAATACTTTCTGCTTTTACACTGGGGGATGCACATGAGACTGGAATTCTTGACTCTAATCAAGAACAAGGGGTAAATTAATCTAGAAAAGAAATTTGGTGGAAGGAGTTTTGTTTTGCAACATGGTGTTTTTTATTTCCCATGACGTGAGAGCTGGTCCTAAAAACATGAGTTGTTTCTCAAGAGAAATGCTCAACTTGATCTGCAGAAATAATGAGAAAGAGCAAATCCTTTTTATTCACAGATAAATGAACTATTAGTAAGGTTTAAGGAAACCTCTGGAACAAACTGAGTGAAATCTCTTATGATAAACCATAGCACATTTAAATATAAAAATATGTATTTGACACTTTTTTCTCCACACATGACTGCCTTTTCCCACTGTTGGTATGAATCCATTATCTTTTTTTAGAGGTATATTCCTCCTTCTAGAAAGTATTAAAATTCTCTTGGGATACCCATAAATAAGCAAAAGAAAATTAATTTTTTTAATTTCAAGGGATTTTTGCACACACATAACTTTTCTGCTTGTTACCACCTCCATCCTTATAACTGGACAGCTTGAGAAAAGTGAAAATTAAACTTTCTCAATAAAGCATGAAAATACCAATCACTCATTAAACCTTTTCCTTTTTATGTGTCCCAAGGGACCATGTGGTCTCATAGAGTCTGCTAATCCAGAGCATACAGGATCCACTTTTTTTTTCTATCTGAACCTGATGGCAATGCCTGGGGAGAAGTAAAAACAGTTCCTGGTTTTTGACAGGTTAATGTTAGAGTTTGACTCTGTGTTTGATCATTTACTTTTAGCAATTTTAGTTACTGACTAACCAGTTATCACATGGTGGTAGTGACAGAGCCACGAAACCAAAGAGAAAATATTAAAAAGTATCCACTGGCATTAACAGTACTGGGCATGTTCTACTTTCCTTCCAAAAAACAGTGTTTGAATGAACTTAACATGTATACACTGCTATATTTAAAACTGATAACCAATAAGCACCTACTGTATAGCACAGGGAACTCTGCTTAATATTCAGTAATAACCCAAAGGGGAAAAGAATTTGAAAAAGAATAGATACATGTAAATGTATAACTGAATCACTTTGCTGTACACCTGAAATTAACACAACATTGTTAATCAACTATACTCCAATATAAAATAAAAATTATTTTTAAATCCTTAAAAAAAAATCGAACGAACTTGAGGCCCTTTTCATAATGGCACACACATGTGGACACCCCAATTGGGCAGAAAGTCCTGCCTACACAGAAAAGATTCTTGCGGTTTTCCTTTGAATGTCTCACCTCTGTGTCGCCCAACACCAAACCTTGGGCTGAGAACTCGCAGCTTGGTTGCTGTTCGTACAGATGTGAATGTTGGCACAACTGAACTGGAAGCCCAAATAGGGGTAGTTTATGAATGCCACTTGCTTAGAGAGAGATTCTTATCTTTCAACAAAATGCCAGGCTAGGTTTATATGGTACTGGAAGCAAGGCAAAGGCTTCTTCATGGGCCACTGAGTTGCATTCAAAAGGAGTAGGGAGCACAAAGCCTGGTTCATATTGCCCCACTGGGATTTCACTTCCATTTTTAGATCATGGCCAAAGGCAGTGAAATCACTTAAGGAAGTGTGGGACACTACTGAGAGAGCCAGAAAATGTTTGGCGACAGCATGGGAGACTGAAGCTGTGTGCGTGGGATTCCCCACTTTGCACTGGTATGTGCTGCAATGGCAAGAACATCGGAGCTGCAGAAGCCTAACTGGGAGCCCTGGTAGGAATTACAAAGGGAAGAGATGCTGGAGTCTGAGAAGTACTAGGCCTCTGTGCACATGATACCTCCTGCAGTGACTACCATTAGATAACAGATGTCACAGCCCTCTTACGCAGATTTATTGAAATGGAAGCAGAGACCACCTAACAAACTACACTGTCAGTTCAAAAAATAGAGTGTAGCTGAATATGGAAAACAGCCTATCAAATAGATTGCAGTCTTAGCTCTCACTAGCTAGCCTTGTGATCAGAAAATTTAAGCTCTTTGTGTCTCATTTCCCCTATAAGAAATTAATATAAAAATAGATGAGAATGCAATTTCAAACTACAAATACATTATTATCGTTAAAGTTGTGACTGCTCTGTGAACCTGAGAGTAGAATCTTTGATAGCCTTCAGTGTTATTCCACAGTATAATTTATTATTAAATCTTCATATGAAATGGCAAGATGGGATCTTGAATTGGACCCTGAATGGAAGAACCTTTAAACCATGAGCATGAAAACTTGATTTACTGAACCCCATTCCAAAGGATGAGAGTCAAAGAGATGCTTTATACACTGATATAAACGGGCAGAGCTGAGGAACTGCTTTGTGATAAAGCCTGTCTGTAGGATCCTGGTGCACATTATTGTTGGATATGGTAAGAGAAAGCATGACTCCATCCTGAAGCTTTCTAAGTGAAAACAGTAGGGACTAAAACAGCAGGACTGATCTTTGGCTCCTGGCAATAACAGAGTAGTTAATTGAAGACAAACTCTCTCACTGAGCACATCTAGGAATGCTAGACAAAAGAAACAAACGTTGGTTTTAAGACATTAGATCACTACAGAGGCAATCAGAAATTGAGGCACCAAGAGCCCAGGGAGAAGAGAAGCTCCCTGAGGTGTGTACCTTGCCCCTCAAAACATAGTGCATTTGTGACACTAAACCAAGAAGCTTAGAAGTCAGACAGCTGCTCCTAAGAGGCTAGAAAATGGAGTAGAGCTTTGAGCTATCTCACAAGGGTGCAGAGATGAAAATGAAGATTTCAGCATCCACCAAAAAGTAGGAACACTGGAAACACCCACACTTCCAGTAAGGATATCAAAAGGAACTATACCCAGGAGTAAGGGTATTTAGAAAAATACCAGCCTTTATAAAGAGTGAAACCCAGCTTTGAAACAGTTAAAGCCCAGATTGGACCAAGATGATCTACCAATACTATGTCTATCTCCATGTCCTCCCTTCCAAAAACTAAAATAAATCCTCTCTGGAGGAATAAAACGTCAACCAGAGGCTCAAATTATCTCTAGAATGTATCATTCCATTCATTCATTTTATTGTGCAAGAAAGTATAAATGACTAAAAACAGAAAGGAAAAATATATTAGATATCAATAGGTGATTCAATTGGAGGTTTCCAACACAGATTTAAAAATAACTGTACGTATTATTTCAATAAAATAGAGAAGAGAGGGTATTTCATCAAAAACTTTTATTTTTATAAAAGGTTTATACAAAATAAAATGGAAATTCAAGTATTGAAAAATAATTTTATAGCTGAGTTTAACAAGGCATCTCAGGATTAATGAACAGAAACATAAAATAGGAGAAAACATACAGGTGAAGAGGAAAAAGATAGAAAGTACATGACACACTGAAAAAGTGTAAGATATGTACACTTAATAGTAGTCTCCAAAATAGAGAACAAAATGGGACAAAAGCAATATTTGGAAAGACACTGACTGAGAATTCTGTGAAACAGATAAAAGATATCAAGCTACACATTAAAAAAGCTCTATTAACCTCAAGTAGGATAAATATAAAGACATCACACCTCAGCACATCCTAGTAAAACTGTTAAATACCAAAGAATAAGAGAAAATATTAAGAGAAGCCAAAAGAAAAAATATATTACCTTCACAGAAGAAACGATAAGCTGGCTTCTCCACAGAAATGGTAAACAGAAGACAAGGTAATAACACCTTTAAAGTCCTAAAAGAAGTAGATGCCCACCTAGACTAATATATTCAATGAATAGATCTTTCAAAAATGAAGGCAAAGTGAATGTATTCACAAATAAAGAGGATTTGCCAGTACCACTAGACTTACACTAAAAGAAAAATTTAAAGTGAGTTTTCAGAAAGAGGGAAAATGATCCCAGGTGAAAAGATGGAAGTGCAAAAAGGATTGTAGAATAACAGAAAGGGTAAATAGATGGGTAAATTTAAATAACTATTTACAGCATTTAGGAATAATGTTTTAGGGGCTTAAAACTGGAAGAATGCAAATATCTGATAATTACAGCACAGAAGACAGGAAAGTGAATAATGGAGTCGCGGTGTTGTAAGATTCCTGAAATGTCTGGGAACTGATAAAGGTAATAAGTCAGTGATGCATGCTATAGTCTCTAATAACAAATAAGGGCAGATTAAAATAATATATAACTAACAAGCTAACAGAAGGGGAAAATGAACGGATAAAAATAGTTGACTAATACGAAAGAAGGCAAACAAGGGAAGGAAAAAGTAACAAAACAAATGGACCAAATAGAATAAAAAAGGTGAGATGTTAGACTCAAACCTGAATACACATATTGTATTAAATATAAATGCAATTCAATAAAAAGTCAAGGATTATCAGGCTAGGTTTAAAAATAAAACACTACATTCAAGAAATACACCTTATGTATGGAGAAAAAGAAAGAATGAAAATAAATGGATGAAAGGATGTGCATGCAAATGGTAACCAAGAAAAAAAAAGCTGTTGTAGCTATACTTATATCAGATAAGCTTATCTCCTGAAGCTTCTTTTACTTTTCTTTTAGTAAAGGTGTTTCTTGAGATAGAGAGGGACACCTCCTAATGATAAAAGGATCAATACACCAGGAAGTTGTATACTTTTTATTTGTATGCATCTAATAATATAGCCTCAGCTTAAAAGTATATATAACCAACTTGACAGGACAAATGACAAAAGTAGACAAATCCACAGATATGGTAGGAGACTGTAATACATCTCGCTCAGTAACTAACAGAACAAGTGTACGAAATAAACCCATAATGTCGCAGGATATTTGAAAAACGAAATGATCAAATTTGACCAAACAATTTATGGTCATAGTTTTAGATGTGGTAATGGAGCATTGATTGTATTTCTAAAATGTATTTATCAGTTAGAGAAGTATTTAAAAATGAAAAAAGAAAAAGGCCTTGAGGACCATAACCTTTGAAAAGTAATGGGGAACAGAGTGTGGATTGGAGAAGGAAATGGAAGCACAAATAGAAAAGTTGTCTGGTCGAACGTCTGTCCCCGCCAGTGTTAGTGGAGCAACACTGAAAAACAATGGGTAATACAAAGAAATAATCTCAAAATAGAATTTTCACAACTTAGGTTGCTTATTATGTTTCAAAAAAATATTTTTAATTTTTTAAAATTGATGCATTGTTGGTTTACGGTGTTGTGTTAATTACTGCCGTACAGCAAAGTGACTCAGTTATACATATGTGTATACATTCTTTTTCATATTCTTTTCTGTTATGGTTGATCACAGGCTATTGAATATAGTTCCCTGTGCTATACAGTAGGACCTGGTTGGTTTATCCATCCTATATGTACAAGTTTGCATCTGCTAGTCCCAAACTCCCAATCCATCCCTCCCCACATCCCCTTGCCCCTGGCAACCACAAGTCTGTTTCTGTTTCCTAGATAAGTTCATTTGTGTCATATTTTAGATTCCACATGTATGGTATCATGTGGTATTTGTCTTTCTCTTTCTGATTTACTTTGCTTAGCATGGTCATCTCTAGGTCCATCCATGTTGCTGCAAATGGCATTATGTCATTCTTTTTTATGGCTGAATAATATTCCATTATATACATGTACTGCATCTTCATTATCCATTCATCTGTTGATGGACATTGAGGCTGTTTCCATGTCTTGGCTATTGTAAATAGTGCTGCTATGAAAATAGGGTGCCTGTATCTTTTTAAATTATAGTTTTGTCCAGATACCTGCCCAGGAGTGGGATTGCTGGATCATCTGGCAACTCTATTTTTAGTTTTTTAAGGAGCCTCCATACTGTTTTCCATAATGGCTGTACCAATTTACATTTCTACCAACAGTGCAGGAGGGTTCCCTTTTCTCCACACCCTCTCTATATGTTTCAAAAAATTTTTAAAGTATGACAATGATGTGAAATATTTAAAAAGCAATCTTAGCAGTAAAACTCAATGATATCCCAGCATTTTGTGCTAATTTAATAATATTTTGTTGTAAATCTGTAAAAGAAGGAGTCTCCTATCTCTTCTGTTACAATGCACTATTGCTTTGGCATTTTGCAATAATTTCACTTTTTCAGTGAAACTTTTTTTCAACCACATATGTAAATGGAAAATGCTACAAATAAATAATTTAGATTCTTTCTAAAGAAATAAGTATAAAAGTCTTAATGGATCCAATTCTTTTTCAGTTACCCTAGTAAAATTATGCTTTACTCCTAAAGTCAATTTTTCACTTAATTAATTCTTCTTGAAAATATTAGCTAATATGTTCCATTTTTTTAAAAAAATGAATAAATCACAGAAAATGGTATTATAAAGGACATATAGATGTTTAAATGTCATCATCAAATGTTTTAAAGAGCTTTTAATTGGGAGTGCATTTTCAAATCAATAGTTTAAGCTAATCATTTTCTAATTGCAAAAACAGAAGATCCGGGAATTCTGTGGCCAAGCTAACTTTAAAATTGTGTAAAACTCTCTATTAACTCCCATTAAACTTTCTTTTACTTTAATAATCTCACTTCCTTCCAGCTTAAGAAGGATTTTATTTAAGTTTTAAAATATATTTTAGAGGAATTCATGTAATTTCACAACATTTTCATTCTTTTCCTTAATTTTTCATTTGATAGAATAAAAAATCAACAATAGTATTCAACAGTAGTATCAAACATGAAACCAACAAGCTCAAATAATTTTCTTTGGAGGATCAACTTATTTCCTTTGGTAGGATAAGATATACAAACTCTTCTTCATATCTTCGAGTATTTTACAAAATACTCTATCATTTAAGGGGTTACTCTTAATTTTATGAATAAAACTAATATCATCTACTGATGTGTTGAGTTTCTCACTACAATTCTTAGCAATTAATGGTCAAGGCATAATACTAAGAGTTGGTAAAACACTTGGTTCTACTTTTTAAAAGCTGCTGTAAACCTATGTGGCTAAACAATGAGGTGCAACTTTACCTTTTGTATAAGTAACATACTTTCCCTGTTAATTAATTGTAAAGGTTTTGTACATTGACAGCTTTTCTATATTATTAGTAATCAAAAAGTCATTTCTTATTATTACTTTTTCTCCTTAAAACTGTTGTATAAGTCCTCATTGTTACATAGAAGTCTTGCTCATTTGACTATTAATTACACAGCTGACTTTTGCCATTTTTCACCATGTTATTGGTTATTCTTAAAACAGTACTATTCATTAATGGAAGACAATACATTATTTCACTTAGATTTGTTTTCCTCCTTCACATTAAGAAGGCTATCATACACCCAGTAGGATCACCTTTTCTGCAACATTGGGTGCCTTATTCCATCCGTGATCCTTTGTGCTATTTGATGATCCTTCTGATTAGAAGATTTTTTAAAACTTTCAGTGGCAATATTTACAGTTTTCAAACTTCTCTTTATATTCTTACAAAGATTGATAACTTTTTTGCCAACTTTATTAATGTGTTTCTTATAAAATGTTCAGTTCATCTTGTCAGGTTCATTTCTTCAGATTAAAAAAAAATGCAGAAAAAAGCACAGCTATTTTTGCAGAGCTGAGAGCTGGTTTATTCCAATATGGACATAGCAGTTGTTAAATAATGAAATATTCCCATTCCAGTTGGTAAATAACCTCTGTTCCGAGTCTCAGAGTTTTTAAAGCAGTGTGTTCAGATATACTTTGTGTTTACATATAGAACAGAAATAGAATCTGGGCTCAGATGTTTGTGAGCAGGTATAATGTATTTTTTTCTTATCCACATGACTGTCTGGAGAAATATTTGAATATTTGGAGGAATGTGGGACAACTTTTTTGTAGTGCTGGACTGTCTAGCATCCCTGGTCCCACACTAAATAGCAACAGTCTTTCTCAGACATTGGGACAATCAAAAAACGTGTCTAGGGCTTCCCTGGTGGCACAGTGGTTGAGAGTCCGCCTGCCGATGCAGAGGACATGGGTTCATGCCCTGGTCCGGGAAGATCCCACATGCCGCAGAGTGGCTGGGCCCGTGAGCCATGGCCGCTGAGCCTGCGCATCCGGAACCTGTGCTCCGCAACGGGAGAGGCTACAACAGTGGGAGGCCCACATACCGCAAAAAAACAAAACAAACAAGCAAACAAAAAACGTGTCTACAAGTTTCCAAAGTTTTCCATGAAGGGCACTGTCCCTGTTGAGAAATATTGGATTAATTTATATTATAAATACTAGTATATCCCCTGCTTTGGCCCATCAAGAAGACTTGAGTCAAAACATGTAGCTTTAGTTGTTCTCTTTGAAAGGCCAGAAAAGAGTAATCTGTTTTATTTCCATATAAACAGAGAATGTGAGCCAAATGAGACCATAACTGCAGGGTAGGGGACAGGCAAGAGCACTTAGCAATAAGGACATTATTTGAAATAAGAAACTTTGTGAGCATATGTGATTTTTCCATAATCATAACAATAATAAAAGAGGTATAATTTATTGAAGAATTACTTTGTGCCAGGCTCTGTGATTATTATTTTACATTTTTGAATTTTATTTGATCCTATCAACAGCCTAATCAAGAGTAGGTATTGCTGTCCACTTTAGAGGAAAGGTATTTTCTCAGGAAATCTGCCTGCTGTGTGCTCTCAGCCTGATGGCTGGCTTCCAAGCAGGGAGGCTCTCTGAGGATGGGAGTTTGGGGCTGGTTGATTCTTCCCAGGATGTATACAGTGTGAATGGCTGAGAGAACAGCCATCATCTATGGTGATTTTCTGCCCCACTATAACTTAGGACCTTGATTTTTCAAAGATTTTATGCACAGTTTCTACTTTATATAAGTCTCTTCCTCTCAATTTCCGAAATTGAGCCAACCATGTATTATTTTTTAGCAGTTTGTCATGCCACTCCTTGAATTCTTGGACTGATTACCAGAGTTTTGTTTTTATGTAGGAGTAATTAAGCTCTTTCAGTATCTGATTATTTCTGAAAATAGAAATTGCTATCTGGAGATAAATGGTTTCTAGCAGAAACTTGGAGCATCAACATGTTGGAGAGAAAGAAGCCATTTAGTCCAAATATTTGTTGGTGAAAGCAATGTCTTTGTTAATCTCTATCATTTGGAAATGAAATGTTGATTCTTCCCCGAGATTCAGATCTGTTGATATGTTATTGATGGTGATATTTAGACTCAAAAATATGTAATATGTGGCCAAAAGAGCATGTTATTTAGACTTCAGGCAAATGTATTCTAATTGTGTAATGGCTTTAATAACTAAAGAAGTACTGTTAGTGCCTCAGTAAAAGAAGTTTTGGTAAGGATAACCAGGCCCATATTAAATGAGATGCTTCAAGTATAGAAATCTTAAGCTGTTTTTAACTTATCTCTAACCTTACCTCTCCTATGACAAGAGGTGTTTATATTAAAAACAAACAAACAACAAACGTTAGTCACTTTATTATTTCTTATCAATGTTCTCGGGAAAATAAAAGTTAATGAGGAGAGAAAGTGCAGTTGATACACGTACTCACAAATTTGTCTTCTGAACTACTGGAAAAGATTAAGAAGCTCTGACACCATAGTGGCTTCTGGTGATGAAATCTCTCACTATCAGCCCAGTTCAGACTAATATTTAATGAATAAAGACAAGATGGTCAGGATGTGGGTTCCAAAGGCTAATATAATTTCAAAGGTCAGAGTCTATCTCTGGGGTGGGTAGGGTGGTGAGCCGTCAGGAACCCTGGGAATAATTAGTTGAAATACATGTGTGTGCAAGACTGGAGAAGAAGTGTCTTGAGTAGTTAAAGAGCATTCCAAGAATTGGGAACACATATACAAAAGCTTTGGGTGGAGTGTGTGGCACAGCCTGACCACAGGGACAAGCAACCCAAGGCTGTAAACGGGTAGTGTTGGCACCTTCCTGTGGCCTCTTCTGGGATCTGGTCCCACATAAATACTGCTTTGGTTCCCAGACTGTCCCCTAAATTATTAGATATACGTAAACCTTCAATATAAAGCTGACAGATCCAACTTGCTTGTACATTTTTTAATTTAGGGGGCAAATTAGATGCCAAGGTTGAAATTTTATAAGATGATTGGAAGTATGTGATCTATTTTTAAATATCTGGGGGTATTTTAGCCCAAACTTGGTAGAAAACAGAAGCAGCAGACGCTTTCATCTTTGAATACAAGTTGTCCATCGGTATTCGTGGGGGGACTGGTTCTAGGACCCCAGTAGATACCCGACTCTGTGGATGCTCAAGTCCCTTCTATAAAATAGCATAGCGCACTTGGCCTGGCGCATCCTCCCCACCAACGCCCCTCCCCGGGTCCCGCATCCCCAGCAATGTGAGAAGACTGTACTTTATTTGGGAGTGCAATCCCAGAGAAGAAGGAGAGAGGAAAATAGAAAATGAGGCAGAGGAAGAGAGGCGGGGGAGTGCCAGGAAGTGCATTGCAGAGCTGGCCACATTTCATTTTAGGAAAGAATTTATCTGATAAGCCCCATTTCCCATTGGTCAAAGATTTACCTCACAGGATATTAACTCTTCACAAGATATTAACTCCATATTTCCAGGGTGTACTCGCTTGATCTTTAAGAAGGTCCTTGGCTTCTCCCGCTTTAGCAGCAATGGCGAAGTTGGGGGAGGAGGGAAGAGGCATGGGCTATGGGCCTGAGGCACTTCAGATAGACAATGAAAAGTAACTGAAAACAATTTGGTGTAACATTACAGAAGTGTATTAACTCAGGTAAGAGAAAGTCCAGAAGTTGGTGGATTCAGCAGTTGAAACATGTTTAAGCTTTCTGCTTCCAAATAGGCTACCATCTGCCCAGATTTCTTCCTTCCTTCCTTCCTCTTTTTTTTTTGTGAGAAATAGTCATATGTCATATGTTCCAACATCCTAAAATTTTCCTATTTCTCTTTATACATCAGCCTTGTCACCCTAAGATTAAAAAATCAATCTGTTTTGTCAGATTAAAGATTAAAAAATCAATCTGTTTTGTCAGCTGTTTCACAACTTCATAAGTTGCCAATTTCTCAGATTAAAAAATTAGTTGGGTTCTCATTTATTTCTTCCTTACATTTTCCACTCAAATAAATTCACATTTTACATTCCTTTATTTGCCTTACCTCCTCTTCCTGTATCATATTTTGTACATTTAAGATGCTTTGTTGCACGTTGTGAAAATGACTATACTATCCAAAGCAATCTACAGACTTAATGCAATCTCTATCAAACTACCACTGGCATTTTTCACAGAACTAGAACAAAAATTTCACAATTTGTATGGAAACACAAAAGACCCCGAATAGCCAAAGCAATCATGGGAAAGAAAAACGGAGCTGGAGGAATCAGGCTCCCTGATTTCAGACTATACTACAAAGCTACAGTAATCAAGACAGTATGGTACTGGCACAAAAACAGAAATATAGATCAATAGGACAGGATAGAAAGCCCAGAGATAAACCCACGCACATATGGTCACCTTATCTTTGATAAAGGAGGCAAGAATATACAATGGAGAAAAGACAACCTCTTCAATAAGTGGTGCTGGGAAAACTGAACAGGTACATGTAAAAGAATGAAATTAGAACACTCCTTAACACCATACACAAAAATAAACTCAAAATGGATTAAAGACCTAAATGTAAGGCCAGACACTATCAAGCTTTTAGAGGAAAACATAGGCAGAACACCCTATGACATAAATCACAGCAAGATCCTTTTTGACCCAGCTCCTAGAGAAATGGAAATAAAAACAAAAATGAACAAATGGGACCTAATGAAACTTAAAAGCTTTTGCACAGCAAAGGAAACCATAAACAAGATGAAAAGACAACCCTCAGAATGGGAGAAAATATTTGCTAATGAAGCAACTGACAAAGGATTACTCTCCAAAATTAACAAGCAGCTCATGCAGCTCAATATTAAAAAAAACAAACAACCCAATCCCAAAATGGGCAGAAGACCTAAATAGACATTTCCCCAAAGAAGATATACAGATTGCCAACAAACACATGAAAGAATGCTCAACATCATTAATCATTAGAGAAATGCAAATCAAAACTACAATGCGATATCATCTCACACCAGTCAGAATGGCCTTCATCAAAAAATCTACAAACAATAAATGCTGGAGAGGGTGTGGAGAAAAGGGAACCCTCAAACACTGTTGGTGGGAATGTAAATTGATACAGCCACTATGGAGAACAGTATGGAGGTTCCTTGAAAAACTAAAAACAGAGCTACCATACGACCCAGCAATCCCACTACTGGTCATATACCCTGAGAAAACCATAATTCAAAAAGAGTCATGTACCACAATGTTCATTGCAGCTCTATTTACAATAGCCAGGACATGGAAGCAACCTAAGTGTCCATCGACAGATGAATGGATAAAGAAGATGTGGCACATATATAGAATGGAATATTACTCAGCCATAAAAAGAAACAAAATTGAGTTATTTGTAGTGAGGTGGATGGACCTAGAGTCTGTCATACAGAGTGAAGTAAGTCAGAAAGAAAAACAAATACCATATGCTAACGCATATATATGGAATCTAAAAAGAAAGATCATGAAGAACCTAGCGGCAAGATGGGAATAATAAAGACGCAGACCTACTAGAGAATGGACTTGAGGACGTGGGGAGGGGGAAGGGTAAGCTGGGACGAAGTGAGAGAGTGGTAGTGTATATATGGACATATATACACTACCAAATGTAAAATAGATAGCTAGTGGGAAGCTGTCGCATAGCACAGGGAGATCAGCTTGGTGTTTTGTGACTAGCTAGAAGGGTGGGATAGGGAGGGTGGTAGGGAGGGAGACGCAAGAGGGAAGAGATATGGGAACATATGTATATGTATAACTGATTCACTTTGTTATAAAGCAGAAATTAACATCCCATTGTAAAGCAATTATACTCCAATAAAAATGTTAAGAAAAAAAAAGATGCTTTGTTGCAAATGATGGTAAAATTGTGACTAACTTAAGTAAAACTTGAATTTATTAAAACTCTACCTAGGCTGACAGAATCTATGGGGAAGCTGGAAAAACAACTTGGGCAAAAACCATGACAGGCAAATCACAGCCAAAATTCTGACACAGGATGGTCTACCTAGGATATCACTGCTGGTAGCTTTGCCACCTTGTACCTGTCCCCAGACAACTGGCCCCACTGTTCCTGCCACGTCCCTCCCCATGTCGAACCGCCTCACGCATCCATTGGGTAATGATGTCTCGTCATTACTCTTTGCTGAAAATCATAAAAAGTCAATAATACTTGCATTTCAGAAGTAGAGACCTTTTTAATTGAATTGAATTTTTTCAGTCCCTGTTGTTTATAAAGACCTGGTTTTTCAAACAATGAATCTTAAACATTATCCAATAGGAAACTTAATTATTATGTAAGCTCTTTCCCTGTTGGGGTTTCACTACAAACGACTGATGTTTTTTCCCCATTGGTTTTACTTCAGTTTTAATCAAATATAATCAGATAATTTGAATTTTCTGCCAGAGTATTTGGCATGTTTGTTGGCAACTAAATGAATACATTTATTGAGTGTGCATAGCTTAAAATTTTCTGGTGATGGTGTTTATTGATTTGCTCTTTTGTAATTAAATCAAATAAGCTAACATTTCTAGGTACCCAAGCAGAGAGAACATGACCTAAACATTTATTAGACTGGATTTGTTATTTTGTGAAATTGTGCTGATGGACAAACTGAACCATGCAAGATGAGATATGAAATGTAATAAACTTCACGTATTAGCCACAGAGCAAAATATACTTTTATCTAAGCTTTCCAGACTTTTTAGCACCACCTGAGGAGGAAAAGGCCTGAGTAATGCTGGCTTATATTACCCGTACAAGTGTGATTACAGCTAGAAAAAAATGGATTCTTTTCAGCCGGAGGGGTTTTTCTCCAAGGAACCTCAAAACTGTGACTACATTTTGCAGATGTTTTCAATGTATTTAGTTAAAGAAAAACAGTAGAAGTCAATCGAAAAATGTAATTTTGGAAATGGAATCTATAAGACTTACATGAACAAAACGTTGAACTGACTTTTTAATCCTTAACACAGCATTTAAGATGTTATGTTGAACTAGGCAAAATGTTTCATAAATACCTCCATTGAGACTGGGTAAGGGGCTTTCAAAAGGAAGAAACCAGAACACAGAGGGCCATAGAGAATTGCTTGTATTCATAAAGTTAATTAACAGAATCAATGACTAGACTATTTTGTTTTTCATAATGTATAAGGAAACAATCCCCATCAGACCCTTTGCTGTAACCACAGAGTGGCATAAGATGGGCTGTTCATGGATTTGATTCTGCTAAAATTGCGTATAAGAAATTCTATCTACATAAACCTAGAAACATAGTCTTTTTTTTCCCTAACCAACGAAAAAGACCAGGGCTCAAAGAGTAGTATATTGACATCGGATGTCACTTATACAGGAAATATTTGGAAATGGTATCACTGCATGACTGGTGACCTTGTTTTAGGGCAAACTGGCAGGAGATTGTCCTCTTTCTACCTGGACGGCAGCACTGGAGGAACAAAATGGGGCCAAGCGAGAGAGCTTTCATCACTTTTTATGAGCATAGCCTTCTGGAAAGGCTGTTTAGCTCCTGGAGATACTTCAAAAGAGCCTGTGGAAGCCTGTGGAATGCAGGTTTCCTCCACAAACTTTAAAGGGCTTTGGGAACTACCTGATTTCTCAGGCCAGGATGTATTCTGTACTCGGCAGTAATGAAACTTGCTGAATCAGATCCATTACAGACCCACCGGAGTCTGTGGCTCTTGACCTTGTAAAGATCGGGCACTCCCTTTCAAATGTCTGACATTGTAATCCTAGTTGAGAGGTACAGATTGGGGGTGACCTGTGATTTTCAGGTTTCCTTTTGATCTTCCAGCCCCCCTCATTTGCTGCCCGGCCACATGTGCGCTGCTGCACAGCAACTGTCCCCGCACATTCCCTAGAGAGCTGCCCACCTGCTCTCTGAGAGCCACCCCTTTGAAGTGATGAGCTTCATTTCACAGGGTGCCCCCATCCCCCCTCCAGACCCTCCCCCAACCCCTGCTTGTCCCCTTAAATACACATACACACACACACACACCCCAGACTGGGCTCCTAGTTCAAACCAGAGGCGCTGATGTGATCTCTTTACATCTTGACTTCCCATGGTCTTTAATGATTTTATAACCAATAAGAATGATACCATTAAGCAAACGTTATTCAGTGCCATTATTAAATTGGGCCTCTTTCTGCATGTAACAAACAACTGCTACATTATAATCCAGCACAGATGTATCTTGGCACTTTTCCTTTAAGTTTTATGTTATAAGAACACAGTTGTAAAGTTCATGTGGACTCACCCATAATTTTCAAGTTATTTTAATCATTTATCAAATGGCCAGCAGTGTACCTATTATTCTGAGTGTATCTCTTTAACACAATGGTCAACAACAATTATTTGATCTATGTATTATTCACTAGCAGTTATTTAAAAGCAAAACAAACAAAATCTTGATTTCTCCACTTCTTGGTGACAACTGGAAAGTAAGATCAACTTCTTAAAAAAGATGCATCTCCTTAATTTAATCAATATCATTACGGAATCCAGAGCCTAGAATAACGCTAAAGATCTTTTTATCTTGGAGCTTTCAACACTATATATATTTAAAAATTTTTATTGGAGTATAGTTGATTTACAATGTTGTGTTCGTTTCAGGTGTACAGGAAAGTGAATCAGTTATACATATACCTATAGCCACTCTTTTTTTTTTTTTTTTAGATTCTTTTCCTATATAGGCCGTTACAGAGTATTGAGTAGAGTTCCCTGTGCTATACAGCAGGTTCTTATTAGTTACATATTTTATATACAGTAATGTGTATATGTCAATCCCAATCTCCCAATTTACCCCTCAACCCCCTGTATCTCCTGGTAACCATAAGTTTGTTTTCCACATCCATGACTCTACTTCTGTTTTGTAAATAAGTTCATTTGTACCCCCTTTTTTTTTTAGATTCCACATATAAGGGATATCATATCATATTTTTCTTTCTGTGTCTGACTTACTTCACTCAGTATGACAATCTCTAAGTCCCTGGTGGTCCAGTGGTTAGGATTTGGTGCTCTCTCAACACTACATTTTAAAGGATGTTGCAATCCAGGGGATTAATGGGATGGAGTCTTGCTTTGTTTTGTTAGCCTGGGACAGGTTTCTTAAGCTTTAGGAGCCTCAAGTTCCTCATCTATAAAGTGAGGGTAATAATTACTCCCTCACAGGATTTGATGACAATAGTGCTGTAAAAGTACTGGCACCTGCTTCAAAAGCAGGACCCCTGAAACTGTGTGTGTGGGAGAATGGAGGGTGCTGACCGTGCCGACTTCCTCTTCCTGGGGAATTGAGTGAGAGTCTATGACTCAGGTCTTTTCTCCAGTTCCTTCTGGTGCGACACATCCTCCAGGTCCCCTCTGCCTTCTCCCAGGTTGACTTCTTACTTAACGAGCCCTACCTACCTCACCTAGCGATTCCAGTTCTTGAGGCACTGGTTTTTAAAAGATATCATTTGCCACCTCCCCAGGGCAAATTTATAATATTTTTTCCCACCAGCCATTGTAATCAAGCTCACACATTCATGTTTGGGACACCCCCAGTTTCACAATGAAAATGTTTTAAGAAATGATCGATGATTACATTTTAATGGAATTGTACCGACATTGAAGACCTTTCACAAATTTCTTTAATTCAATGTAATTACTTGGTCAAAATTTTTATATAGCATGCTTAAAACCCTTTTCAATTTTTCTTACTCTGTTTTTATTGAATTATTTTACAGGATCAGTTCTCATCTGTGGAAAGTTTACAAGGTTTATGGTGTTTTCCAGTAAATTATCAGAAAGAGAAAACTGTCAGAAGAATTTTATGACGTGGTAGCTCTGTTGCTCAAGCCTAAATATGTCAAAACCAAATCCCATTGACTAGGTTGTTTTCTTGTGTATGTGCCAGCCACAAGTGGCCTTTTACCTACTGCAGTTGGTTTAAGTGTAAACAATGCTGTTCTTAGGCAATGAGGACTTCTGGTCAGATCCCAGTGGTTTCTTGAGGAAAACCCAAAGTCAAACCTTTGTTGCAAATCTTTTTCGGCGACACTCATACACTTACCTTAGGTCTCACCTCTATAAATAACAGTTGGTCCAAACTGAAAATGTTGGGAGTGAACTGGTGAGGATGCGTGGGAAATGGGATGGAGAGACGAGTGGAATAATCTGGGGGTCAACTTTCCTGTCTTCAAGTCTCACATTAAGGCATTACCGTATTTTTACAGAGATTGAAGAGGTTGCCATTCTCCTAGCCTGGTTGCTTATCAGCTATTTTATCTCAGATTCTGTTTCACAACATCTGTAAAATGGAGGTACTCATATTTCCCCTCTCACCTTGACGAAGGTGCTAAATTATACTGTGCCTATCTATAGACAAGCAACAGGGATACTCCAAAGACCTAAAGAAATAAATGTAAGGCACTCTGTCACTGCTGTAGCTACAGAGCAGTACGATGTTATTGTATGTTTTCTGTATCTACTCCATCGTACAGTTTTTACTTTGGTGGCTGGGGGAGTAGCACTTGCGGAGTGAATGTGAGGTTTGACCTTTGAGATGATGGCATATGGTGACTGTTTCAAGTCATTGTTTATTTAAAAACCGGAAAGTGTCCAAGGATTCAGTTTTATTCTTCCGGTAGCAAATAAGTCATTATTAATATCAATTCATGTTGACAATTACTTTCAATTCTGGGTAAAAGGACTGCTAGAAGCACACATCTTCAGATCCACAACCACTAGCCCATGGTAGGTGAGCAGACTGGAGATCAGCTTTGTGCCTAGGCGGGCTCCCCTTGCTCTGGAATGCCTAGCAATACCCAAGGTTATGGCAGGGGGTCCTGAAGTGAGTGGTTGCAGGAGAAGAAAGGTATTCATCCTGAGTAGTAAGAGATTCAGAAGACACAGGTCTGTTCTAATAAGAAGGTTCTGGTTTGGGAGTGGAGGGTAGAACTGACAATAACATGGCAACCGTCATTTGGGGTCTCTTCCAGCCCAGCCCACAAAATTGATTTCACGGGAAGAGGCTTTGAGCAGAGCAGAAAGAGAGGGGTTCACAGAAAGTCTCACCAAGCCATTAGGGACTTGAGATGCCTATGTTTTGGGAACTGTGTAAATAGAAGAAGGAATCTTGTAGCCTTGCTTTGGTGGATTGGCAACTCTGGTGCCAGCAGTTCTGGCAGTGACAGAACACAGAACAAGTGGCATCCGTGTCATCTGAGACTCCCCTGGGACTCCATCATTATGTAGTGGGGTGTATGTGTGTGTGTCTGTGTGTGTGTGGGGGGGAGGGTATATGGGAGGAAGCACTTAAAACTGTCTATTTGTCCTAAGATCACAGGTGGAGAGAGAGACAGAGACACCATTTTCCACTGTTACTGGGACCCTCTCTTTTGTCCTTGACCAGTGCAGTAGTTTGCTTAATAATTTAAAAATAAATTGGGGAGGGTGAGGTACGGTAATGTGACTGTACTCAATGCCTGTGAGCTGTACACTTAACAATGGTTAAGATGGTAAATTTTATGTTATGTGTATTTTACCACAATAAAACTAAAAATAATTGGGGCTGGGGATACAGGTGAATTTTCCTTTTAAGGAAAAAAAAGAGATAATTTAATAAATGGAACAATGTGGGACAAAGGATAGCCTCAAAGGGACTTCTGCCAGCCAGGCTGAATAATAATCCACTCCGGCTGGGTCATTAGCTCTCCTATCTGGTCATTAATCCCTGTACCTTGAATAAAGACAAGCGCCAACTGCAATCCTTCAATCTACTTTCCAAGAGGATATCCGAATTACACTCACTGCACTGAACTTTTCCAGACCAGATGTTTGAAGACTTCTCAGTCCTCTGGATAAAAACTGTCCTTTATCTTCTTGATTTATGACAGCCTTTCATTTGATGATCAAACGGAGCCACTAATAATTCTGTTAGAGATGTCTTAGACGGTCCTTAGAAGAATATTTATATCCCGCAGGCTCTCGGCCTTCAGTCCTCTTTCACTCTGTCAGCAGCACAGGTCTTAGCGCACCGTGTATGCACTTTCTTCCACATCGGGGTACTATTTAAATTATTGTTCTTTTCCTTTAGTGCTTTTAAGATCAGGCCTCTGTTGGGTGATGCTTGAAATGGCAGTCACTTGGGGTGAAACGCCTCTGGTACTATACGAAGCCACTCATGTAACTTGACTCTGTCAAGCCCTGCGATTCTTCTATGGTCACACTCACTGTGCTATTAAGAAAGGTTTTGTTTTATCTACTCAACCCCGTAAGGGGGTTTGGGAAATGTAAGTCTCATGTGGTGAGAAAGAAAACAAGCATGTGTTATTTTAAAACCTGTATTTTCTTTTAGAAAAAAGAAAATGAGAGGAACATCTTTTCTTTAGAATGAGAAAAATTGTTAGAGGACTCAATAATAAGATTGAAGTGGCTGCAGCATTCAGAGAAATACACATTTGGACATGTAACTTGCTATTCCTGCTTGATTTCCCTCCTGGCTATAAGAATAGCACATCACAAAGCAACTGAGAGGTCTAGTGGTTTTAGTTTTCTTAGGCAGTAAATCACATAGCCCATGAAGAGGTTGACTGGAAAACACGTGGTTTGATCGTGGATAAGGCCACAGACAGTGAGTGCTTATTCTTAGCTATAAGAAAAAGAGGTGGTTACAGTACTGGGTAAGCATAAAGAAGAGAATCTGCAGTTTTGAAGGCATAAAGGAGACTTACACTCTCCTCAGAAAAGCGTTCTTATTCATTGTCAAGTGCCTGAAATAATGGTATTACTTTTTCTTTTATATAGTTTAAGATCTTATGTACACATGTCTCTGGAAGGAGGTAAGCTACTTTTTCTAAGTGTGGGACTAGCTGTTTTAAAGTTACCTAGGATACTTGTTAAAATAAAGATTTGGTACCAAAACCCTCTGAATCAGAAGTTTGGGATTCTACGTTTTAACAAGCTCCCAGGTGATTTTTTTTCCCAACAAGATCACTGTTACTACTTCAATCCATTAGTAGTCATTTTGTCATAACTGGGCCGCTGTAACTGGGCAAATGTTCGGTGGGGAAGAGATCTAGAGGGCGCTCAGGACGGGGCGGGGGGAAGATGGGACAACACTCAAGGGAGGAAAAAAGGGAGGGAAAAACTTACCTGGTATAGTCTGGTAGGAGAGATACTCAACTTATTTCATAGTTGACCCTTGGAATTTGCCATTTGGAAGGATCCTGATGGTGTTTCAGAACATGCAGTTCACGGGAATCAAAGAAGAAAATAAAAATTCAAACCGTAGACAAACTGGAAGGAACGGAGCAGACATCCTACTCCACAGTGGAGGAATGATAGCTTGGAACTCTTAGAAATAACATAAGAAATCACGAAGTGAAAGATGACTAAAAACTTCATAGAAACATGACAATTTAACATCCCCAAACAGAAGAACATGAATGCAAATGACAAAAAGTTCAAAATATAAACACACATTTACCAAAAATATAACTGAAAAATTATGAAAGGAGTCTAATACGTATTTTATGTATTATATATGCATATATGTATATATATATGACATACATAAGTATATATGTATATATACTATAGGCCAGGAATTTGCACATATTTATCTGAGTCCTTACAATCGCCCTACAAGGCCCCTATTGTGTGTGTGTGTGTGTGTGTGTGTGTGTGTGTGTGTGTTACGCGGGCCTCTCACTGTCGTGGCCTCTCCCGTTGTGGAGCACAGGCTCCGGACGCGCAGGCTCAGTGGCTATGGCTCATGGGCCCAGCCGCTCCGCGGCATGTGGGATCTTCCCGGACCGGGACACGAACCTGTGTCCCCTGCATCGGCAGGCGGCCTCTCAACCACTGCACCACCAGGGAAGCCCCACAAGTCCCTATTTTTATGGCCAGATTGGAAAAATTAAAACTTCAGGACCAGAAAGTTGATGCGATAGTCAGATGGGTGTGTCTGACTGTAGAGTCTACATTCTTACCACCAAGCACAGAGGTTCCACACCATGTACAGACCATCAGCTGCTCACTTGATCCATGTTATCTTCTCTTTCCTAAGAACACAACTGGACTGCATTTCCCAGAACCTCTGTGCCGAGTCGGCCGTATGACTGAGTGTACTGAATGGATTGATGGTGGAAAGAAGTGTTCCATATGCAGGCCTGACCTAAAAAAAATTATCCTATGAATACTCATCTTTTTCTTTTCCCTTTTCTGGCTGACTGGAATGGAGATGTACTGCAAAGCAACTTGGGAGCCTAGAGCTGAAGATGGCATAGCCTCTATGGCCTGGGGTCCCAGTCATTGTATAGAAGGTGTCCTGCATAAGCAGAGAACAGATTCCTCATGTACTTGAACCATGACACATGTAGACCTATTGCTTATAAGGATTATTCTCTCATAACAAATGTTCCCGTGAAGAAATCATATAACACCTCTAAAACTCCAGGGACGAATGACCAAATGATATGTAAAAAAGTAGTTTATGTAATAGGAAACATACCCGATAAGTAAATGCACAGAGCCATATTCTACCTAGAGAATAGTTAAAGAATTATAAATTAAAATGTGAAATGTGCTGACAAGACTGTGGGGACCAACATATATCACACAACACTGAGGCATCATATGTTGGTGCAATCATTTTTGGAGGGAAATCAAGGAATATTTATTTAAAAGCATTGTAACATTCATCCTTTTAAAATTGAAACCTAGTACTAGATAGTAATCCTAAATGATTATTTGAGATAAACATCACCAGTATAAAATTGTATTTATGATAGCAAACACACTAAACAACCTAAAATATAAAGACCAGTGTATTAATCAGGGTTCTGCAGAGAAACAGAATCAAGTTGCGTGTATGTGTGTATACATATACATGTACATATACATATATATGGGGGAGAGATATTGATTGATTTTAGGAAATTGGCTCTTGTGACTTTGGAAGCTTGGCAAGTCCAAAATCTGCAGGGTAGTCCATCAGTCAAGAGACCAAGGGAAGACGCACAATTTGAGTCCAAAGATAGTCTGCTGGCAGAATTCCCTCCTTTTGTGGGAAAGTTAGGGTTTTTTCTATTAAGACCTTCAACTGATTAGACGAGGTCCACCCACATATGGAAAGTAATTTGCTTTGCTCAAAGTCTACTGATTTAAATGTTAATCTTATCTAAAAAATACCTGATGAATTGGGCGATTGGGATTGACATGTATACACTGATGTGTATAAAATTGATGACTAATAAGAACCTGCTGTATAAAAAATAAATAAAATAAAATTCAAAAAAATAAAATAAAATAAAAAATATCTTCACAGAAACACCTAGACTAATACTTGACCAAATATCTGGGTACTGTGGCTACAAGTTGATACTTAACATTAATCATCACAACTAGTATAGTTACATACCTAAAAACTGAGAAATGTTTTATCAATTTGTGGGCATCAGTTTAGTGAACTATCATAGTTATTCAAAATTATGAATATGAAGACGATATAGAAACAGGGAAAATATCATTTTCTCATCATGGAAGCTTCTTGATGCCGTGACTGCCAAGCTGTGTGTGTGTGATGCTCCTTATCTCAAGAAAGCCACAGCCCGGTGAGACAGGAGTCCTGGGTGTGTGTGGTGGGATGGGCAGGCTGCGCTGGTGGGAGGTGGGGATTAGTGACAGATGAAGCTGAGGGAGTGGGTGAAGATCAGCCCACGAGAGGCTGGAAGATGAATGTGTTACTGTGGCATTTGAGTTTTGCCCTGTAGCCATGGGGCGCCTCTGGAGTGTTTTAAAGAGAACAGCTCAAAATAGGGATTGGTATATAGTGAGTCCTAAGGCCAAGAGACTAATTAACTGGGCCTGGTGAGAAATGACCTGAGCCTGAATTAAAGTGGTAGCAATGGAAATAAAAAGAGGGAAGAGATTCCAGGGAAATATACAAGAGGCAACGTCAATGGAATTTGATGACATTGGGTATACAGAGGAAGGGAGAAGAAAAACACGAGAAAAAACTCCCAGATTTCTGGTTGGCTGCTTCCCAACAAAGATACATAACAGAGGAGGAAAAGCAATTTTGGGGGAGAGGAAAATGAGATTGTGAGTCCACTTTTGAATATGCTTCACTTTGTTTCATGTGGTTTTGGGGCAAGTGCAGTGAGGGTCCAGTTAGAAAACAGAAACCAAACCAATTATCTTAGTGGAAAGAAATTAATAAAGGGATTACTTAAGAAAAAGCTAATAAGGGACACTTAGGTGACACAGGGCTAGCAATGGCAGGGAACAGCTTCCATCCTAGGGTTGAGAGAACAAAGGGAAGAAATTGGAGACTTTAGACCAAGGAAGAGATGCTATATGTAGTCGAGATAGATGGCTGAGAAATGATCATGAGGCTGGACCAGGAGAACTGAAAAGAATCAGGTGCTGGGCTTCCCTGGTGGCGCAGTGGTTGAAAGTCTGCCTGCCGATGCAGGGGACACGGGTTCGTGCCCCGGTCCAGGAAGATCCCACATGCCACGGAGCGGCTGGGCCCATGAGCCATGGCCGCTGAGCCTGTGCACCCGGAGCCTGTGCTTCGCAACGCGAGAGGCCACAACAGTGAGAGGCCCGCGTACCGCAAAAAAAAAAAAAAAAAAAAGAATCAGGTGCTTTTGGGTGCTGCTGGGATGAGAGGCCATTGTTGCTGGGGAGATGCTGACAGGAGAGCAAGGGGACAGGAAGGAGTGATGCCCTTCTTCTCCAGTCTTGCTGTCTTCCTCCAACTCCCCCTATTTGCAGAGTGTAACCTGTTGGGGGAGGGGAAATGTCATTTGCATAGTAAAAGTTCCAGCATCATAGAGTACAGTTTGAAGATGGAAAAAAAGAACACCTTAATTTAGAAAACTTAATATTAGAAACCAGAAAGGCTGAAAAATCAGTGATCTCCATCATTCCTAACTTTTGAGTTTCCATCTCAAACGTTAGGAAAATCACCAAATTAAAGAAAGGAGAAGAAAACAATTTTAAAGACAAGAGTACTAATTAATGACAATGAAAATCAATGTATCAGAGAGAAAATCAATAAAGCCAAAAGTTGTTTTAAAAAAAAACTAGCAAAATTGACAAACTCTTAGTAAGATTGATCGTGAATAAATTAGAGAAGGCAAAATTCACCAACCTATTGGCTGAAGAGAGGATATTACTACACAGACATTAAAGAGAGAGAGGATATTAAGAACAACTTGACTCAGTGCATTTGAAATCCTTTGAAACTAAAAAACGGAAAGAAATGCTTCTTTGTTGTTCCAACCCTGGAGGCCCAAACCTGCTAAATCAAGGCTGCTCTGGCACTGCAGAAGAAATCCTCCGATCTTAGAAAATCTAGGGTGTCAGCACCTTTGGTTCTTCGGAGATGAGCAAATGCTCATCCACAGGACTATGAAGATATTCACTGCGGTTTGTTCATACAATGACCAAACTTGCCACACAGAAGGTCATGGATGAATCTCACTCACATAATGTCAAGCAAAGAAGCCCAATACAAAAGAGTGCACTAAATTTCAAAGGAAGGTGAAACTGACTGATGATGGTGGAAACCAGAATTGTGGTTGCCTTTGGAGAAGAACAAGTGACTGGAATGAGGCACGAAAGAGGCTTCCGGGCAGCTAGATTACGTGTGGTCATGGGGTATGTTTGATTTGAGAAAATTCATCAAGCGCTACTTGTATCATTTATGTACTTTTCTATATGCATGTTAGACTTTAATGAAAACTATAGTTGAAAAATTCAGTTGGGACAGAGACTGAGAGAGGGATTCTATCAATATCTTGCTTTAGTCTCATTTCTCTTCCACTCTTACTTGACCCTGTGTTGTCTTCTAATTTGCTTCCATCCTTCCCTCTCAATCAGGTCGGCAACCTCTTCAATCAGGAAGGACTTGAGGTCTGGTTTGTAATTGCTGGAGATGTTGAAATACAGAAATACCTTTTGGGTTTTATTAGGAAGACATCAACAGCTGGATTTCATCTGTACTGGCTGTTTGCATTGATCACTGTTACTTTGCAAAGCTGTCAACAAGATCCCTACAGGAAGAGGGGCTCTTTCCCAGTGCCACTGCACTCAACTGAGGTCTTGGGAAAAATTGCTGGTTCAGAATGCTGGGAAGATGGAAATTTTATAAATCTCTCTAGCTTTCGACAAGAAAAAAGATACCTCTGGGCTGGGCATCACCCAGAAGTCCTTTCAGCTGCGGTTGTTTTCTAGTCTATTGCTAACAAATATGCCCCTGACAAGAGCCCTGACAGCCAAGGCTATCTACTTGCTGCTGCCCTGGGATTTTTGCTGTTTAACTTTTCCATGGCTACTTCTAGGGGTTACTTACATAGTAATAGCTTGAATGAATTGATTTAAAAAGTATACGTTACAGAGTAGTCATATAAAAATATAAAAAAAAACACCCATTAACATTCATAAGAGACACACAGAGACACACATTAATACTTTTTAAAACATCCCCCAGTATTATTAAATTTGGTCAGTTTGGAGAAAAAAATCATGCAAGCAGTTAGATAATTTGTCATAGAAGCTAAAATGGTAGATCACTGAATTAAAAAAAAATTTTAATTTTGTGAACTGGTTTCATGTAGACAGTTTGTACACACATGTCTTTCATATATTTGCAAACACTTAGATTAACAACAGTCTTTTCATCACTTGATCGAAAGTTTGGATACATTCTGGCTCAGTCCTCTAAAATGCTGCAAATGGGTGTGGGACTGAGAATTGGGTTGCAGGAGATGGACACAGCACCAGAGAGCTGGAGCGAATCCAGTCACAGGCCAGGAGATCTGACTACTGACTTGATGCTCTGGGGTACCAGCTCTTTATTGGTTTTCAAGCACTAAGAAATATTTTCAGTAGATGAAAATGGAAAGAGAACCCTAGACAGGCCACCTCATGGTTTCTTGCTTTCGTTTTTTAAAATATTCTGAAGCTTTGATACTTGCCCCTGGACAATTGCCAAGTATTTTGGAGAAGCTCTTAGTGCTTCATCTGTAGCGTGATGGCTGTGATTTTAAGGTGAACAGTAAAGCTGTCATGCTAATTATTTAAATTAAAAAAATTTTTTTGAGTTTATTTTAGAAAGTTTCTGACAGACCAAAACCATAAAGAATAAAGTAATATAAACTCATGTGCCTATGACCCAGATTAAGGAAAACAATATTATTAATGTTCTTGAAATAGTCCTGTGGGTGCTACTCCTTTTTCTCATAACCCTCCTCTATCCTCCAAGAGTATCCATTTCTTCAATTAGATGCTTATCACTGCATGAACTTCTTAATACTTTACATATATATCTAAAACTTAATCTTTCAGTATATACACATTATACCATCTACTATGTATAACCCTTACTACTTAATTCTTTAATACTATATATGTTATATAGTGTAAATATATATACTATATATGTGTTAGTGTATGCATATAAATATGTGAATACTGTATAATATATATATAACTCTGTAAGTGATATGTGTTGTGTGTAGAGTATTGATTTTCATTTTAAAATTTTTATATAAATGATCTCATACTGTATATATATATTCTTCTGTTATTTGCTTTTTGGTCATGTTTATGTTGATGAAATACAGATTTATTCATTTTCACTGCTGTATAATACTCCATTACATTAATACATTATATTAATCAATTTTCCTGTTCAGGAGTATTTGTTTATTTTAACTAGTAAGAGAAATATTTGCTGAAAAAAAGAGAAACCATAATACAATTTTTGGGTTTTTGTTTAGGTCAATAGCTGTCATTTTCTAATCAGTATACATTGAAAAACGTCAAGCTTTTGTCTTCAGCAAACAATGTTCTTGGGACCTGGACTGAGAGTAAATTTCCAGTGCTATTCCTTATTTAAATTTTTTTTTTTTTTTTGTGGTGTGTGGGCCTCTCACTGTTGTGGCCTCTCCCGTTGTGGAGCACAGGCTCCGGACGTGCAGGCTCAGCGGCCATGGCTCACAGGATCAGCCACTCTGTGGCATGTGGGATCTTCCCAGACCTGGGCACGAACCCGTGTCCCCTGCATCAGCAGGCGGACTCTCATCCACTGCGCCATATTTAAAAAATTTTAATGACCTCATTTTCACTTGCATCTCCTTCACGGTTGGCAGTATTATGCCAAAGTTCATTCTCTCTCTCTGTCTCTCTCTTAATTGAAATACAATTCTCAAACCATAAAAGTCACTCTTTAGAGCATAAAATTCAATGGTTTTTAGTATATTTACAAAATTATACAACCATCACCACTATTTAATTCTGTAACATTTCATCACCCCAGAAGGAAATCCCACATCCATCGGTAGTCACTTCTATTCCACCCTACCCCCAGCCCTTGTTTACTTTCTGTTTCTACAGATTTGGCTAATCTGGAAATTTGATTTAAATGGAGTGCAATATATGGCCTTTTAAAATAAATTCTTTCTTTCATTTAGCTCAATTCTTCATCTATGTCGTAGCATATATAAACACTTCATTACTTTTTAATGGATGAGTACTATTCCATTGTATGGATATATCATACGATATTTAGCTATTCATCAGTTGATGGACTTTTGGGTTGTTTTCACCTTTTGGCTACTATAAATAATGCTGCTATGAACACTTGTGTACAAGTGTTTGTGTGAACACATGTTTCCAACTATCTTGGGTATACACCTAGGGAATGGAATTACTGGGCTCAAATTTTGAGGAACTGCCAAACTTTTTTCTAAAGTGTTTGTACCATTTTACATTCTCATCAGCAACATAAGGTTTCCAGTTCTCCACATCTTTGTCAACACTTGTTACTGTCTTCTTAAAAACTATTATTATAGCCATTCTAGTGGGTGTGAAGTAGTATTTCTTTGTGGTTTTGTTTTTAATTTCCCTCATGACAAGTAATGATGTTGGGTATCTTATTGTGTATATATTGGTCATTTGTATATCTTCTTGGATGAATCTCTGTTCAAAACCTTTGCCCATTTTAAAATTGGGCTGTTTGCCTTTTAATTGTTGAGTTCTAGGGGTGCTTTAATTATGCCAGACATTAGATCCTTATCAGATATATGATTTGTGATTATTTTCTCACATTCTCTGGGTTGTCTTCTCACTTTCTTGATAGTGTCCTTTTGAAGCACTAATCTTTTTAATTTTGATGAAGTCAATGTATGTATTTTTTTTCTTTATGCATTTTGTGCTTTGATATATATCTTTGAAATCATTGCCTAATTCAAGGTCACAAAGATTTATACCTATGTTTTCTTCTAAGAATTTTATCATTCTAGCTCTTACATTTAGGTCTTACATTTGGATCCATTTTAAGTTAATTTTTGTACATGGTATGAAATAGGGTCCAATTTCATTCTTTTTTTAAAAAAATTTATTTTTGGTTGTGTTTGGGTCTTCGTTGCTGTGCACGGGCTTTCTCCAGTTGAGGTGAGCGGGGGCTACTCTTCATTGTGGTGCACGGGCTTCTCATTGTGGTGGCTTCTCTTATTGTGGAGCATGGGCTCTAGGTGCGTGGGCTTCAGTAGTTGCGGCGTGTGGGCCCTAGAGTGCACATGGGCTTCAGTAGTTGTGGCATGTGGGTTCAGTAGTTGAAGCACACGGGCTCTAGGGCGTGCAGGCTTCAGCAGTTGTGGTATGTGGGCTCAGTAGTTGAGGCTCGCGGGCTCTAGAGCACAGGCTCAGTAGTTGTGGTGCATGGGCTTAGTTGCTCCGCAGAATGTGGGATCTTCCTGGAACAGGGATCAAACCTGTGTTCCCTGCATTGGCCGGTGGGTTCTTAACCACTGTGCCACCAGGGAAGTCTCCAAATTAATTGTTTTGTATGTGGATAACAGTTGTCTCAGCACCATTTGTTGAAAACACTTGTCTTCCCTCATTGAATTATCTTGGCACCCTTGTCAAAATCAGTTGACCGTAAGTGTATAAGTTTATTTTCAAATTCTCAATTCTCTTCCATTACTCGATGTTTATCCTTATGTCAATAACAGTTTTGATTACTGTAGTTCTGTAGTACATTTTAAAATCAAGAAGTGAGACCTCCAACTTTGTTCTTCTTTTTCAAGATTGCTTTGGCTCTTCTCGATCCCTTGCATGTCTATATGGATTTTAGGAATAGCTTGTCAATTCCTGCAAAAAATGCAGCTAAAATTTTTATAGGAATTGTGTTGAATTTGTAGACCAATTTGTGAAGTGTTACCATCTTAAGAAGTTTGGAAGATCTTAACAATGTCTTCCAGCCCATGAACTTGGGATAATTTTCTATTTAGTAAGGTCTTCAATTTCCAATAATATTTTCTAGTTTTCAGTGAACAAGCCTAGCAATTCTTTTGTTGAATTTATTCCTAACTTGTTAAATTTTATTGTTTTTGATTCTATTATAAATGGAGTAGTTGCCTTAATTTAAGGTTTGGATTGTTCATTGCTGGAGAACACATTCTATTTTGACCAGATATGACCTTTACATATGATAGAAATAGCCCTCAGAAATTCACTCTCAAATATGGCTTAACAGAAAACGTGATTGTTGTGACATGAAGAATTTAGAGGGAACCTTAAAGCCACGTAGGTAATTTTTGGTAACTGTTCAAAATTTGAACTCATACTTCTGAAATTGAATTTGCTCTTTTTAGAGGAGGTCTAGCGTATGTATTCATCCTTGTAGTAAGTTGTCAGTGACATAATCGTGGCTAGTGCACACTAAGAGAGACACACAAAAGCTTTCATTTCTAAAAGCATTTGGAAACTGTCTTATTCTTTAGACTTCAGTCACTGTAACTCAGAAGTTTGATTAGTAACTTTCCTTTTGTTCACATAGTCAGAATGTTATAAGGTTTAAATTGTCCTGTAAAATGTACTTGTGTAAAATGTTTTTTAGCTCTCCTCTGAGGATAGGTTCATGTCTCAGGGATACTTATGTGTATCTCATGAATTTTTACAGTCTCCAAAAGTGCCCATAAAGTGCATTAGATCACCAAAAAGGGTTTCAGTAACGCAACTTATCCTGTCATTAACCAAATGATACTCTTTCAATTCTCTTCATTTCCAGCGTTGAAGCAAGAGAATGTGTAGCTATTTATTAAGCCAGGATCACTCTGTCAATTTCTGAGACGACAAAAGGTAACTTTTGCTAAGATTTTTCCCTAAGACATGGCCACGGACAAAACCAAAGTCTTCAGTTTTACCTAGGTGGGCACAGTTGCCCAGCCTGCCCTCAACGTCCCACACAAAGGCTACAACTGTTACGCATCACTGCCCTCTTGTGGGAAAACTCAAAAAATGACCGGCTTGAAAAAGTACCCTCAGGGCCACTGCTGCTGTCTGTTTATAACAAAACTGTATAGTCTAACAGGTACCTAAATTTTGTGACCCACCTGTTTTTACCACAGATTGCCGTCCCAGGTTCACAAAGTCCCCGATATTAAGTTTTTATCTTAAAAGAACAAGAACATTTCCGGTGTTCTCATAATCACGACCTGCCTCCCCATCCCCCCAGTAATTTAATGTTTCTTAGATTTCTAAAACCTCAAGGTGTTTCGCCAATTGAGTGTAGTTAAATAATACCAGGTGTGGTGTTAGTAAGGAATGCTTCATGACAGCAGGAAATGGACTAGATGCATGAAAGCAGGAAAATCGATGTAGATTTCAGTTTATTGTCAGAGTCACTCCCACTCCTTTCTGTGGGCGAGAAACCAGAGGACCAGAGAAACTCGGGAATTATTAACGCACACGATTTGGAGTCCTTTTCTCTGTGTCTTGGCTCAGCCCTGTTATTGCTATAGGTTAAGACAGGATGTAACTCCTTAAAGGCAGCAGCCACTTATGTAGCAGTTCCATCAAATTGATAGACTGGTATTGTGATGAACATTTGAACATGGAGAGTTTCTCAACCATCAAAGTTGACTCTCATTTTTATTTATTTATTTGCGGTACGCGGGCCTCTCACTGTTTTGACCTCTCCCGTTGCGGAGCACGGGCTCCGGACGCGCAGGCTCAGCGGCCACGGCTCACGGGCCCAGCCGCTCTGCGTCATGTGGGATCTTCCCGGACCTGGGCACAAACCCGTGTCCCCTGCATCGGCAGGCGGACTCTCAACCACTGCGCCACCAGGGAAGCCCGACTCTCATTTTTAATCTCTATTCCCTGAGCCTTATCCTTCTTCCCCCTGAAAACGTTGATTTGTAAAAGAATGAAGATGTAAGAAGTCAAGAAAGGTTAAGCAAGGGAATAGTGAGAGGGTATTCTGCAGTGTTTGAGCCTTACTCAAGAGGAAAGGGGGTATTGAAACTATGGAATGGAGAGGAGTGCTTCTCCCTCTTGCTTTCCTGTTCTGTCTCTTGCCATCCCCTACACCCTACCCTGTCTGTTTTGGGTTTCTTTTTTTTTTAAGATTGTTTTTTGATGTGGACAATTTTTAAAGTCTTTACTGAATTTGTGACACTATTGCTTCTGTTTTATGTTTTGTTTTTGTAGCCCCGGGACATGTGGGATCTTAGCTCCCGACCAGGGGTTGACTCCATACCCCCTGCATTGGAAGGTGAAGTTTTAACCGCTGGACCACCAGGGGAGGCCCTCCCCTGTCTGTTTTTAAGTTGCTGACTGAAGTGTGCTTTAAAAATTACCAATTGACCTAATTATATCATCTTTCCCCCAGATTGACCATATTTGTTTGTTTTACCCCATTTCCCCACTCTATCTCCCAATGCTTAGGTCTGGTCAAAAGGCCAGACTTCACAAGCCCTGGTTGAAAAGTGTGTATGGCCGAATCGGAAACTGGAGGTTGGTTCAATGATGTATTATGAGGAATTAAGGTGTTAATGCCCAGTTCTCTCCTGAGCTTCCTTTTACTTATTTATTCACTCAGTGCCGTGTATTAAGAATCATTTCTAGGGCTGCTTCTCAGGGTCATGTGGGTTGCCCACTGTACAGCCTTACTCGGCAACCCCGTATAAAACACTGTCGTTGCTCTCACAGAGCTTACAGTCTAGTGGGAGCAGATCATATCTGATGGCCCATTTGGATGTCTCAGTCACCTGCAGTGTGACACAAGTCTAGACTCATCAGGCTCACCCAGAAATCCAAGCTGTGGACTTGTGAGTCATCCCAGGCATCTCTGTTCTCCCCCCATCCTTCAGCTACTCCATCCTGTTGCCTCTGTCTGTGAGCCTCACCACCGTGCATAGACGTGTACAGTGTGTGTACTGTGCAAGGTCACCTGGGCGACGGGGTGAATGTGTCTGAAAGCCACGACCCAGCCCTGCACCTGGCACAAGTCCGTCTCGGGTGGGAGGAAGGGCAATCTTTCTTTTCACAAAGGGGCTCTTTTTCAGTGTTGTGTTGCTCAAAGAAGATCTTTTCCTCTAATTCCTCTGCCCACAGAGGGTGCCTTGGTGACTTTTTCTGATTGGTACAAAAGTTTCTTGGAGAATTGTGGCCAACTTTCCACTAGGTTAGTTCAATTACATCCTACCAATCCATCTTCACACGCAGCTGGTCAGGATGATTCTTATAAAACTCAAAACTTGCTAATGGTGTGCCCTGCCTAAAATCCTTTTGCATCCCATTGTTTTCAGAAAACATTTCTTTGAAAGCCTGTAAGATAATTCCTAATATGGTGCCATCTCCATTGTCTTCAGAGCTCCATTTTTATACCCTGCTGTTGAGTTCTATGGATCTCTTCTCAGTCCCTCAATGCTCCATGTTATCTTTGCCTCTGTTATGGACTGATGTTTGTTTTCCCCCTTCCCCAAATTCATATTTTGAAGCCCTATCCACCCTCAATGTGATGGTATTAGGAGGTGGGACCTTTGGGAGGTAATTAGATTTAGGTAAGGTCATGAGGGTTGAACCCATATGATGGACCTGTACCTTCATCTTGGACTTACTATCCTCCAGAACTGTGAGAAAAAAATGTTTATTGTTTAAGTTACCCGGACTATGGGTGATATATTTGTTATAGCAGCTCAAGCAGACTAAAACAGTTCCTTTCAGATGCTTTTCCCTGCACTGGGGAGAGTCATACGCCGTTTTCACTTAACTCACTTCTCATCTTTCAAGATCTTGTCCACATGTGACATTGTGCCTAGCATTAATGATCCTTGTAATGTAGCTGACTTTCTGGGTCCTCCTTGGAACATCATGGGAGCTCAAGAAATATGTATTAAATAAATACACTGAATCTATGTTTAAAATGTCAGAAAAAAAATCTCCTACTTCTTTGGAGTTCCTTCTAGAAAGAGATGGTCATGCCAAGGATGGTCGTTCCAGTGGAAAATCTTGTGGTACAAATAACCAATCAAATGAAAGACACTTGGTGGGTATGTGTTGGCGGATGGAGAATCCCCGGTAGAAAGGCCAAGCTTAGGCTTAGATCACCAGTAGGTAGGGACATACAAACAAATAGACAAAAACTGGGGGGAAATGGATGTTTTAGAGAAGGGATTGCATTATCTTGTTAACATTCTGAACTTTGTTGAAACTCCTTTTACTTACTTCGGGGTTTAGATCTTTAAAAAAATATGCTATTACATATGGTAGGTGGTGGTGAGCATCAGGTCTCAGGCTCAGGACTTCTGAAGATCTTCATCCAGCCCTGGGAGGGTGTTGGATAAAAATCTTGGTCAGAGTTTAACTTTCTGGCTTCCAGTAAATCTTCTGTCAGTTTCTGAGCTCATATGGCAGGGCAGAATTTCATGATTCTGGAATGAAACTGGAAGGGGTGGGAGCTTGAAAGGACAGGCAGTGCACATCCTTATATTGACGCAGAACATTTGCTTCAAACACTAGGTTTGGAGACAAAGACCCAGTGGAAAGGAAGCGAAGGGCCTTCCCAGCTGGTCATCTCTTTTCAGCTCCTCTGCTGTACCCACACTCTTCCCACACACCCCTTGGGCAACAGGCTGCCCTTCCTCACTTACAGTCTTCATTCCAGAGAGCTCTAGAGACACATTCTAACCTGACTTTACCTTTGTAAAGAATTTAATGGGTAACCCTACTGTAAGATTTATTAAGTCCCAGGAATCTCTAAGGATGGCCTTCATCAAAAAGATTTCTGTATGTTGGGGGAAAAAAAGGCCTGAATTAAGACAAGTAGTGAGAGGTGAGATCAGAAAAAAATAACAGGGAGAGTTAACAGACTCAATCATGACATAAATCGAAGATGGGAATGTTTAACTTAGAGAACAGAGGAAGAATTTAACAATGCAGACAGAAAGAAAACGTGGACCGACAGCTTGTTAAGCTAAATTTTCTGCTGTTTGTGAACTCGAATATCTTCATCTTCCCTTTAACTGATAGAGATTTCTCTCTGGTGAGATCATTTCAGTGACTAAGAAAGCCTTCCTCCACTGGCCTTATCCAGGATGACGGCCCCCCCGGGACACGCATCATTGTTTGCACTGCTTTGCTTTGAGTGATGCAAGACCCAGGCGGCAACCTGCAACAGTGCTGGCCTCCCCAAACGCTTCAGGCCTTGTTCTAGACAATATTTCTTTTTAGGCTAAGGGGTGGCAGGCTGCCCACATCGCTTTATTCCCAGGACCAAATGAAACCTTCCTTAAGTGTTACTACATGTTAATAAACACAGTCAGTGAAATCCACTTAAAAAGAATGACCTGTTTATGAAAGAAACTTTTTGAAAGACAGCATATTTTTCCCGGTGGGCCAAAGCTTAGGCAGAAAAACAAAGAGCTCTTTCAAATGCTTAAAGCATGATGGAGGGTGGATTCTGACTTTCTAACTACAAAAATAATGATACTTTTAGCTCCAACCTGCCTCGCTCCAGGGAGCTGTAAATCTTTACAGGGACAGGTTGAGCCTTTCCAACTTTCTTCCTCGCATGCTATTGGAACTTGTTAAGTGGGAGTGATGTTAGCCTGAATTTATACACCAAGAAACTGAGGCAACAGAACTTGAAGTGATGTGTTCAGTGCCACCAAGTAGCTTGCAGGTCATGTCAAGGATAGAATGAGCATTGACACATACACACCGACTCTATGTAAAACAGATAACTAATGAGGACCTGCTGTGTAGCACAGGGAACTCTACTCAATACTCTGTAATGACCTATATGGGAAAAGAAACTAAAAAAAGAGTGGATATATGTATATGTATAACTGAGTCACTTTGCTGTACACCTGAAACTACCACAACATTGTAAATCAACTATACT
Source organism: Phocoena phocoena (assembly GCF_963924675.1). Lineage (NCBI taxonomy): Eukaryota > Metazoa > Chordata > Mammalia > Artiodactyla > Phocoenidae > Phocoena > Phocoena phocoena. The sequence continues at coordinate 35,841,946 of NC_089227.1, forward strand.
CCAATAAAAATTAATTAAAAACAAATAGAATGAGCAGAGACAATGTATCTGTGACACGTGAACATCTCCTGACATCACGACGAGCTGCCTTCCATTTCTCCCAGTATCTTCTTCTGTTCCCTTCCCTCTTGTCTTCCATGTTATGTTTCATTGATTCTTAACTCTTGGCAATGAGCTGGGCCCAGCAAGCGTGATGGCTCTTCCATCAGGAAGCCTGTGTTGGTCCGGGAGGTGAAGGACCTACCGCTTGTATTAACAAGCTTGTACAGCTCATCGTTATTCTTACGAACAATAAAAGAGTATCAGCAAAACTGATCTGAAAGACAACAACATTCTCTAATCCTTAATACTTTGTATTTCTAGAAATACTACCTTAACGTATAAAATTTTACATTTTAAAAATCCCTAGTGTTTGATTGGCATTTTTCTAAAGAAATTGTGCCTAAATCGTTTTTAATTTCCCCCATGACGAGTCTCCTACCTATCAAATGTACATTCATTTACTCATTTTTAATGTTTTTATTTGACAATTATTTATTCCAAACTTATTTTGGCACACTGCTGGGCTTTGTAATGAATGTTGTAGAGCAGATCAAAAGTACATCTTGCTTTGGTTTTTCTTAAAAAGCGCATTTAAGGCATGGGAGTTGGTGTCTAGTTAGTTAGTTTTCTGCAATTTGAGAATTGCTGGTTAGCTTAATGGACACAAGTGTCATTTTGAAAGAACATCATTGATGTATTGTCTAATGCTATTTTGAAGTATATTAATATCCTTTCTCTTGTGAATGCCTCCATAGGAAATCTTCCTCAATTCAATCACTTACCTTGGGAAAACAACGTTTCTAGAGATGCTTAAGAATAAGAAAGGAAGATTGCTCAGCTGTGACATGATAATAGGACCAAAAGAAACTTAAGCGACAATATAATGTAAAAGCTAAAGCTTTCTATTTGAGTGTATTTTAAAAAGATTTTGTAAACAAATAAAAAGCAAATCAGAAAGTTTTTTAGTATTTACACAAAAACTTGTATGCAAACATTCATAGCAGCATTATTTTTCCTAGGGAAAAGGTAGAAACAACCTACATGTATAGTAATGGATGAATGGATAAACAAATGTGGTATATCCATACAGTGGAATGTTATTTAGCCATAAAAGAAAATGAAGTACTGATACATGTTACAGCATGGGTGAACCTTGAAAATATTATGCTGAGTGAAAGAAGGCAGACATAAAAGACCACATATTGTATGATTTTACTTATATGAAATGTCCAGAACTGGTAAATCAATAGAGACAGAAAGTAAATTCTTGGTTGACAGGGAATGGCAGAAGTGACTGCTAATGGGTAAGGGATTTCTTTTGGGGTGGTGAAAAGATTCAAGAATTAGACAGTGGAGATGATTGTACAACCTTGTGCGTATACTGCAAAAGTCACTGAATTGTACACTTTAAAAGGGTAGACTTTTATGGCATATGAATTATATTTCAGTAATAATAATAATAATAGCAGCAATAATAAAAAGAGCAAAACCAAACAGCAAAACCAACAAGCATGAAAATAGAAAGATGAGAGGTTAGGTGAGGGGGCTCGATGGCCTCCTGTGCTGGGGGGGACCCTTGCCCAACCCGTGGAGAAGGGGATCTGCTTTGAGTGACAGCTCAGCTCTGCACGAGGGAGCGTTGTAGAATCCAAGTGGACTACAGCGGAGGGTTTCTTCTTATGAGAGAGCACCTGGGGCTGCTCAGCAACACCTGCCTGCAAATCTCACCTGTCTCTTCCGAAAGGGACCATCCCTATTTATTCTTCAAGACTTTGCTCAGTTCGTCCAACAACCATTTACCTCCTTTGAAAGATCAGGACACTTGAAAGTGACCACCTCTGAACTACAAACAAACGAGATGAACTAAATGAAATGCGTGCGACTGTAGACACCCAGAGAAGATAGAAGTAGTGTGGAAAGGAAAGTGTCGGCTGTGAGAGGGACTTAATATAACCCGCTTGATAGCCTCTCCTACCCCGAGGCTTTAGAGGGATGACACCTCTCCCTCGGTTGTGACTGTCTAGTTGACATTTGCTGATTGACTGCATCTCTTGATGCAGGGTTGCTTCTGAAGTCAATGTACTGGGTGCTATGAGCCACACTGTCTGCTAAGGAGACTCGGCTTTTCTTCTTCTTGCCAACTCTTGTAGTTCTTCCAAGACCATCACTCCTTTGACCTTGGCCTTCACTCTCAGTACCTTTGTAGCATAAAGGTGCAGTGGAAAGAGATGAGATCAGAAATCAGAAACATTGATCGTAAAGCGACCCCTTATTATCTGTGAGACAGAGCTTGGAGCCTCCCAAACACAGTGTTGAATGAGTTACAAGTAGTTTTTCAAATTAATGATCTCTCCCACCCTTGGGGTCACTCAGGGCCCTGGTGGTTGAAGCCCCGAGGAAGAGCAGCTTTGACTGTCAACAGGCTTGTCCAGGCCACCTCGAGGGCAGACCTAAGAGAGTCTACAGTGTTCCAGGTGCACGGTATCTCAGGAGGTGAGCATTGTCAGCTATGTCATCATTCATGGCTCCTTTGTCACACTCTGTGTACCGCCAATAGGACTTCTTCAGCAGCCGGGGACAGGCAGGACCACGCCCATCATGGACAAGTGGCCCATGGTCTGTGGCAGAGGGGTGGTTCATGTTCCAGATGCCCAAATATGTACAGAGCTCAGCCCAAGGTGTGGGTGGTCAGGAGGATGTGGGGCTAGAACGGGCGTTCTGAGTAGGACTCCTGAGGGCAGTGGTCCACCTGCCTGTTTCTAATTACTCTCTCCATATCTATGATACTTCTGTCCCATTTTGGCTGATGGGTCATTTTAATAGGATTCATGCTCACTGACTCTTCTAACAATGCCTGCACCTCTGCAGGTTAGAGCTTTATCTTTATCGGTAAATACTTGATGTAAAAAACTTGTTTTGTCTTGAAAGTCAACTTGCATTATTTTGGAGAATTTGGTATTGCTGTGTCAATGAGAGAAAGGAAGAACTGTACCGAAGTGATCAATTTCTGTGTGTCCCCTGATGTGGAGAAGGATGTGAGGAAAGAGGAAGTTCTAGACTTTGTAAGCCTCAGTTTTCTCATTTGCAAAATAAATGTAATAGCTCGTAACTAGTTTAGGCTAAAGCTCAAGCATGACTCTCTTCTTGTCAAGCCTTAAATTAACTAGCAAGTTCTTTATATAAGACATGAATAAAAGGTTCAGAATTCTAAAAGATAGACATCAGGTAGAAGGGTTTTTATTTTAAACAAAGTCTTTAATACTCAAAAACATTAGTTAACATCAGACATTGCCCATACTGTTTCCTCAGCCTTCTGTTGGTGAAGTTTTCTCCACTTTGGTTCACATGTTGGAATAACGAATATCTTCCCTCCACCCACCAGTCTTGGGAGACACACATGGAGAGTGTCATCCACGGTGCAGCTCCAGGTATGTGACCTGTTCACTTCTTCTTCCCAGGGTAAGGTGACTGCCTCCTTCCTTTGTGCTTAAGTTGATGTACCATGATGGTATCTTCTTAGAAATGCTTTCCTTTCTCATGTGGGTCTCTGAGACATGAGCCTGGAAAAACTTTTATGACACAAGGCAAAGCAAAGACTGCAGTAATTGTGTACTTTCCACTCCTCCCTTTTTATATATATATATAAATTATCTCTTGTAAACGGAATGGCCCAAGCCTTGGAGTATTATGCATTCTGGTGATGTCAAGTGCATCGTTTTCCCTCTCAAGGGGGAGGATTGTCACATGGCAGATATATGCCTGCAAGGACATATACATATAAGAATTTTATGACAGACAGTCTTACAGGTAAGAAAGTTATAGGGTTATTGTGAGGATCAAATGTAATTGTATGTGTGGGAGCACTTTGTACGCCCTGTGTATGTATGCTTTATCATTGTTGTTTTGGACAGAAGGTGACTGCCAAAATATTTCTTCTTCCCTTAAGACATTAAATTGGTCTGGGATAAAAATACCTGGGGGTGTGACTAGAGGTCAGGTAATAAAGGGGGATGGGCCAGAGTAGGGGGTGGGGCGTGGGAGAGACATGCACTTCCCCCTGTGCCTTGTAACTGAACCCAGAGGAGAGAGGTGGTTTTAGACCACAACAAGGAAGATGTTTTTCTACCTAAAAATGGTTCTGTTTTTTGAGGACTACTTGAGCAGGATGGCAGCTATAATGAGAAGTAATGTTATCACGGTGCAGTGTCAGTGGCTTTAGATCACCCATCTCAGACCTGTCTGAGTGCACAGCATGAGGAAAACCCGGTAGATTCAGTCCTGAATACCTACCATACCAGTGGTGCTTCATGCCAAGAATAATTCTAGAAATGACTTTCTAAACCACATTCCCTATGCTATTCTTTCTAGCCCACTGTGCTTTCATCAACTATAGAAACTTAGAGTAGTCTCAGGACAGATGGGGTTGGGAGCTGGGGAAAATGAGTTTCAGAGAAGCCAGATGAAAGTTTTCCAAAAGGAAGTATTCCAGGTGAAAGTCTTGGAATCATATACTGACAGACGTCACCTTAAAACACACCAATACATCTTATTGCATAAAGGATTTATTCTAACTTACACATTCTTTAAAGGAGAGAATTCTTTTTATGTGTGGCTACTGTTCCAAATTAGCCAGGAGATAAATCTGTAATCATTATTTCATAAAGATAAAACTGACAATGATAATCCTAGCAACTGAATAAAGACTTACCTTCTTGAAGATTGAAATCATATCAAACATCTTTTCCAACCACAATGGTATGAAACTGGAAATCAGTTACAAGAAGAAAACAGGAAAATTTATTGGAAAATACGCAGAGATTAACCAACAGACTCCTGAACAACTAATGAATCAATGAAGAAATCAGAAGAGAAATAAAAATACCTTAAGACACATAAAAATGGAAATATAACATACCAAAACATATGGGATGCCGCAAAAACAGTTCTAAGAGAGAAGTTCACAGCAATAAATGGTAACCTCAAGAAATAAGAAAAATCTCAAACAACCTAATTTAACACCTCAAGGAAGTAGGAAAAGAAGAATAAATGAAGCCCAAAGTTATCAGAATGAATGAAACAATGAAGATCAGAGCAGAAATAAATGAAATATTTACTAAAAAGACAATAGAAAAGATTAATAAAATCAAGAGACGGCTTTTTGAAAAGATAAATAAAACTGACAATCCTTTAACTAGACTCACCAAGAAAAAAAAGAGAGAACTCAAATAAATAAAATCAGAAATGAAAGAGGAGGCATTACAACTCATACCACAAAAATGCAAAGGATCATAAGAGACAACTATGAACAATTTTATGCCAGCAAATTGGACAACCTATAATGGATAGATTCCTAGAAACATACAACTTTCCAAGACTGAATAATACAGAAATAGAAAATCTGAGTAGTAAAAATATTACTATTAAAGAGATTGAATCAGTAATCAAAAAACTCCCAACAAACAAAAGTTTAGGACCAGACTGCTTTAGTGGTATATTCTACCAAACATTCAAAGGAGAAATAATACCAATCCTTCACAAGCTCTTTCAAAAAATGGCAGAGGAGGGAACATTTCCAAACTCATTTTACAAGCCCAGCATTACCTTCACATCAAAACCAGACAAGGACATGGCAAGAAAAATATTACAGGCCAATATCCCTGATGAACACAGATGCAAAAATCCTCAATAAAATATTAGCAAACCAGATTCAACAATATAGTAAAAGGATCATACATCATGATGAAGTGGGGTTTATTCCAGGGATGTATGTTTCAACATCCACAATCAATCAATGTGATACACCACATTAGCAAAACAAAGGAGAAAAGTCACAATCATCTCAATAGAGGCAGAAAAAGCATTTGACACAATTTAACATCCATTTATGCTAAAAACTCAACAAAGTGGGAACCTACCCCAACATAATAAAGGCTGTATATGACAAGCCTACAGCTAACATTATACTCGATGAAAAACTGAATGCTTTTCCTCTAAGATCAGGAAGAAGAAAAGAATGCCCACTCTCACCACTTTTATTCAGCATAGTACTGGAAGTTCTAGTCAGAGCAATTAGGCAAGAAAAAGAAATACAAGGCACTCAAATTACAAAGGAAGAAGTAAAACTGTCACTACTTACAGACGACATAATTCTATATATAGAAAACCCTAAAGAGTCCATAAAAAAACTGTTAGAACTAATGAATAAATTTGGTAATGTTGCAGGATACAAAATCAATATACAGAAATCGATGCACTTCTATACACTAATAATGAACTACCAGAAACAAATTATGAAAAAAATTCCATTTATAATTGCATCAAAAAATAACCAGGAATAAATTTAACCTGTACACTGAAACACCTGTACACTGAAAACTATAAGACATTGATGAAATAAACTGAAGGAGACACAAACAAATGGAAAGAAACACCATGCTCATAGACTGAAACAATTAAAATGTTCATATTACCCAAGCAATCTATAGATTTAATACAATCCCTATCAAAATTCTGATGGCATTTTTCTCTGAAATAGAATAAACAATCCTAAAATTCGTATGAAATCACAAAAGACCCTGGATAGCCAAAGCAATCTTGAAAAAGAAGAACAAAGTTGGAGGCATCACGGGTCCCAATTTCAAACTATATTATAAAGCTATAGTAATCAAAACAGTATGGGATTGGCATGAAAAACAGACACATCGACCAACAGAACAGAACAGAGAGCCCAGAAATAACCCATGCATGTATGATTAATTAACTTATGACAAAGGGGCCAAGAATATACAATGGGGAAAGACAGTGTCTTCAATAAATGGTGTTGGAAAGACTGGACAGCCATATGCAAAAGAATGAAACTGGACCACTCTCTTATTCCATACACAAAAATAAACTCAAAATGGATCAAACACTTGAATGTAAGACCTAAAACCATAAAACTCCTGAAAAAAAACTTAGGCAATCTTGTTGATGATTTTTTGGATTTGACACCAAAAGCAAAGGCAACAAAAACAAAAATAAAAAAGTGGGACTATGCGTAAAATGGAGGGGGTATTAATGTCACTCATAACACAAGGTATAAGAAAAGTCATGCTTCTCTTATTTGTTTAAATCAAATTTAACTTATTTTCTTGTTCAGCAAGGTAGGTAGGGACTTCTCTGTCATTTGGAGTCTTCTTTACCTTGACCCCAGGGTCATATGAGTGATCCCAGGTGCATTTTATTGTCCAGAGCATTTAAATAAGGCCCTGTGGTCTCCTGAGTTTATAGTATTCAATACTGGTATTTAAATTATCTTGACCTATTTGGTTCCATGAAGGTAAGTAGCTTTTTTAAAAAAAATTAAAAAACATTTTATTAGAGTATAGCTGATTTACAATGTTGTATTAGTTTCAGGTGTGCAGTAAAGTTAACATATATCCACTCTTCTACATATACATATATCCACTCTTCTACATATACATATATCCACTCTTCTACATATACATATATCCACTCTTCTACATATACATATATCCACTCTCCTACATATACATATATCCACTCTTCTACATATACATATATCCACTCTTCTACATATACATATATCCACTCTTCTACATATACATATATCCACTCTTCTACATATACATATATCCACTCTTCTACATATACATATATCCACTCTTCTACATATACATATATCCACTCTTCTACATATACATATATCCACTCTTCTACATATACATATATCCACTCTTCTACATATACATATATCCACTCTTCTACATATACATATATCCACTCTTCTACATATACATATATCCACTCTTCTACATATACATATATCCACTCTTCTACATATACATATATCCACTCTTCTACATATACATATATCCACTCTTCTACATATACATATATCCACTCTTCTACATATACATATATCCACTCTTCTACATATACATATATCCACTCTTCTACATATACATATATCCACTCTTCTACATATACATATATCCACTCTTCTACATATACATATATCCACTCTTCTACATATACATATATCCACTCTTCTACATATACATATATCCACTCTTCTACATATACATATATCCACTCTTCTACATATACATATATCCACTCTTCTACATATACATATATCCACTCTTCTACATATACATATATCCACTCTTTTTAGATTCTTTTCCCATGTAGGCCATTACAGAGTATTGAGTAGATTTCCCTGTGCTATACAGTAGGTTCTTATTAGTTATCCATTTTATTACAGTAGTGTGTATGTGTCAATCCCAATATGTATGGGATATGTACATATTATACATATGGGATATGTACAATATGTATATATGTATATGTCAATCCCAATCTCCCAATTTATCCCTCCCCTACTTATCCCCTGGTAACCATAAGTTTGTTTTCTATATCTGTGACTCTACTTCTGTTTTGTAAATAAGCTCAGTTGTACCTTTTTTTTAGATTCCACATATAAGCAATATCATATGATATTTGTCTTTCTGTGTCTGACTTCACTCAGTATGACAATCTGTAAGTCCATCCACGTTGCTGCAAATGGCATTCTTTTGTTCTTCTTGATGGCTGAGTAATATTCCATTGTACATTTGTACCACATTTTCTTTATCTATTCCTCTGTTGATGGACATTTAAGTTGCTTAGCTTGTCTGCCTTTTGGTCAAGCCTTATCATGGGCTTTGCTGAGTTAAGACAAGGAGCCTTACTAAGGTATACTGTAGAGACCAGCAAAGCCCCACCCCCTTCCCAACCTTGAGATAAAACCATCAAAATCTTACGCCTCCTTCAGACATGCCCACGTATTCTAGTCCAAGTCCATTCTTTCATACCCTCTACCCCTCAGACTATCTGGTATAATTCTTCTGAGTGGGTTGAGTTTTCCATAAAGAAATATCCAAGGCCAGTAGGAGTGAGGTAGGGTGGTGGTGGGACATGGATTTTGGGATACCAGACAATGCTGCATGCATCCATGTAACACAAAACCTCTGAGATAAGGAAAGAAAAACCTTGACTACCCTCTTAGAATAAGAAAGAGAAGACTCACTCTGTAGTGAGAACAAAATAAGTTAGCCTGTCAGTTAACCTGTCATAATCATAAATGTCACATTGTTCCATATTCACCCGGAGCAGAAACTATATATGATGGAGGGACATAAACTAGGAGAGAAGAGGAACACATGGAGTCCCTGTTATACGCCAGGTGCTGGGACACCCAGGTGCTTTGCATTTTATTTAATCCTCATAATAGGCCCACAAAGGCACCATTATTCCCCGCTTCAGACAAGGAAGCAGAGGTCCGGAAAGATGAGGTATCTTCTTGTGATCGACATCGCTGACTTCTAAACTCCAACACTCGCCCACTTCTTTCTCTCACCTCTGTCTCCTTTGTAAAGACTGGAAATGCTAAAGAGTCACTTTCCCAGCCTCACTGATGGCCAGGGGTGGCCCAGGGACACAGTGTTTGGCTATGAGACAAGTAGGAGGGTGATGGAAACTTCTGCAGGAGATTTTATCACCCTTTTCTTCCCGTCTTGAGGATGTCTGTGTCTTCAGGCAACACACACCTGCAATGCCGAGCAGCTTTTCCTCCCAGTGTCCCTAATGCTTTTCCCATGATGCTCATTGGCTCATGGCATTTATCCTCTCTGGAGTGGCCTTTGCCCTATCCTCACCCTCAACCCATGTCCCAATCCTACTCAGACTTCTGGGCTCATCTCAACTATTACCTCTTTCCTTGAAACCTTTTCCTGGCCCTCCTGAATAAAGTGATTATATTTCAGCTCCTATACTTCCACAACATATTATCTATATCTTCTTTCTGGTTCTCAATGCAATCTTTCACTGAAGTTCTGTGTGTGCATGTTTGCTCATCTCTGCTGTCCTATAAGGCCTTACTGGCAGGGCCTTTGTGTGTATTTCCCCCAGAAAAGCCTAGCATCATCCTGGAATGTAGTAGTGTTCAACCAATATTTTTTGAGTGATCAAAAGAGAATCTAAGGCCAGATTTAATATTGGGGGCCCCAAAGAAGAGGCCAGGAGAATCTTAGGCACCAGTCCTAACACAGTGAAGGCTGTTCAAAGAATGCCAGGTATTGCCTCTCTCCAGTCTTGGCTTATATGGGATAATTTATTATCTTTTGCTTAAGCTACTGTTTGTTGGGTATTGTATGACTTAGAGATAAAAGCAATCTACTTTTTTTCCTGATGTACTTCTCAAGGTTGTTGAATTAAAGACAGAGCTATTTGATTTTAAAATCCAGCACACCATACAAATAACACAATTAAATGCTTAAACCTTCAGCCAGTATTGAATGACCTATAAGTAAGCAGAGAATATCTGTGTTTTGAAAAAGGCTTGAGAATAAATTGACTACGCATTAAGATACTATTAGAGAAAGGGTGAAGCTCCCAGGTTAGCATCAAAGCTGAGCAGATCATGAATGCAGTGAAAGGCTGGCAAGTGTGGCTTTATCTTGTTTCATCAGGAAAATGATTTCAATTTATTGAATTTATGGGGTCAGGGTAGTGTGGGCATCTGAGAACTGGCTGAGGTGACCACCATTTTCAACAAGGTTATCTTCCTGGGTTTGAGTGTTTTGTTTGTAAACCAGATAGAAGTGGAGAATCTCAATGTGTTCCAAGAATCGCTGTGGCTGCCACGACATAGAAGGGTTGGGGAAAACTGCCAGTTAGTTCACACCTGCAGTAGCTTAGAATTCTTGCTGATTTACAGCTCTTGGGAGAGCCTTTGGAATCCTGTGGTTCCAAGTACAGTAGTTCTCTTCATCAAAATTCACTCTATCAAAGTGAATGGAAAGCAAGCTGGAAAAATGGACTCCCAGATTCATTGGGACAGATGGTGGAGAATCATGTGTGTGTTGAGAGGGAGGTAGAGTCCTTGGGACATTACAGCAAGGCTATAAAGTTGGGTGCTATGGACTGAATTGTGTTCCCCTAAAATTCGTATGTTGAAGACCCAACCCCCATGTGACTGTAGAGGAGACAGGGCCTTTAAAGAGGTAATGAAGGTCAAATGAGGCCATGAAGATGAGATCCTAGTTCTATAGGACTGGTGACCTTATAAGAAGAGGGAGAGAGAGAAATCTCTCTCTTCATGTGCACACTGAGGAAAGGCCATTTGAGGACGCAGTGAGTAGGTGGTCTTCTGCAAGCGAGGAACAGAGCCCTCGCTAGAACCCAACCACGGCCAGCGTCCTGATTTTGGATTTACAGCTTCCATACTGTCAGAAAAAAATTCTGCTGTTTAAACCACCCAGTCTGTGGTATTTTATTATGGCAGCCCAAGCTGACTAATACATAGAGTCTTGTCATATGAGGACCAGTGAAGTGTTTTAAGTTTCAGGAATTCATGGGGTGAATTCCATGTGAATTCCATGGCTGGTGGACTGAACAGTCCACCAATCATGGACAGTTGGTGTTATACAGCAGCATTTGCTTCTGAAAAAATATGACAATTTTTATTATTTTTTTATTTTAATTGACTTGTTTGTTTGTTATCCTGGGAGTAACCTCGTCAAGAGAAACAGCAACATCAACCTCAAGGGGCTTCAGGACATGTTTGCACACCCAGAGGTCTTCGCAATTTTTTTTTTTTCTCAATCAAATCAGGCTTAAAAAGAAAATACTAAAAGAACTTTAAGGTAATTTCCCCTTCACAGCCCTTAAGTGGAATCCCTGTTTTACGTGGTCTCCATACTGGCATGAGATAAAATGACCATCTCCAACTCTTGTTTTAGGGCCATATGATATCCCCAGAGGTGTCAAAGGTCTGACAAAACTGGTCTGGAATAGTTGGTATTTAATAGGTCTATAATACTACTATATACTTAATGTTTTCTCTAGGTTGGCTCATCTTTTAAAATTATATATGTTTAAAAAAATAATATCTGTGAACTAAGGGGTTCGGTAGGCTGGTTATATTTTTTCATTACATGTTAAAATAAATATGTAACTATTAAAATAAAAATATAGTTACTCGGGCTTCCCTGGTGGCGCAGTGGTTGAGAGTCCGCCTGCCGATGCAGGGGACACGGGTTCATGCCCCGGTCCGGGAAGATCCCACATGCCGTGGAGCGGCTGGGCCTGTGAGCCATGGCCGCTGAGCCTGCATGTCCGGAGCCTGTGCTCCACAACGAGAGAGGCCACAACAGTGAGAGGCCTGAGTACTGCGAAAAAAAAAAAAAAAAAAAAAAAAAAAAAAGCTCTGGGGAAATTTAGTTGAAAACCCATAGGTGTAAAGCTGCTGTTTACAGAATGGCATTTCTGGTTGACTGTGATATCACCATGAGAAAGTCACAACTCGTTCATTTGACTTAATGCTAAAAAAAAAAAAAAAAAGCATTAAATACGTGATTTCCTCTAAAATTCAAGAAGGTTTTAACTTCTGATATGCTGTCCTTTTATATTATAGTGGCCCTGAATAAATGCCTTTTTTAGTAAGTTAAATTTTAGTCTAGGGTTTCTTTGCATGTCTGGGCCAGGTATAGATATTTTAGTATTAATTTTTTCATCTAAAAATAGGTATCATGCATTGAATGACTTCCTAACTATCTCAAGGGAATTCTCAGTTGAATTTTTTATTTATTCTTATATCTTGATTATTTTTTAAAAGTAGCTAGCTCCCAAGTGACTCCAAGTCCTTCCCTCATATAGTGTGTCTTTCCCATATTATTTATTGCTGGGTTAATATTCCTTAGTATTTCAATTCCTTGTTTTAAAACTTTCACTCATTTTCTTATCTTGGTGTTAAAAAGCCTTTCCAACACTTTCCTTATATAGTTTATCTTCATCTTCACCTCAGTAATATTGGCTGCTTATCTTCCTTATATACTTTTTATACTTCCTTATAACACTTTTTCTTATGTTGACTCATGTTTACACTTTGAAGTGGCCTTTGTCTGGTCTCCTGTGTCCCAATTCTACCCTTTCTTTAAAGGTCCAGCTTAACTATCACATCTTTTCTTGAAATCTTCTTTTATTCTCCTTAAAAACACTGCTTCACCTTCTAAAATTTCATATCACTTTGTAATTCCTTTATGGCTTTCATTGAAAGCTTGCATTTTGTGGTTATCCATGTAACTATGTGTGAACATGCTTGGTCTTCTCTAATGTCATATAAGGCCTTGGTCTTCTCTAATGTCATATAAGGCCTTTTGGGAAGGGCCTATATGTGTAATAATTTCTTCTAGAAAAGCCTAGCACAGTGTGTGGCATACAGTAGGATTTAGTAAATATTTTCTTTAATTAATAAATAAGTGAATAATTGTGTGTATGTGTGTGTGTGCGTGTGTGAGACAGAGAGAGAGAGAGAGTTAGAAATGTACCCAAGGTTTAGGATCCACCAGATATAATGTAATGCCTTTGAAATATGTAAAAGTTAAATCAACTGTGTGTGAGTGAGCTAGGTCTTGTGGCAGCCTTTGGGATTTAGAAAGTTTCAACTACATTAATGGTTACAGCCAAGGCTGTAGTAGCTCTAGGCTCCAAGGACAGTTTTGGAGTCTCTCAGACTTTCCTAGAGCTGTAGTCCTCAAAGTGTGATCCCTGGACCAACAGCATAAGCATCTCCTGGAGCTTGTGAGAAATGCAAATTTGGGGGTCCATCCTAGTCCCACTACATCAGAAACTCTAGGCATGGATCCAGCGATCTGTATTTTAACCAGCCCTCCAGATGCTTCTGATGCACGTCCATGTGTGAGAACCACTGGCTTAGAGGGAGTTCTAGGAGGGCTTCTTTTCAGTCTTGACACTTGTCGGTTCAGCTATAAAATAGGGCTTTTAGTTACACTCTTGTTAAGTGAGCCTGCAGTAATGCCTGCCCAATCTCAGTGCATGAATCAATGGATGAATTGTTAGAAGCCTGCCTTTGACCTTCCACTCTCATCAGGTTCATTGTGAGAAACTACTGCTCACGGCAGCTTGACAAGTGAATGATGCTGCATGCAACTGAGCAATGTACGCCGGTGCTGAGAAATTGATGTGAAACGTAGCAGGGACCGTCAGCTTCCTATCGGCTGACTAGTGAAGGTCATGGTGGGACTAATGCCCTTTGTTAAGGGATGCTCTTTGACTCTGAGTTGCCTGGATGTCCCTGTTTTCTCATCTCTCCCATTTCTCAAGTACATCAATATCCTCGTGCTTGGTTTCACTGCCCCGGTGCAGCTGTCAGTGCCGGCCGACTGACCCAAGATGCATTTCCCCTTTTCTGTATCCTGGCAGTACCTAAGATTGTTTTCCAGCGCCCGCCCCTCCTCCAGGTAAGTCAGATTCTGATTTGTCACAACCCATTATGATACTTCCATTCCCTCATCTGAGACTCAAGGAGGATTGGGCAGGTGACCCAGTACTGGTTAATGAATTGTGAAGGCAAATCAGCTAGTGGGATTCTGTGAAAGTTTTCTTCATTTTTAGTAAGAGATGTGCAAGGGGAAAATGGCCTAGGCCATTAGTGTGTGAGGATGTGGTGCTTGGAGTAGAGACAGCTTTCTTGGTACCACAAAGACATCTTAGGCAACACGCTGGGGACAGCAGAGTAGAGGAAGTGGAGGCAAGCTGCCTTCTGATAATGTGGCTGAGCCACTGAATCAACTCCCCTGGGAGCTGCCCGCATCAGGACTTTTGTTCCAGGAGACAGTAAATTCACTTCTGCCTGAAATTTATTAAGTATTTATTATTGTTGTTCCTCTCCCCTTGATTTCTCTTGAAAAGTAAAAGGGATTGATGTGATGACACCTCTAAATTACTTCCAGCTCTAACAATTGATGATTCTTTGCTCAAAGCAACTGCGTGGGGAGTTTTAAGGTGCAACAAGATTTGGCAGGAGTGGGGTCCGGAGAGGGATGCAAGTATCGTCTGAGTTACGGTCAAGTTCTTCTAAGGTCCGGGAGGTAACATCAAGGTGAGGCTGTAGGGGGAGTAGCATGGATTCCTAGGGGAGGGCTGAAGTCCTAAGTCCTAGAGCACAGCAAGGTCAGGAATCCACAGGCAAAGCCAGACATTGAAGGTAATAGCTAGGAATCAGGTACAGGGCAAGTCAGGAAAATTCTGATGAATGGTGTGGTTGCCTGTAATCAGACCTCATAATATATGTCTCTCTTGGGCCCTCTCAAGCTACTAAGCAAAGGAGATATATTAGCATCGAGTTCCACAGGTCAGCGATCTCCTTGGGGACATTACCACGATCAGAAATTCTCTGGTTGTCCAGACTCACTGAATTCTTTCTCAGGTCCATCCCGTGAATTCCCGGGCCGCCTGCTGTTTCAGACAGTCTGTTACTTCCTGCAGCTCCCTTTCTTTCTCCTCCAGTTGTCTTTCATTGATGATTTTCTACATTTACATGTTTCAGTTCTTGGTCTTCACTGCACAGTTGTGCAATTTCTAACCTTTCCAGATGTCTTGATCTTTGAAAAACAAATTTAAATAAACCGCAAAATATGGTTAAAAGGAGGGTGTTTACCTAGGTTTCTAGCACTTTTTGGTCAACATTGCCACCTAGTGGTAACATAATCCTTAAGACTGTGTGACTTAAAAATACTTTTATTGTGATGGGATATTTGATTTTAAGGATCTTCAGATGGTAAAACGTTGAGCAAGCGGAGGCAATAATTATGATTCAATTTAAATGTATTTTTCTGAGCCTGAGAAGATGGTGACTTAGGGAAAATCCTTTAGACCCGCCAAACTAATTACATGATTTATAGAAATTCTTAAATTATTTGCTCTTAAGATTTTAGTTGCTCACCCAGTTTTGTTCCTTTAAGTTTAACGAAACCTTTACCAGATTTAGCCACTTCCTGGCGGTAATCATAAAGCAAAACAAAAAAAAAACAAATAACAACAACAAAAGTCAATTTCAGATGAACCGAAGTTTATGTTACTTTTCTCCTTTTTGAGATGCTTGTTTTGCCTCTTTCCCCAAGTCTCTCTCAAAATTTGTCAGTTTATGAGTATTTCTCCCTCTCTTGTGTATGTTTTAATACAGTAAAAATATTTTAATACGTTCTGCGCCATCTAGCCAGATTTATAGTTTGAGACGGGTCCAGGGTGGGTCTGAATTTCCACCAAGCTTCCCCCAAATGCCAATACTAGAGGACCACCCTTTAAATCATAAGGCTTTATGGAAAAATGACTGCATTCTCAAAACCCCAGACCTTTCTTTAGGATCGATCAGAAAAGTGTGTGCTCTATTTGGATGAACGAGTAACATAAGGGAAAGCTCCTTCGCCTTAAGCGGCATTGCAGCCACAGTGGCTGCTTCCCTTTTGGGCTGACTGGGGGTCATGCAGAAAATGAAACTGCAGCAGCTTGCAGGATTCAATGACAAGGTCAGGGACTGTTCCTGCATTCGGCCGTGACCATGGCTCTCTCTGCGGAATCAGTGATACCTGAGTCTGGCAAGTGTCCTCCCAGCAGCCATCTCAGGCTAGACAGTTGCATTAAAGGTCTCAGTCAGGTTGCACACTGCAATCACCTGGGAAGCTTAAACTGCTATTTGGGCCCCATACCTCGACAGCAGCATTTTAAAAGCTGCCAGGTGATTGCCATGTACAGCAAGCCTGAGCACCACTGTGAACCGAAAGGCAAGTAACAGGCTGGAAGGACACCACCTTGTCCCTCCTCTCCTTTGTTCTCATCACCAGTTCATCCTGAAACAAAGACCTGGGAAGCCCTCTGCTGGAGAGGAATTCAGCTCTGAGCTGCTCTGGAGATTAATCATTCTCTCAGGGCCGACCCCCATCTACACCTCAAAGGGATGAGCGTGCTTGGAAGCAAATCCAGTCCCTCCCCAGTGTCCCTAGGGCTCGGTGAACTTCGGATTGCATTTTAATGTCACACCCACCTGCTCTCCTCCAGGCCAGCTGAGGTCATGTGATAAGGCTGCTACATTCTGAAGAAAGGGTTTTGGCTTTTATAAGGACAAGTGCTGGATCGCTTTTTGCTCCCGGGAGTTCTGAATCAGACAGTCTGAAAGGTGTCCTTGTGAGGCCTGTGGAGTCAGAAATATTTTCCAGGGTTTTTTTTCTCCAGAACTTTTTATATGGGATCCTGGGAGTTCTGACCTAGAACTAAAATGTCTCTTTGAAAATGAATTAGGAGTAATTGTTTTAGGCTGCTCCTGCCACGTGTGTATTATATATATTTATGGATGGATATACATTTGTAAAATACAGTAATACATAGGCTGGAAACTTTAATGAGAATAAGTGATATGAATTTCAAGGTAAAGAAATGATTGATTCTGTGGAATTATGATTAACGATCAAAAGGAAATGACTTGATTCTGCAATCTTGCCGTTTTTTCCATTAGATATTTTCCATTAGAGAGAGAGATTGTATTATATATGTGTAAACCACAGAACATTTTTTCTATCCTCATCCTCTTGGCTCTTCTATATTTTAGGCCTTGTTTACCAAGCAGCTGCTATGTGCCAGATGTATTGGTCTCTGGAGACTCAGGAGTGAACAAGAGAGATACGGTTCCTCCCTCCTTGGAACTTATATTCTAGTGGAGGAGATGGACAGAAAACAATAGAGTGTAATGTCGGGAAGGGATGAAGCAGGGTAAGGGGATGGAGGATGATGGTGTTCACATTTTAGGTAGAGTCAGGGAAGGCTTCTCGGAGGAGGTAGCTTGGAGCCCAGACTTGTGCAAGGTAAGTGGGAGAGTCATGGTTTCTCTTCAGGGAGAGCGTTCCAGGCAGAGGATTTTCTCCGGATTTGCTCCTCCATCCACCATCCACTTAGTTGCTCACGCTAGGAATTTGGGCGTCCTTATGTATCCTTTTCCTGAATTCTCATCCCCCCAAATTCATAAGACCCATCTTTTCTGTGACCTAAACATGCAATTGCAAACAAAACTGCCAGGTGAGTGTGATCAGAACTGTTGCAGGAAACCAACACAGAGCGATTCAATTTGTTAGCTGATAACCTCTGAAGTCCGAGAACTGCAAGAGGTTTTCGGTGAGTAGCTCATCCTATGTAACACCAAAACCCATGTTTTGATTGTGATTTTCTGTGATCACCAGTAAAATTTTATTGGTGTTTCTTTTATCTAGTGTAACACCTCCCAGTGTGTCATGTATTCTATGGCCCCCATTTAAATAGTTGTGTTCCTGTGTGGGACACCAAAACCATGTTTGGAGTGTGAGTCAGAGAGCTGAGGGGTCTGTGATTTTGACTACGGAAACTGAGTCAGAATGTTCATGTTGTCATTTCAGCTTGGTTATTTATCTTCTTGAGCCCCAGTCTATTCCTGTCTACAATTGTGATAGCATTCCTATTAATCTTTTAGGGGAGGTGTTGGAAAATTTATCTAGTATTTTATTTTGTAAGCCACTTTTTATTTTTTAGCGTTCCTATTGTTTTTCATGTGTGCTGCATTTATTTTTCAACAAACAAATAAATGTTTCCAGTATTCGGCAAACTTTTATTGAATGCTACTGTGGGCCAGTTTCGGACGGGAGACGGGACTCCACAGCGTGCAGTGGCAGACAGAGGCAGGTCATTCGGGAACTCTGACTCGGGGCTGCGCCAGACATTGCTGGTTCTCTGCTCAAGAGCCACTCTTTCCAGCTTCCTGGCTAACAGGACCTTGACTTCAAAAAAGAAATTAGGCATGAGGCATCAAGGTGCTCAGAGAAGGTGGGCTCCATTCAAGGGATAAATCATTATTGTTTTAAGCCAATCATGTAATTCTATTTTTCTTTGCTGTGATTGGTTGGAATGGCCACGTGACCCTTTCTGGCCAATGAGATAAAAGGGCGGACCTGGAAAGGGGTTTCTCATTAGTCAAAAATGAGAGGCTAGTGTGTAGGGTGCTTCCTCTTCCCTTCCCAACTTTGGGTTGGTTTTTGAGGTGATAGTGGTTAGAGCTTGAGGGACAGTATTCCTAACTCACTGAGGATGATCGAGTGGACGGATGGAACAGGAGAAAGTTCTGAATGACACTGTGGAGCGACGGAATCAACCGCACCACCGACTTTCTCTGGCATCCTTGTTCTGTGAGGTAATCATGCTAGCAGTCTGTCTGTTTCAGGCACTTTTGGTCAGTCATTAATTACCAGCACCTGAAATAAAAAAGCTTAATTGATAGGTATTTCGTTAAAGTCAGGTACAAATCCTTAAAGAAACAGAGTACAGGGAGGTAATCTGGCCAGGGGAAATCAGGCAGGGTTTCCTACATGGGGTAAACTTTGAGTTGCATTTTGAAGAACAGGTGGAAATCCACGAGGTAGAAATCGCAGGGAGGTGCATCCAGGTGGAGGAAGTGCGTGTGGAATGACTCAGAGGCTGACTGACACCTGGACCTATTAGACTAATTCATGGTTTTGAGGTATCCAGATTCTCAGTGGAATAGATTCATGGCATTTGTGGATTTAAATTCATTTACGTGTGATCTTTAAAGGCTTTTAATTATGCACGTAATGTGTAACGTACAGTAACTTGTAATTTGTTCAAGACTTGAATCTAAACCTTGGTGGCTTTCAGTCTTGGAAGCAGAGTGTGTCCTGTGGGCAGTGAGTGAGTCAAGCTGACTACAGAGCACAGAGCGCAGCTTCCCAGTTTTTGGGCCATAGCTTGGTAACTTTTGCGAAACTTTAGACATTGGCTTCTTTGGTTAATCCTGCTCGTTTGAGAAGCAGACGCCAGGCTGGGATTAAACATGCAAGGAGTTTTATTAGGGAACCGCCTTGGGAGAGGGAATGGATGGAGCTGGATGAGGCCACCAGGCTGGGATGCGACGTTAATGCAGAGAGACAAGAAATGGGAGGTAAGGTTAGGTGGAAGTGCCCTAGACATAGTCCAGCCTAAGGAAGGTTCCGAGAGACCATCTGAGAAGTCCCCTGTCTCCCAAGAACAGGCCTACCTCGGTATCCCTGCCCCACACAAAGCAGCCAGTGGGAAGCATGACCTCATGGCACACATGACAATGGATTTCAGAGCAGCTGGGGTCACTGTCTATTACACACCGTACAGCTGGAGGTTGACGACGTTAGTCTTTGTTTCTTTTCAGAAATTTTTTTGGAAAAGAGAACTAAGACTGATGATGGAAGTTAAAAAAAAAAAGTATTTGTACGTTTTATTGGTAAAATTCTTAACGTTTTTTTGGGTCATGGAATCCTTTCAGAATTTGATTTCAGATGTGACTCTATCCCCAGAAAAATTTACATAAACAAAGGAGCCTCTGGTCTAGCATGACTCCTTCATGTTGCATTCCTAAATTCTTAGCTTCTCTACGGCTCCATGCTCAGCGACTCATCGCTTTCTGAGAGCTGAAACCAGAAGCAGAGCACAGGCTCTGTTCCACCTCAGCTGGGAATGTGCTCGTTCCAGTGAACAAAATATTTCGACACTGGACACGTGTCTACAAATGACCATTAACGCATGCAAGTATTGATTTTGGTGTTATAGATAAATTTTAGCCAGTAGGCAAATTCACAGGTATGAAATCTATGAATAATGAGGACCAACTGTACAGGGTAAAAACAAAAAAATTCAAAATGTGCAAAGGGGCAGACAATGAAAAGTCTGTCTCCTCTCCTCTATCCTCAGACCCCCCAGTTCTCCCAGTTCCCTGCTTCCCAATCCTCAGGGAACTGCTATTATCAATCTCTTGTTTATCCTTTCAAAGGTATCCTCCTCATAGCCCCTTGGACAAAATGAGTGGTTAAAAATAGGGGATTTGAATTCTAACAGATCTAGCCTCAAAAAATGTGCCCACACTTGGGCAAGCAAGTTATCCAAACTCTCTAGGCCTCGGTTTCCTCAACTCTAAAATGGGGGCGATAATCTTGCCTGCTAGGCCGGCTGAGAGGATTAAACAGTGTCATGTATGCAAAGTACTTGTCACTGAAAACAGCTTGTATGATGGCATGGTCTTCACCTACAGAGCGTGTTAGCTTCCCAAAACTTCTTACCTCCACACTATGGTTGTGACTTTCTCTGTCCCGCTGCCTGTGACTGATGCACATGTCTTTAACCTTGGGTCCAAGTTCACAGTGAAAGGTTTGGCTGGAGGGAGAGAGAGGTTAATTAACTAGCAGTTTTGTGCATATCAAACTAGTTAGAGGATTGATGGAAAGGGTCATACAGAGTTTTTTTTTTTAAAGGACTGGTATAAATTGGGGTTTAACTTTAGGTACAGCCAAACCCCAGAGAGAGGAGACAGGAAGATATAGTTTAAAGGAGAAGGGGCATTTCCTGATACAAATTAATAGGAAAGTGTCACCTCACTATGATTACACCCAATAATGCACGAATGTTCTTTTCTTCTCTCAAGTGGAAGTCTTTCTTAAGTGAAAAAATCAGTTTCCTCCCAGGAAACCTAAACACTCTGCCTTTCCAAATAAATTTCAGGCATTGATCCTACTTTAAAGGATGTGTGTGAAATTGATTCCCTTGAGAAAATCAAAGAGCTTTTTTTCCCTGGAAATTAAAATTATTTTTCTATTATTCATACATTTTCACTTATTAGATGTGCCACTGTTGGCCGAGCCTTTAGGAAGAATTAGCATAGGAGCTCCTATCTTCTTAAAGAAAGGCAGGGCTTTATCTGACTCAACTCTTTCATGTAGTCAGTCAGCCAGCGTATAAATAAATGTAAAAATGAAATAGAAGCCTGTGTCATGATGAAATAGAATCTGTATTTGGATCATTTATCTCCTTTTTGTTCCCAGGCAAAGCTGTCTGGAGCTTGGTTGTTTCTGTACGAGCTTGGAATACTGATAATTCCGTGCTTTGTACCGTGTATCTTGGAGGTTTAATTCCTATTGACTTCAAAGGGAAGAATGGTAACAGATACATCAGGTTTCTGTTTTGAGGAGGGTTTCAGAGGCTCATCTGCTTTCTAAGAGAAAATAAAAGTCCTCTCTTTCCTCACTTGCTCAGGATGAAAAGGGGGAAATGTGGTTCTTGTTCTTGGGACGCTTACTGTTTGGCTAGTGAGAACACACATGGAATTATCTGTGATGATATAGAAGTGATAAATGTGGCCGTGGTTTAGGTAAGTGGCTCTCCACCTGTTTTTTCTGCCTCAACACATGTAAATTGAAGTTCACAGATGGGATGCACATCCGTGTGTGTAATCATGGTCAAACAGTTCTTTAGGAAGTAGCTGTAACCCCATTCCCCTCTCTCCTGTTCACAAAAACAGAATGCAAGTGAACAAGCATGCTAGTATTTAAAGAATATCCTTAAATTTATTCACATTTATTTTAAAATGCCAGTTTTTTAAAAACTCTGGTACTTTGTCTTTAGTAATGAATTACTTCACGACTGACTGCCCACACAGTTTAGATGTTGAAAGGTGCTGATTTATGCAATAATCGGTGCTTGGGTTAGTAATACTACTCTGAGGCTGGACCCCACAAATACACGCACAAATGCAAACTACGCAGACAAATACAAAGAGCCTGTGAGTACCTTTGTCTCAGGCAGAGAGCAACATGCAAATCCGAACAGATTTTCTTGTGATTGACACTGTCTCTAGAGAAACACTTCTCCTTGTCCCTCATCCCATATCCTTGATAACCCACGTCTGAATGCCATGGAAACTGAGAGCTAGTGTTCCTGCTGACATCAGAGAATGACGCTACTTCAGAGCTCAGAATTTCAGTGGCAGAAGTGCTTAGCGATGTCAGATCCATTCACTCAGGAAAGAAGTGTCGCTTCTCAGTAGCACCTGAACAGCAGCCTGGCCATGTGACTTGCTTTGTCCATTTAAATAGCAAGAAGTGACATATGTCACTTCCAAGTGGGAGCTTTGTGAGCTGTTGCGTGATCCACCGTTGCTTTTCTCCTTTTGCCACGACAGCAGCCCTCACCTCCCAGTTGAAGGGCTGCCCTGGAATGAGAAGGTATGGACAGTTGAAACTGAAAAACATCTGCAGTAGACACTAATGTGAGCAGGAAGTAAACCTTTGTTGTTATAAACCGCAAAGATTATGGGATCATTTTGTTTGTTTGTTTTCAACCAAGCATAAATTAGCTGATTGATTTTATATGGTGTCATGGGAATTCCATCAATTTCCTAGAGCCTTGGTTTCAAGTTTGATCTTTCATGTTTCATAGGCATGCTCCTCCTTTAAGAAATGTTTTCTCATTAGCAAGATAGAAATAAAAATAATTTTTTCTTTTACTGTTGCAATAAAGATCAGCTAAAACATTATAATTGAAGATACATTGTAAACTCAAAAAATGTATAAATCGTTGGGTAGTTACTTTTTAAATCGTTGGGTACTTACTGTTTGTTATCTCCGTACCTAGCCTACAGTGGGAACTCAATACATGGCAGCTACTGTTACTGTACGAACTTGGATTCTGCTCTCTTGTAATTCATGGTATGTAAACAATAACGTAATTCAACATTTTATGGCTTTACACATTTAAAGTGTGTGGCAGCTGTGGCCTACTTGGCAGTTTTTCCTTCCTGAGCTCCAATCTTTAGAAAAGGACCAATCCATCTTCCCATCCTTGGCTCTAGCATATAAAAGGTGTTGAAATAACATTAGTTGGATGTCAAAAGATTTGAAGTTTAATTGTAGCTGTGCTAAAATAATAGAAAGCTAAGAATTGGGGGATTTTTAAAATGTTAGTATTTTTCAAGGTGTGTTCTGAGACCTGCATCAGAAATGTGGGCGATGGGATGGCATGGGGGTGGGGAGAGCTGCTTGTTACGACGGAGATTCCAGACCTACTCAGTTAGGATCTCTGAGGGGCTTGGTGCTCAAGGAATCTGGATTTTTAATAGGAATTCCAGTCGACTCCTATAAATACTGAATTTTTGAGAATAGCTGTTCCAGTGATAGAAAGCTCACGATGAGAATGACCCACACACAATGGGGTGAAGAGCAACTAGAAAGCCTGAACAGATGCAGATTCAGTGAGCTCCCCTGAGACTTTAAGATCCAGTGGGTCTGTGGTGGAGGCCAGGAATCTGCATTTTTAATAAACATCCTTTCCTGGGCCCCCCCTACTCCAGATACAGTACTGCAGATGTCTGAACATTAAGCTTTGAGAAACAGGAACTAGCTTCTCTTTAAGAGATGATATTTTCTCCTGGTCTGATCACTGCTACTCCCTTGTTGATTTGGTGTTCTTACATTTAACTGAAAAGTGATGAATATTTAGAATTCTCTGTGGCTGGATTTCACCTAAGGCCGGTTGTGATCATCGGAAACACATAAGTAGCATGTGATTCTCCTGGCTGTGGTATGAGGTGGGGGGATCGCGAAGGGCTTGGAGTTGGCCCCTGACCGACCTTGACCCTGACTAGGCTCAGATGCATTAATATATATGCACTTGAGATGCATCAGTATTTCACCTGTGCCGACAATTCTCTCAAGCAACGTAGATGGAGGTAACTATACCCTTTGGTGCTTCCTAAGTCCCAGCTGCATTATGGCTGAATTCAGTTACCAGACTCCAAAGGAGACGGGCACGTGCTCGTGATAGCAATGGGTTTTTGTTTTTTTAAAAAAAAAAATTTATTTATTTATTTATTTTTGGCCGTGTTTGGTCTTCGTTTCTGTGCATGGGCTTTCTCTAGTTGCCAGCGAGCGGGGGCCTCTCACTGTTGTGGCCTCTCCCGTTGTGGAGCACAGGCTCCGGACGCGCAGTCTCAGCGACCATGGCTCACAGGCCCAGTTGCTCTGCGGCATGTGGGATCCTCCCCGACCAGGGCTCAAACCCGTGTCCCCTGCATCGGCAGGC
Organism: Phocoena phocoena; assembly: GCF_963924675.1. Lineage (NCBI taxonomy): Eukaryota > Metazoa > Chordata > Mammalia > Artiodactyla > Phocoenidae > Phocoena > Phocoena phocoena. The sequence continues at coordinate 35,866,744 of NC_089227.1, forward strand.
GGACTCTCAACCACTGCACCACCAGGGAAGCCCGCGATGGAGTTTTTAAGTCGGGTTGGTGAAGGGAAACAGTGAGGTCCTGGAAGAGACGGAATATTTATGCCTTCTGTGGGGACATCCCCCGTGTCAGAAATGGAGACCGCCAAGAGTACTGCGTTGCAGCTTGTGCCCTGGGGCGCACGCAGGAGCTGGATCCCGGTGGGCTAGAGGCTGGCCCTCGCAGTCACCTGCTCAGTGCACGGTGGCGCTGCCGGCCACGTGTGTGTGCTGGGGCGGCGGTGGACGGAGGAGTTGGGGCCTTTGGGTGTGCCCGACCCTGACCTCCCAGCGCCCAGGCATCTCCTGGGGGGAGGAGCACGGTGGTGGAATGCGAGCCCTGCTCTGTGGACTTGACCCAGTGGCCCGCGTATGAGGGCCGCAGTGGACCGATGGTGCAAGAAGAAGGGGAAAGGGATGGGGTCTAGGCTGTCAGGGGTCGGGCAGCTGACTGAGAGCCCATCCGGGAACCGTGGGGAGGTGCAGGAGGCAGGACTCTGTGTGAGCTGAGGCTCTAAATTACCTGCGGAAAATTAAAGCCCAGCTTATGAGGAAATTCAAGATGGTGACTAAAAAGCATTAAATACCAATTCTGGGACCTTTTGAGCCAGAGATCCTGTGTGACCACACTGGTCACAGGCCCCTGAAACGTGCCCGGAGTCTAGGGACAAATCCCTTTTTCTCCTCTCCAGTAGACACAAAGGGAGCTTTGGGGTTTTCAGTGTTTAACAGGTGTTGAGGAATCTCCTCATTGTTCTTGCATGGATAAAGCAGAACAAACTTTTGGACCAAAATAATATTGCAAATCAGAACATGTTTTTATTCTTTTACTCTCTAAGTTTTTGTTCTTTTGTTTGTGTTTTGGTGGTGAGCAATGATTACACAGCGCTATTTAAGGTCTAAGTAACTCTTCGCTCCTTGTGGATCATTTAAGGAATTATTTTTTCTTGAGGACTCCCCGTGGACTTCAGTCTTAGATGCGCACAGGGGTAACATGGTCTAATTCAAGGGACATGACAGCGGTTTCTACTAAGGGAGACCACATGCACATTTGATGTGGATATATAATATTTTCCACATGTGACCACAAAGCTGCCCATAATCCTCCATCACAGGAGACGTGATTATGACTTTAAATAAACCCTGAGCAAACAGCGGGTGAGGAGGGTAAATAAAACTGTAATTGGAAGGTTCTCCTTGCCCCTGAGGCTTCCATTTAATAATTAATACAATTTTAGAGGCCACTTAAAGGTACTCTCTGGGGATTATATTGGTAAGAGCAATGAGATGTACCATGTATGTTGGTTTACCTCGTCAACTGGAAGCCGCTTTGCCTGCTGTTTCTTACAAAGTCAGGGCAGCATTATGGTCTCGTGTCTTTTCAAGGGTGTGTGGCTACGGGGTGGATATGACATTGGCTGGTGCTCACGTTTTCAGGCCTTTTGTCATGAATGGAGTCAAAAGAAAAAAACTGTGCCCGACTACACGTTCCATGCAGTACTTCTTAAACTGGAGTGTCTTGAAATTGCTTGGATACCAAGTAGATTGACAGTTATAGTTGCTGAGTGGCACAATAATGGTAATCTTCTAAGAGAAAATAAATAGGACAATACTGTCAACTCTCAGGAATCTGTAGGGTGGCTTCCAGGGGGGTTATTTTCTTCTGCGTGAAAAAAAAAGGCAGAGCCCGGTGATTCTGTTCAGCGGTTGGAGGTCTGGTGTGTTAGAGAAGAGGAGGTGCTTTGTACTAATCATGTTTCCCTTCCTTTTGCCCAGTGTCGCTTCATTTCATTTCCTTATTTCTCTTTATTCCTTTATGTTTATCCATATTGCTGACCTACTGTATATTTCCTTGATTCTTTGTTGTCTGTCACCTCCAGTGGAGTATAAGCGTCATAATGGCACAGACCACGTGCTTTGTCTTCTTCTGTACACCCAGCCCCTAGGCTGGTGACCACAGTGACAGTAATAGATGACAGTAGCTAACACTGACTGCACATGCCTGGCAGTGTTCTAAAGCGAAGTTTATGTCACTTGATCCTCACAATAGCCTTTGGCGATAAGTAATATTTTAATCCCTATTTTATCAAGGAGAAAACTGAAGCTTAGAAAAATCAAGCAAATCTTTCCCCAAACTCACACCGTTGATAAGTGGGAGAGTCATGATTGGAACCCAGGCTGAGTGGCTCCAGCATTTGCACCTATGGCTTCACGGGGGCAGGAACCTCGACTGCCTGCTTTCCTACTGCGCCTCCACCCCCAACACATACTAAGCTCTCAATAAATATTTTCTGAATAGATGAATGATCAGCCTGCAATGTGATGTCCCTGCCTCGAGGAGGGGCAGTGGCCATCAAAGATTGAGATGGGGCTGAGGCGAGCTACTGGGACCGGCTTCTTCTCAAGCAATCAGGTGTGATTTGTTGTTTTCAAGGATAATACGCAGGCTGCCCCCATCCCTCACACCTGTGCTTCCCCTTCTTCACCTTCTGTCCACCCTTCCCTCACCTACGTAGGGGTTTCGGGGGACCGGGGGCTGCTCTGGGAGAAGCTTCTCAAGGCGGATCTGCTTGTACATCCAGGTAACTGCATTCCTCTCATGCGCAGCTAGCTGAGTTAGTGATGTCGGCAGGGCCTGCATGTCCCCAGATCAGTGTCCTGGATCTCATCCCGGGGCCTTACAAGTTGTTTAGCCCAAAACAATGTGTGGCCTCCATTGACTCATACTGTATTCATTTGATGTCACTCATAAACAGCTCTCTCTGGGGACAAGCCTTCATTTTCTCCTTTGTGTGTGTGTGTGTGTGTGTATGTGTGTGAGAGAGGGGGAGGGAGAGGGAGAGGGAGAGGGATTATTGTGGCTGGGCCCAGAAAGCATTTGCATTAGCATTAAAAACAGTTAGGTATAAAACATTCAATTTCCCCTGCTCTCTCTTACTGCCACACAGCTGTTGAAATGTAAGCGAGTCTAACAGCATCTTTGGGAAAGCACGTTACTTCTCTGTGTGTGTGTGGGGGGGGGGTGTGTGGTGTTTGCAGCCTTGTGTACCTAGTTGGGAGGGAAAGGGCAGGGATGGAGGTACAGATACATGGCAGTCAGGTTTCAAGTATCAAAACGCAAAGGTGTCGCTTCAGTTGGGACTGTTAAGCGTTGCAGCCTATTAACACACATAGTGGGGGGGGTCGTTGCCCTTCACCTACTTGGAAGTAACATACTGCACCCCTACTTGGACACAGAGGCTGCCTTGGGAATCAGGTTGCTCACCACAGATGAGGGAGGGCCTTTCAACTTAGAATGAAGTAAGAATGAAAGAGGCCTTTATTTGTGGGTACCTGACAAGCTGAATCCTGCTTCTGTTACCAGGGAAATTGGTTTTAGAATCAAGGTTTGATATAAGCCCATAAAAACTGGACAAAGAAATTGAATTACTGCTTCACAATCAAGTTTCTGATAAACATAAAGGATGCTTTGGGACTATTCCATACGTCCACACAGCAATGCAAGTATGTAATAGTACAAAATTCATCTGGCAGCCAAATATCTTTTTTTCTTATCATATATTCTCATAGGTGAGTGTGAGCTTTTATTTTGTTTAATACATCTAATAAGGACATGTCATTCAAACTTTTAGTTTATATCAGTGGTTTTAGTTTTTAAGCTATCTTTATCCTTTTAATTCTAAAGTTCTGGTGGTGATAAAAGCCCCTTGGAAAGGGAATTATAGCAGAGATGTTTTACTTCTGTCACACGATCACCATAGACTCTATAGAATTCGGCACTATAAAATCTCATTAGTGCTTCAAAAGTCTTGAAAACTGTGATGTTAAATAAAGAGTAATTATAAAGAGTAGTGCATCTGACTTGGGTCCATGGTAACTATTTTTACGTGCTCAAAGAAAACTATAGTGATCTTTGTACAGGAATAATATTCATTAGTCCTCTGCTAAAAAAACACAAAAAAAGATTTCTCTCTTGGAGTCTACATTTTTGTAGAGGAAAAAGCCAATAAACAATAGACATAATAAATAAGTAAAATATGCACTAAGTTAGAAGATGATGAGTGTTAAGAATAAAAAATGATATTATGGGGAAAGAGAAATTAGGAGTGAGGGGTGGGAGGTACATGGCAATTTACAGTAGGATGGTCAGATTAGGCCTCCCTGAGAAGGTGATTTTTGATCAGATATTTAAAGGAGGCAAGGGAGTTAGTCGTGTGGGTATCTAGGTCGGGTGGGGGAGGTGGATGAACATTTCAGGGAATGAGAAGGCCCTGTGCGGCCACACTCAGCATGTGTGAGAGCAGCCAAGAAGCCTGTGGGGCTGGTGTGCAAGTGAAGGCGTAGTAGGATTTGAGGTCAGAGCAGAGTGGAGTTTAGGATCTTTTAGGTCCCATAAGGACTTTGACTCTAAAAGAAAAGGGAGCCATTGCAGGATTTTGAGCTGAGGGACAACTTGATCAGGCTTGCTTATAAGGATAAGCTAGACTCTTCTCTGGATGATCAACAGTAGAAGTAAGGAGACCAATTAGAAGGCTGTTATAGTCATCTAGGTGTCTTAGTTATCTATTTCTGCATAACAAGTTACCCCCAAACTTGCTAGTTTAAAATGACAAACATTTATTATTTCACAGTTTCTGTGAGTCAAGAATTTAGGCATGGCTTATCTGGGTCCTCTAACTCAAGGTATCTCATAAAGATGCAATCAAGGTGTCAGCTCAAGGCTTGATTAGGGGAGGATTCGCTTCCAAGCTCACTCATATGGAAGTCAGTTCTTTGTGGGTTGTTGGACTGATCCCTAGATATTGGTCAAAGACCACCCTCGGTTCCTTGCCATACTATCCTCTTCGTAGGAGAGCTTACAGGAGGAACATGGCAGCTTACTTCAGGAGAGCAACAAATGGGTAAGGAGAGACAGAGGGTGGGGTGGGGGGGGGAGAGAGAGAGAGATTCATTTGGAAGTCAAAGTATTTTAAAACCTAAACTCTGAAGTGATATCCCTTTAGTTTTGTCATATTTGTCAGAAATAAGACATAAGTCCAGCACACACTGAAGGGGAAGAGTTTGCACAAGGGTGTGAATATCAGGAGGTGGGAATCATTGCCAGCCATTTCAAAAACTAACAACCTTGGCAAGAGATGATGCTAGAGAAGTAGTGATGGGAGTGGTGAGAAGTGGTAACAAAATACATAGAAAATCTTGGCGTTGTAATCCATGATCCATTGTTCTGTAGGTAGCTTCAGGCACCCTGTATAATACCTCTGGGTTTCATTTTTTGACTTTTAATTGAAAATCTGCTCACCTACTGCTCAATACAAGTAGTTAAAACCTAGAGTTTAAGTAACTAGCCAAAGTTTACAAAGCTAATAAATGATAGACCCTGTGTTTAAACCCTGGCAATCTGCCTCTACACTCTTAGTCTGAGGAGGACACTAGAAATGATGAAGTAGCTAAAACTATTCTGAAACATGCAATGTGCTATACAGATATAAGGAAAATATGGTTACCAATGTGGGCATCTTGGTAGAAATAGCTTAGTTAGAATTTGAGCAGTGCTAGGCAAAGGATAGAGCCCTTCTGTCTTTCCACGTGTCTCTCATTTGTTTCCATAGGGGTGGAAGCAGAAACTAATTCCTGCTGTAGCGTGTTTCTAGAGAGTATGGCAGTACTTCAGTGCTACCTAGGATAAAGCCACGTGGATTTTGACCTAGAACTCAATACCTGGGGCTAGAGAAGTAAGGATGGTTGGGAACAGATGGAGAGTTTGACTTAATGTGGGGCTAGTTCTTTTTTTAACCAAGAAGACATGTGGCCCTGACAAGGCAGAATGGCCTAACAAGACCCTGCAGTGGCATGAGGTCTGGTTCAAAGTAAAATTGACTAGGGGTTAGGAAGTTCAGGGTGCACGTTTTAAGGCTGAGCCAGGCTGGCTACTATTTGTGGTGTGAATAGAAGAAGGTGCGCCTGCAAAGTTGAACTAGTAAAACAGAATGAGGCAGAAACCTTGGTAATGCTTAGCTAATGGAGCCACTGACAGCCATTCTAATATTTATATAGATTCCAGATTTCTTATGAGTAGCTTTTGTGTGGTAGCTCTATTTCCCTTCTTTTATTTCCCACTATCTGTATCTTTATATTTTAAAGGAATTTCTTGGTACCATATAATTTTTTATCTAGTCTGATAATCTCTGCCATTTAATTAGTGTTTAGATTATTTACATTTAATGCAAATAACAATATGAATTAGTTTTAAATATTCCATTTTGCTATTTGTTTTTATTTGTACCATCTGTTCTTTCCCCCTCTTTTCTGCCTTCTTTTGGATTGAGTATTTTTCTGGATTCAGTTTTATCTTCACTATTGGCTTATTAGCTATTCCTGTTTTATATTTTTAGAAGTTACTCTACAAGTTATAATATGCATTTTTAATTTATCACAACCAGCTTTCAAATAATGTTATATCACTCTGCATATAATTTATAAATCTCACAGCAGTATATTTTCATTTCTCTCTCCCATTCTTGATGCTTTTGTTGTCATAAATTTTATTTCTATGTATATCCTTATAATGTTTTTGCTTTAGTCAATTATCTTTTAAAGAAATTAACAAATGAGAAATAAGAGCTTTTTATTTACCAGCATATTTACTATTTCTGGCATTCTTTATTCCTTTGTGTGGATCCAGATTTCCATCTAGTATCATTTTCTTTTTTTTTTTTTTTTTTTGCGGTACGCTGGCCTCTCACTGTTGTGGCCTCTCCCATTGCGGAGCACAGGCTCCAGACGCGCGCAGGCTCAGTGGCCATGGCTCACGGGCCCAGCCGCTCCATGGCATGTGGTATCCTCCAAGACCGGGGCACGATCCCGTGTCCCCTGCATCGGCAGAAGGACTCTCAACCGCTGTGCCACCAGGGAAGCTCTCATTTTCTTTTTGCCTGAAAAATATGCTTTAATGTTTCTTAAAGTGCAGGTTAGGTAGTGATTCTCTCAGCTTTTATTTTTCAAAAAAGGCTTTTTATCTTGCCTTCATTTTAAAAGATATTTTCACAGGGTATATAATTCTAGGTTAACATTTGTTTATTCTTTTTTTTATTGTGGTTAAAAAAACATGTAAATTTTACTATCTGAACCATTTTAAGTGTATAGTTCAGTAGTGTTAAGTATATTTACATGACTGTAAAACTTTTTCTTCTTGCAAATTTGAAATTCTGTACCCATTAAAAAGAGTTTTCCTATCTTCCTCCCCCAAGCCTAAACCCATTCTACTTTCTATTTCTATGATTTTGACTATTGAGGAACCTCACATAAGTAGAATTATATAGTATTCATCCTTTTGTGACTGGATTATTTCACTTAACATAATGTCCTCAAGGTTTATCCATGTTGCAGCATGTGACAGGATTTCTTTTCTTTTTTAGGCTGCATAGTATTCCATTCTATGTATATACCATATTTTATTTATCCATTTATCTTTTGATGGACATTTGGGTTGCTTCCACTTCTTGGCTATTATAAACAAGGCTGCTATGAGTGTAGGTATGCAAATATCTCTTTGAGGCCCTGCTTTCAGTTCTTTTGGATATGTACCCAGAAGTGGGATTGCTGAGTCATATGGTAGCTTTATTTTTTTAGGTACTGTCATACTCTTTTCCGTAGCAGTTGTACCATTTTACAGTCTCATCAACAGGGTTGGAGCAAGGGTTCCAACATCTCCAACATATCCACCAACACTTGTTTCCTTTGTTTAATAGAAGCTGTCTTAATGGCTTTCTGGTTACCTCTTATCAGATAAATGATTTTCAAATATTAATATTTTCTCCTATTCCATAGGTTGCCTTTTTATTCTGTTGTGTACTTTGATGAATAAAAGTTTTTAAGTTTAATGAGGTATCACCTCACACCAGTCAGAATGGCCATCATCAAAAAATCTACAAAGAATAAATGCTGGAGAGGGTGTGGAGGAAAGGGAATCCTCTTGCACTGTTGGTGGGAATGTAAATTGATACAGGTCATATACCCTGAGAAAACCATAATTCAAAAAGAGTCATGTACCACAATGTTCACTGTGGCTCTATTTACAATAGCCAGGACTTGGAGGCAACCTAAGTGTCCAGCGACAGATGAATGGATAAAGAAGATGTGGCACATATATACAATGGAATATTACTCAGCCATAAAAAGAAATGAAATTGAGTTATTTGTAGTGAGGTGGATGGACCTAGAGTCTCATACAGAGTGAAGTAAGTCAGAAAGAGAAAAATGAATGCTGTATGCTAACACATATATATGAAATCTAAAAAAAAAAAAAAAGGTTATGAAGAACCCAGGGGCAGGACAGGAGTAAAGACACAGATGTAGAGAATGGACTTGATGGGGAAGGGTAAGCTGGGACAAAGTGAGAGAGTGGTATGGAGTTATATATACTACCAAATGTAAAATAGATAGCTAGTGGGAAGCAGCTGCATAGCACAGGGAGGTCAGCTCAGTGCCTTGTGACCACCTAGGGGTGTGGGATAGGGACGGTGGGAGGGAGATGCAAGAGGGAGGAGATATGAGGATATATGTATATGTATAGCTGATTCACTTTGTTATACAGCAGAAACTAACACACCATTGTAAAGCAGTTATATACCAATAAAGATGTTAAAAAAAAAGTTTTTAAGTTTGATGCAGACCATTTGTCCATTTTTGCTTATGTTTCCTGTGAATATTCATTTATTCTTTTAGCACTTTAACATGCTCTTTCATTGGATTCTAGTTTATATAGCTTCTGATGAGAAGTCTGTGATATTCTTAGCTTTGTTCCTCTGTATTTAATGTGTCTATTCCTCTGGCTCTTTTTAAATGTTTCCTTTTTATTACTGGCTTTAAGCAATTTGATTATGTTTTCCTTCAGTGTGATTTTCTTTGTATTTTTCCTTAGGTTTTGTTGAGTCTCTTAAATTTGTGAATTCATACTTTTCATCAATTTTGGAATATTTTCAACCATTATTTCTTCAAATATTCTTTTCACTTTTCCTCCTCCTTCTGGGACTCCAACTACAGTTATATTAAAGCTGTTAATATTGTCCCATAGATCACTAAAGCTTTGGGATTTTTTTTAGTATTTTTTTCTCTTTATGCTTCATATTAGATAGTTTCTACTGCTGTCTTCACATTTGCTGATGTTTTCTTCTGCAGTGTCTGATCTGCTGTTGATTCCATCCAGTAAAATTTTTATTTCTGATACTGTATTTTTTATCTGTTTCTACTGACTGATTTTTTCCTCAGTATGGTTTATATTTCCCTGCCTCTTTTCATGTCTAGTAATATTTTTGGATCAGGTTGGGGACTAAGTTTTTTTTTTTTTTTTTTGCGGTACGCGGGCCTCTCACTGTTGTGGCCTCTCCCGTTGCGGAGCACAGGCTCCGGACGTGCAGGCTCAGCAGCCATGGCTCTCGGGCCTCGCCACTCCGTGGCATGTGGGATCTTCCCAGGGGCACGTCCCCTGCATCGGCAGGTGGACTCTCAACCACTGCGCCACCAGGGAAGCCCCGGGGACTAAGTTTTTTGTTTGAATCTTTTTTTTTTCTTTTCTTTTTTTATAAACTTTAAAAAAATTTATTTCTTTGGCTATGCCATGTGGCATGTGGGATCCTAGTTTCCTGACCAGGGATCGAACCCATGCTCCGAGCAGTGGAGGTGCAGCGTCTTAACCACTGGGCCACCAGGGAAGTCCTAGCATTAGTGTTTACTGTATAAGGTTGGATAGAGGATTGTTATGGGTTGAATTTTGACCAAAATTTATATATTGCAGTCTTATCACCCAGGACCTCAACATGTGACCTTATGTGGAGATAGCATCTTTAGAGGTAATCAAATAAAAGTGAGGTCATTAGGTGGGCCCTAATCGAATGTGACTTTTGTCCTGATAAAATGGGGGAACTTGGATAGAGATACACGTAGAGGGAAGATGATGTGAAGAGACAAGGAGAAGATGGCCATTACAAACCAGAGAGAGAGGTCTGAAACAGAGCCTTCCCTCACAGCCCTCAGAAGGAACCAACCCTGCCAACACCTTGATCTCAGACTTCTAGCCTCAAAAACTGGGAGACAATAAATCTCTGCTTTAAGCCGCCCATTTTGTGGTACTTTGTTATGGCAGCCCTAGGAAACTGACCCAAGCGTTTATGCAGAACTACGTATTAGAGATTGACTCGGTAAGAGGAGGAGGCGTGTAAGGAGCAGTGTGCCACCATGAAAATTCGTGGACGCTGTCAGACTCTAAGATAGATGGGCAATCTGTTCTCATATTTATCCTGCTATGGATGGGAACAAATGCCACCCAGACAGAGCAGAACAGGGCACGGCAGCAGGCCTAGCCTCAGGTTTACCAAGAGCTTACTATTTTTGCTCATCTGATTGAGAAGGATTTAGTAGAAGAAGTACAGTAAGACTTGAATTTTCTGTGTGAGTTGTGAGGGGATTTGATGGCTTCGAAAGAGATTACTTGGAGCGCATAGATGGTTTGAAAGAAAAACACATAAATACTCTAACCTTTGCCATTGGCATTTAAGACACTTAGTATCATACTGAAGCAGGGTTCTTTTATACTCCATTGCTCTGAAGGATTATGAGGTGTATGGAACATGTATAAATCTTATTTTAATTAAATGCTTAGGACTTCTAAATGTCTACCCTATTTCTCTCTCTGCTTGTCTGTTTCTCTCTCTGAATTATGTGGGTGACAGTGCAGATTTTTTGATCCCTGGCTTAGCCTTTTACCTACCTACCCTTTTGTTTATAAAGAAAATTTTTTTCTGCAGTTAAAATGATAACTGCCCTAATATACAAAACAAAGAAGGAGGTCCAAATGTTGCCTCCCCAAAATGAGCCCTTATTGAGAGTGGAAGTAAAAAGCCCCCAGACACTCAATAAAAGAGTGAGTGAGGCAGCTGGAGGCCCCCAGGCCTGTCAGCAGTCTGTTACAATTGGTGCCCTTCCCCCTTCTCTGGCCAGGGTCTAATTTAAAACTCCCTTGCTCAGAGCTTCTTGATTTGATTGCCGCAGTTCCCAGGCTGTGAGGAGTTAAGCCAAAAAGGTTTTCATTAACTTGCCTTCTCCCTGAAGATTTTAGGCTTGCTGCCTCAAAGCAAGCTAGACAGCACCGTGGGCCAGCTCTTCGGTGAGAAGCTTCTTCTCTGGGAGAAGGCCGTTTGCTCAGATCCCGGCCTTTCAAAGGTCCAGCGTTACTCATCCCGCTTTGGCTCTTGTTATTTTCCTTTGAGAATGTTTTCTTCTACTAGTAGCTCAGGGAACTTTTACTTGCCGTTTGAAATCTAACCCTGGTACCCAAAAAGTATGACTAATCCTACTTACTGGAATTTCAGTGTTTTCATCAAGGCCACAGTTTCCATTTCCAATTTTGTATAATAAGGGCAAAATACCAACTGGCAAACACACGTCTTTGTTGGTTGGTGTACAGCAAAATATCTCCTGTGTTGTAATTAAAATAGAAGTTACATGATGGTTATTTTTGCAATGGAGAGAAAACTGTCTCCAAGTGAATTTCAAGAGGGGGATAGCTCACGATATGAATACCCAGTTAAGATATTTACTCTATGAAGCACTTAAAGTAAACCTTTCAGCTGCTTTTTTCTGTCATCTGTACAGCGGGATATTAGGTTATTTCTAGGCAAGGGGAATGGTATATACACTGGAGTCATGGCCAATGGAAAGATTTTAGAACAACACACTAATGCTCATGCCATTAAAATAGCTTAGTTAAGCAGTCATTGTGATGGCCATTGGAAAGATGAAAGAATATCAGCTAACCAAAACCAAATTTTTGTATTTGTCCACAGCAATCGTTTATTACTTCCTTATGTCGTTAGCAGTCCAAATATGGATTTCTGGAATGCCGTTGGGAAGAACTCATAGCAGGAAGGTCTAGTGGAATTGGCTGGAGACTTACCAGGCTGCTCTTTTAAGGCAAAAATCTGACTCAAGGGAATATAGCTATTAACTTGGAATGGCCTGAGATTTCCAAATCTTTCTTCTCAGAAGAATCGCCTGGAGATTAATGAGAGTGTAGATCCCCAGATCCCATTGTGAGAGTTTCTGGTTCAGTGGGTCAGTGTGTATATACATTCGTTTCCAGATTATTCTGGGCACAGTCATGATAGGGAACCTCTGCCAGTATGAGTAACTGTAGTAACAAAGTAACTATCCTGAATTATTTGGTCACCCGTGTAGGGTCTGCCGAATTTTGGTATGTAAAGGCAAAACTTTTCGCTTTTTGTTTAATCAGTAGATCAACCCCAATCTCCTGTTGTTTGTATGGCTTCTTTGACTCCTGGGGAGTCATTTGTGTGTCAACAAACAGTCAGCTGGAATCTTTCTTAGAAAAATAATGTCCTGGACTTAGGTGGATATCAGAAACACCTGTGGAGCTACTTGAAAATATATTTTCCCCAGACCTTCTGAATCATGATCTTAGGGAGGGGTCACGACCTCTATCCTTCTATAGGCTTTATAGTTGATTTTGCAAGGCAGTTTATTTTGAGAATCTGAGTTATACTAATGGGGAGAAGTGCTGATTACTAGTATTGGGTACTAAGTGAAGCTGAATTGCCTCTGTAGAAATAATATTCGTTTGATTAAGATGATTAAAATTGTTCGTTTCACTGTTTTACGATTAGCTTCTGCATGTGATCAGTAGATATTTGGTCACGGGCCTAAGTCTTGTTGAGAAGGGCAGGAGAGATCTTCAACACTTGAAGCTCTCAGATATAGCTTAAGGTGAACCTTGAAGTATGGGTAGTATCTGAATAGGTAGTGGAGTGGAGAGCAGAGAATTCTAGGTGAGGTGAGTGAAGGAGTGAAGTGATTAAAATGGACCCTAGACGTCCACGCTAGTAGGACAGTGTGGTAACAGAACAAAGCCTATGTAGTGGGAAATAGTGGAAAATAAAATGCACAGAGTGGATTGAGGTCTAGGGAGTGGCTTGAACTTGCAAAAAATTGGGAAACATTACAACATGTTTGTGTGTGCCCAGGAATAAAGGGCTAACGTTTTATTTTGGTAGGGTATGCTCAAGTTCAGGGGCCAAGGCTGTGGCAGTAATGCAGAATAAGGAGATAGCATTTGGTAGCGGCTGGGAAATAGCAGAAGGGCAGATTTGGTAAATATGTATAGAAGTAGCCTAAAAGAACACTATTTCCTTTGAGGATTATTTAGAAATTTGCTCCTTAAGAAGAGACCATCTCATGCAGAGGAAGGCATAAAATAACTGTCTGCACAATTGCAAAATAACTTCTTTAGTCAAATTGGCTGCTTTTAAAACTGATCAGCAAAAAGCTTCAGACACAGCATTAACAAAATTTTTTATTATGTTCAGAGGTAAAACTTTTTCAACTTAATCTGAGTATACAGTCACTTTAGTTTTTTGTTTGTATAGGAAGCGGACAGGCATTCAGATATTTGAGTATTGTGAATAATCAGGTAAGAGAAATGAGTATACTTAGCTGTAAAGCTGTTTGAATAGTCTTTTCTTCCGTGATGCATAATGTTTGTAATTTTTTTTTTTTTTTTTGCGGTACGCGGGCCTCTCACTGTTGTGGCCTCTCCCGTTGCGGAGCACAGGCTTCGGACGCGCAGGCTCAGCGGCCACGGCTCGTGGGCCTAGCCGCTCTGCGGCATGTGGGGTCTTCCCGGACCGGGGCACGAACCCGTCTCCCCTGCATCGGCAGGCGGACTCTCAACCACTGCGCCACCAAGGAAGTCCGTTTGTAATTTTTAAATGATTTATACGCACATAGTAACGTCTGACATGGATTCAACAGACAGGCTAGAATTTTCCTGGCTTCCTCCCATCATGCCCCTACTTATCTTTCAAGAGGCATTTCAAAAATTACCTCTTGGGTGACTCTTTCCTTGGAGGCTCCTTTGTATGGCTTGCCTCCAGTCTGATGGCTGCAATTACTCCTTGTTCCTCTTCTCTCACTCCCAGAGTCCTGATGCCAAAGGACTCATTCAGCAGAGACGTCTTTGGTTCAAGGCAGCAGATGGCCTATGTAAGAATCAGAGGCCTCTTTCTACAACCAGAGTAGTGTAAGAGAGACCCAGACTAGCTGGGCAGGGGGACGGTGAGGGGGAACGTCTGGAATCTGTAGATCTTGGAGAAGGATGGGGAAGCAGTGAGAGTCAGAAAGGACTTGGAAAAATTTGCTTTGAGATGCGGATATATCAGGTCTGCAGCTTACAAAGTAGCTGAAAAGTATGAAAGTAGCTATTTCATAGGAAGAGGCTTCCGGTTCAGTTCCACAGACATTCATGCACAGGCAGTGGGGATATGGCACTGAATGAAGCTGGACACAGTCTTTGGTCTTATACAGCCTTGCCTCAAAATGAGCTCAATTTATGGGAAAAAAAAAAAGGGGGATTTTAGAATGTATACTAATATATTACATTCTTTCACCCCATGCCGGTCATGGATGAATAACTTGAGTCTTGCTAGAAGCAAAGCCTTCAGACTTTATTAGATTCAATACTGTGTTTCTTCATGTCCTTAAATACAAACATGAAACTGAAATCTGGACATCACAGTTATGGGATGCTAGCTCTTAAAGTAGAAGCAAAGGACTATGGGATGAGGTTTTCTTATAGCCCAGGGCATTTTCTCAGAAGACTTGTCCAATTTGTCTTATAATTTCTTTTTTCATTCTTTTTGGAAATCCCAAGATTGCAGCGTTATTACGTTCAGGCGTTTCTTAGTTTAAATTTATCTCCAATCACATGTTAAAGAATGGTCCCAATTATTACTCTGAACAAAACAGGAGAAAGAGAGTTTGTCTAACCGTCTCAAATACATGATACCAATTTGAATTTTCCTTAATGAATGATGAAAACTATCTAGGTACATGAATCTTTTGACCCGCAGCTGAAGATTGGACTTTGAGCTAATACATAGGTTAATTGCATCTGACGTTAATCTGCCTTAGCGGGGACAATTAAGTCAAATTATAACTTGTCCATGTTATAATACAGTTTGACTTTCTGATTCATCTATGGACTCCTACAATTCCTCCTTCATTCAAGTGTCTGCTCTTCCATGGGAGAGAATGATAGGAGACCCCATCCCAACAGTGTGCTCTATTGTAGCTTAGGTTACTTCTTCAGGGAAACATTCGTATTCATCTTAATTTAAGCATCATCTTAATTAAGCATCACTGAAGGGACAGGTCAGTGGCTTGCTGGAAGATTCATTCTCATGGTCTTTCCTTTCTCTGCCTTGGCCACACCCTCAACTGGAATTTAAGCCTGAGGTTAGAAGGAGCATGCTTTTAACCAACCCTTGAAGATGTCTGACCTAAACTTATAGCAGTTGTTCTTTAAATATGGAGAATAATCAAGCTCAATAAATACTTTGATTTTTTTGAAAGAAAATGACAATTTTTAGCGTGAGAAACTCTTTGAAGTACAAGCACATCCAAGAAGAATGTCATATATTTCATCCTTTTCTTTCTAGATGGATGTTTAAAAGCTGGATAACAGTGTTAGAATGTTAATTTGTGTTTTGTGTTCAGTTTCATAGCTCAGCATCTGGTATTTTGGGCTCACCTGTGGTCTATTTTATTATTTTTTAACAATGCAATTCCCAGTTTGAAAGCTCATTTAAGACATTGACTCTTGATCCTGTTAAGTTCTCTTCTCCCTGGGCAGTGCTGTTAATATCAAATATCTGGCCTTTTTTTCTTCCAGTGCCAGAAACTCCCAGCAGATGTCATCATAAGGCAGATATGTTTAGCAAGGCTTTTCTAGAATAGCAAACAGAATTGTTGCATGTAGTAGGGATGTGTGTATTGGGTACTGGATTTAATTCATTCTGGTCTCAGGTCTCACCAGGGTGGGTTGTTATAAAGATGTAAAGAGACTCCCGGGATTCTTGCCTGCCTTTCTGTAATGTGGGAGAATTGTTTTCCTTCAATATAAATTAGGGAACAAAGAACAGCCTTGCAGTCAAGCATTTCCTGGGTTCTTCAGCTCAGCACAAGGCAGGGCTGTGCTCTCTGTGGTGCAGAAGGGCAGTGGGGGAGGAAACAGTTGCTGAGATACAGATAGTAAGCGAGGGAGTTGGGATTTAAAACGAAGCAGGCTCACTGACTCTAGACTCCATGCCCTTAGTACCAATGGGAAAATACAAATGGGCATAAAAACTTATGTCCTTACCATGCCCAACAGAGCCCATGGCTGTTTTTTTATCTTAAAAAGAAAGGAAGAGAGTTATATTGGAACTGCCCAACATTTCATGGCTATCAAATTCAGTTAGAAAATACAGTTTTTTTCCCAGGGAAGACCAGGTCACGTTGACTTATTTGCTATAAATGTAAATGAAAGTCAATCTAAATTCTAATTAGTTTCCACCTACACAGATAATGATAAATTTTTTCCAGCTTTATTGAGGTATAATTGACAAAACTGAATATATTTAAGGTGTAAAACATGAAGATTTGATAAATGCATACATGGTGGAATGATTACACAATTAAGTTAATTAACATTCATCACATTACCTTTTATTTTTGGTTTATGGTGAGAATGCTTAATTTACTCTCTTAGCAAATTCAGGTATACAACAGAGTATTATTAACTGTAGTCACCATGCTATGCATTATATCTCCAGAACTTATTCATCTTCTAACTGAAAGTTTGTAACCTCTGATCAACCTCTCCCCATTCCTCCCACCCGCTAGTTCCTGGTAGTTGTTCTACTTTCTTGTTTCTCTATGATTTTTTTTTGGTTTGGATTCCACATACAAGTGATACTATACAGTATGTCTTTCTTTGGTTTATTTCACTTAGTTTGTAATGCATGTTGCTGAAAATAGTAACATTTCCTTCTTTTTCTATGGCTGAATAATATTGCATTATATGTGTGTATATAAATTTATGTATGTATACATATATACATACATAGCACACCCTCTTTATTCATTTGTTGATGGTTACTTACATTGTTTCCATGTCTTGGCTATTGTAAATAATACTGCAGTGAACATAAGGAGTGCAGATATCTCTTTTAAGATACTATTTCATTTCCTTTGGATATAATACAGAAGTGGATTGCTGGATCAGACGGTAGTTCTGTTTTAATTTTTTGAAAAACTTCCATGCTGTTTTCCACAGTGGCTGCACCAATTTACATTCCCACCAACAGTGTACAAGGGTTCCCTTTTCTCCACATCCTGGTCAGCATTTGCTATCCGTTGTCTTTTTGGTGATAGCCATCACAACAGGTGTGAAGTGACATCTCATTGTGGGTTTGATTTGCATTTTCCTGATGATTAGTGATGTTCAGCACCTTTTCATGTACCTGTTGAACGTTTGTATGTCTTTGGGAAATGTCTATTCAAATCCTTTGCCCATTTTTAAATCAGGTTATTTGGTTTTTTGCTATTGAGTTATATAAGTTCCTTGTATATTTTGGATATTAACCCCTTATCAGGTAAATGGTTTGCAAATATATTTTCACCTTCTATACGTTGCTTGTTCTAAGAATTTATCCATTTCTTCTAGGTTGTCCAATTTATTGGCTAATAATTGTTCATAGTTGTCTCTTATTGTCTTTTGCATTTCTGTGTTATCAGATTTAACATCTCATCTTTTATTTCTTATTTGAGTTTTCTCTTTTTTAGTCTAGCTAATGGTTTGTGAATTTTGTTTATCTTTTCACAAAGCAATTTGTAGTTTCTGTGATCTTTTATATTGTTTTTCTGGTCTCTATTTCATTTCTTTCTGCTCTGATCTTTTTTATTTCCTTCCTTTTGCTAACTTTGAGCTTAGTTTGTTCCTCTATTTCTAGTTCCTTGAGGTGTCAAGTTAGATTGTTTATTTGGATCTTTCTTTTTTCTTAATATAAGTGTTTCTTGCTATAGCTTTCTCTCTTAGAAATGCTTTTGCTGCATCCTGTAAATTTTGGTATATTGTGTTTCCATTTTCATTGTTTCAAGATATTTTTGATTTCTCTTTTGACTTCTTCAACTCATTAGTTGTTTAGGAGTGTGTTTAATTTCCATGCATTTGTGAATTTTCCAGCTTTCCTCCTGTTATTGATTTCTAGTTTCATACCACTGTGGTCAGAAAAGATACTTGATATGATTTCAGTCTTCACTTTGTTAAGACTTGTTTTGTGACCTAACATATGATCTATCCTGGAGTGCTTGAGAAGAATGTATATTCTGGTGCTGTTGGATGAAATGTTCTGTATGTATCTGGTCTTCTGATTTGAAGTGGACAGACTGATGGATGGAGTTTTCTGGACTGGGGCAGAGGGGTCCACTTTTTAGACTATATCTTATTGTACTTATTGTACTTAATTTAATCTAGCTTCCCAAATAATTGCAAATATTAAAAATAGGTACCTGCTATGCATAATTTGCCCTATATCTTAGCAAAATTATGACATTAATGATGGTAGTCATGACAAAAGAATCTTTTTATTAGTTTGCTTCCATCATGTTTGATTCCGGAGTTATTCACATTTAGAACAATCCTAAGGTAGGAACAAATTGTATTTCAAAGGGATAAAACTCCTTTTGAGGTTTTGAGGTGATTAAAGTGGTGATGGCAATGTAAATGGAGAAAAGAAGACTGAAGGAGAAAGGGAAAGGGAAGGAAAGCAGACGGCTTACTTAGAAGGTGAAAGAGCACTTCTTAGAATCTAGTTTACTGAACTTTGGTCTCTTTTGGGCTCTCCTGGGAAGACATTTACTTATTTTCATTACTAGTTAAATTAAATAGAATAATGAATACTGATCATTTAAAGTTAGAACTATACAAACCCTTCCTAGGCATTTTAACTTAAAACTTTTTTCCCCCCAAGCATTGGTCTTGTAAAGGAAAATGGCACAATCAGCTTCAGAATAATAGTTTGAAGAATATTTATCAGAGTAAGTGTATCCTGTGGTAAACAGAGCAAGTGGAAAACCAAATTCCAATCGCCATTCATTCTCCATCAGAGAAATTTAATTACAGTGGGTATATGTAATTTATATTTCAAAGAAGGCAACATATTTTGAAAGGATAAGAATAATTACTCCCATGTAACTTAAAGACTTTCTCCATTGCTGAATTTAAGCATCTGGGGAGAATTCCCTGAGCAACTTTAGGCACATCTGGAAATGGGGTTGATCTTTGAGCTTTACGGCCACATGCCAAGATTCTGACTACTGCCTTTTTCTGTCAGTGGGATATTGTTTTGGGGGGAGGTTTTACATAACCTTGGTAGAGAGCTCCTCATTTTCTGCTTCTGGGTGAGTTGTTGGAGCTGAATTGTTGGTGTTCTTGGACTTTGTTCCTACCTCAAAACATAATGATCCCAGACAGCCTGGAGTGGGGAAAAAGTGTGCTAGCTTCTAAAAATGTTATTTTGTGAGTCAGGCAGCTTGAGGGTGCTGGAAAGGGCGCTGAGCTGGGTGTTACGAGATTTTGGTACTCATCCTAGTTTGGCCCCTGTTGGGTGATTCTTGGCTCTAACACTTCAGTTTGAGGCCTCTTTCTTCAAGGCTTAGGAATGTGGACAGAATTTTAAAATTCTGTAGAGAAAAATTAAACCTTAGTTACATTTTTCTTTCTCAGGAATTCTTTCCAGCTTTTTTGGGGGGAAAAAGTCAAACTGAATGACATCTGAAATCCAGTTTATGTGTTACATTTTAGATACTCTGATTCTAATATGTATACTCACAATCCACTTTGTTGATGAAGAAAGTGGGGCAAAGACAGACAAAATTTCTAGATCACAGTCGTGACTTGAGGTTTTAACAGAGACCCAAGTAGTTTAAGTTATAGTTCTGTTATTTTTTAATCTCTGCCTAAAAGATTCTCTATTTAGATAGGATAGAGTTTTTGCCATGTGATTTTAATGTGGTAGGGAAGATAGGCCTCCAATAATGAAGTATGGGCTTCAGACCCAAGGCTGTGGCTGCCCAGGCCGCTCTGCCTCCCAAGGAAGGCTTACGTAGATTTTTCAGTTTAACTTAAAATACTGTTGTTTCAAGAAAGGAACAAGCAGTAGATTCTCCGGGAAACAATGAAATGAAGGTCAAGATGAATCCACATATTTGCTTTCTTTTTTTTTTTTTTACCTTCAGGGTTGTAAGCACTTTGTTACCACCTCTCACAAATACAACTTCTACTCCATTCAGCTAAAAAGGGAAATGAGTTCTCCTCCTGAAGCGGCAGACACACTAGCCGTGATAACCTCTAACGCTCATGTGCACTGGAAGGTACTGGCTCACCCGGCCCCCAACCCATCTCCTTTCCTTCTCACAGGGTCCCTTGAGGCAGGTCTGATTATTATCTACATTTTACAGAAGAGAAAACTGAAGCTTTGACAGATTAACTAAGTTATTCAAAATCTTCTAAAACCATTCATCTTTTTGAAGTTTTTAATCTACATTTGACCAAACACACTTTTGAATTCTATTTCTCTTGCCTATTATTTCCCCGCCTCTATTCTTGCTACTCTTGTTGAGTATTTGCCATTGACTGGCTCCAGCTAGGAAGCAAGATCAGGTACTTCCATTTCCTGGTTTTCATGGAGCTTTATGCAGATGAAGACAGTTTAGAAATAGTATATCCCACATAATTCTTCAAAATAGATAATTTAATATGACCTAGTGCATAAATTTAAGTATCAGGAGAGTCATTTTGTCACATGGACTAGATTTTGATAGAGTTTATGCTACATTAAGGAACATCCTATATAGGAAACTCTACATTTACTCAAAAATAAATGAAGTGGTTATTATCCACTTTACAAAAATGTCTTTTGCTTAATAAGATTAATAATAGGCCCTTTAAAATCTGATATTCTTCTAACACATTAGGTGCTAGGTGAATGGGTTTAGAATCTCAGAATTATGGTAGAAAAAAAAAAAAAGCCTGTGTTCTTGTGTTTACCAAAAGGGTTGATGGATGTCAATAGTGGGGGAGGTGTGTGTGTGTGTAGGAACTGTGGATAAATAGGAACTCTAGTTTCTACTCAATTTTGCTGTGAACCAAAACTGCTCTTAAAAAATAAAGTTTATTAATAAAAAGATAAGGGGGTTAGTTAGAATTTCAACTCTGTGACTCACTATTTGTTTAATATTGAGTAAGTTGTCTCTCTGAGTCTTAGGCTTTTAGTCCATAAAATGAAAATAATAATAGATCCCGTACCAACATTGAGAAGATTAGCTGAACATAACTATTTATCTCTTTCTCTTGGCTCTTTTTGAGTACTAAAAAGAAAATGCTGGTTCCTTTCCCCCTAAATGCCCTTAGGTTGCATGTGAGGGACATGGTAAGTTTGTTTGTTTGTTTGTTAATTCATTTATTTTTGGCTGTGTTGGGTCTTCCTTGCTGCCTGTGGGCTTTCTCTAGTTGCGGCAAGCGGGGGCTACTCTTCGTTGTGGTGCATGGGTTTCTCATTGCGGTGGCTTCTCTTGTTGCAGAGCACGGGCTCTAGGCGCGCGGGCTTCAGTAGTTGCAGCACGCAGGCTCAGTAGTTGTGGCTTGCGGGCTCTAGAGTGAGGGCTCAGTAGTTGCGATGCATGGGCTTAGTTGCTCCGTAGCATGTGGGATCTTCCCGGACCAGGGCTCAAACCTGTGTCCCCTGCATTGGCAGGCGGATTCTTAACCACTGCACCACCAGGGAAGCCCAGGACATGGTAAGTTTAAAGCAGAATAAGACCAAATCCAAATATTCTACCTCCTCGTCCAATGCATTTTTCACCATCCCACACACTTCCCAGAAACCCAGCTTCACGTACAGTGAGAGATGCCCATCTGCATAGGTTGTAACTTGTGTGACCTGCGTCATGGGGGATGCTCGTCAAGTTGGTTGGCAGAAGAACCTACTTGGTGGGTTTTGTTTGTTAAGGTCATCCTTAGGTAACTGTACCAGACACATTTTTCAGGCCCTGTTCAGTTGCCCCATAATCATTTTCAACAGCCTAAAGCTGTAAGGAGGCCTCTGAAGCTGTGTGATAAGGAAAAATAGAGGCCTCTTCGTCAGAGAGCCTAACTGTGCTCCCAAGTCCGGAGGCAGACTTGAAGCCTAGTGGTTTTGACAGGTGAAGAGCTGTGTACTTTAGTCACGGATGAGCCATTCCCAGAAAAGGATAACTCACTCTGTCTCTTGGATGAGTGAGTTAATTCCTTAACTGCCAGATGGTTTCTTCTAGTCCCTTCTAACTTTATTATTTTGATTCTCCAAATCACAAGCACACCTTTTCTATAAAGCAGAGGTTTTTAACTCTGGAATCAAGAACTGCTTTGAGAATCTGATGAAGACCACAGACCCATTGCTTAGAAGATACACACGCGCGCGCACACACACACACACACACACACGCATGCACACAACAACCTTTACAGAATGTTTGAATTGAACTTCAGAGAGCTAAACTCTGCTGTAAAATAACTCAAACATCAAACTTTCCTCAAACATTAGGAAGCAAAACTAATGTTGGAAAAAAAAAACAAAGTAAAATATTGAGCAGTTGCTGCTCTCTCTTAAAAAAAATGAACCCCTAAAATGAGCCACTTTAAAAAAAAATGTTGAATCTAAAGGGTTATTTCTTACTGCAGTTGAAGAGGATTAGGTGTGGGCTGCCCATATATATAGATGGTCAAGAGCCTAGAAGGGTCAGCAAGAACCATCTCAGCAAAAAACAAAACAAAAGAAAACAACAAAACTGCCTAATTCTAATGAAACAAAGGCAGCCAATATTTAAGATATCTCTTTAAATAATAATTCTTAAGAAGGTATTATTCTTCCTTTCCTTACATCAGAAGAATATAATCTAGGCTTTAAGAAACATGTCCAGAATAAACAGTTACACACTGTAGCAAAAAAAAGTGCTTTAGGGTGGAAATCTCCAGGTGGGAAAAATGGGATCAGTAGACTACCTGATACATTTGTGGAGGATTGTTTTGAGAGGATGTTTCAAAGTGAGGGAATTCCTCACTATGTCCTTATAGTGGCATAGAAAACTAAACTAAATAAATTAAAAAAATTGAAGAGTCATTTTCTGGAAAAATAAAAGTTGAACGCGAAGGACGTAATTATAGCTCACTACTTGGTTTAGCAGCAAACAGTTTACATAGCCATAGTAATTTTTTTTTTTACATCTTTATTGGAGTATAATTGCTTTACAATGGTGTGTTAGTTTCTGCTTTATAACAAAGTGAATCAGTTATACATATGTTCCCATATCTCTTCCCTCTTGAGTCTCCCACCCTCCCTATCCCACCCCTCTAGGTGGTCACAAAGCCCCGAGCTGATCTCCCTGTGCTATGCGGCTGCTTCCCACTAGCTATCCATTTTACATTTGGTAGTGTATATATGTCCATGCCATAGTAATTTAAACATAAATAATCGGGTGACAAGAAAGGACACTAATTGTCATCTTTGATATTAAGAACTGAATATACCTAAAATGATTAAATCAAGAAATACTAGCATAAGCATAATTTTTAGGAATTGGAGATAAATACTTGAAAAACAAAAGGCGCTAAAAGTGCTTAGTTTTTTTTTTTTTTTTACCTGTGCTATACAGTAGGCACTCAACTGTCAACTACTTCATAGACAGTAGGGTACATACATCATTGCCAATCTCCCAACCCATCCCACCACCACCCCTTCCCCCTTGGTGTCCATACGTTTGTTCTCTACGTCTGTGTCTCTATTTCTGCTTTGCAAATAGGTTCGTCTGTTTTTCTAAATTCCACATATATGCGTTAATATACGATATTTGTTTTTCTGACTTCCTTCACTCCATATGACAGTCTCTAGGTCCATCCACTTACAATCTGTTTGCAGGACACATATCAAATTAACCTTAGAAATGCATTCCAGTATACATTAGGTGCAGACAAATACTGTTTGATTCCACTTACACAAGGTATCTAGAATAGTCAAATTCATAGAGTCAGAAAGTACGTTGGTAGATACCAGGGGCCAAAGGGGGATGGTGGGGGGAGTGGGGAGGGGGAATGGGGAGTTAGTGTTCAACGGGGACAGAGCTTCAGTTTAGGAAGGTGGAAAATTCAGGAGATGGATGATGGTGAGAGTTGCCCAACAATGTGAGTGTACTTAGTGCCACTGAACTGTACAGTTAGATATGGTTAAAATACTATGTTTTACATTATGTGCCTTTTACCACAATGAAAAAACGTTAAAAAAATAAAAGTGCTTAGTTGTTTTCGGCAAAGGACAGCAATGTTTTAATATGACTTTTTAAAGTCATATAATGGATCTTTTGTTTGACACAAAATCCCATGTTTCTGGGTCAAGTTTTACACAAAAATCCAGATCAGAAAATACTGGAATCCATCTTAAGCCCATTCTGGACCTGAGAACTGCTGCTCCCTTGTTAAGGGACTTGTGTCCTCACTCGCCCTTCCTCAACCAGCCCCTGCCCCCCACCCCCAGTGCATTGTGTTTTCCAGGCCTCCCTTTGATGAATATTTGTACTACTGTCTGTTAAGAACATTAATTTGGAGTTCAGTAATTCCATTCAGTTTTACTTTTTTTAACTGTGTTTTTAAAAATCACACATATAGTGTGATCCTAATCATATAACACTTTTATCTACCTATGTCTAAAGCTGCCCAGAGGTGTCTAGAATTGTGTTCAACAAAGATAATATGGGCTAATCTGGGAAAAGGGATATGGTTGATATATTGCTTTCTCTCTGGCCGATTTTCTATGTTGCTTGACTTTATAAACAAAAGACAATTATTTTTGTAAAAAAAACAAATTGATAAAAACAATTTCATCCACTTACCAACTCATTTTGAAACTCTTTTGATAAGTGAAATGGTAATTTTTTTCTCTTTATCACTCTGCGTAATTAGTTGCCAGGACTAGGTCCTTATCGAGCTATCCTTTTATGTTTCTGTCCAGCTGTATTTGCAAGTATGTAAGCTTTCTGAGGTCAGATATTTTAATTTTTTTGTGTCTGTGTTTTCATAGCTATATCTCCAGTGCTTGGAGCAGTGCCAGGCAGGTGGTAGGCCCTCAGAAAACATTTTATGAAAGACTAAATAGATAAAGAACCTGTTGCACCTTTCATAAGAACTGGTATGTTAGCAAAAAGTGTTTATAAGAAGTACACAAATGTTACTAGGTATTCAGCATGCCCTTTTGAAGGTTCTCAAAACACCTAATTTTTTTCTTTTTTTCCCTCTAAGAACAGCTTTACAAGGCAGCTATCAGGCCCATGGGATTAGAGATTTTAGTTGCATAACTGTCCTTGGTTGTTCCTCAATACCAGCGCCACTGACCAGTGTAAGATGGGTGTGACGTGCATTGCCTCTTCAAAGGAGCAGTATGGAGAAGCAGTGACTCATACCGTAGTGAGAAACGGAAATGATCATCCAGATAAAAATGTCTAAGCCCTTGGTGAACCTAACTGAAAGCTACAGAGGGTGGAGGGGGAGTCCTAATGTGCCCACCGCTCATGTCCAAGCTGCTTGGGCTGCATGACAGGGTGATTCCCAGGGCCCTGCCTCTGACTTTGGCAGGATCCCAGCTCCCTGCTTCCTTTTATTCTTTAGGCTCTAGGTACTCAGTCAGCTTCCCTTTTCTTTGTAAACCCACATGTGGCTGTGGAGTATGAACAACCCCCTTTCCTCTCCAAGCCAAGGCATTCTTCTCGTCTCTTTGCTCCTGTAGCATTTTGGATACAAGAAAATGTGCTGGCTCTGTGCTCACATTCCAGGTTAGACAGACTTGGGTTTGAACCCTTTGCCACCTATGGATGTGGACAAGACACTCAGCGTCTTTAGAGCCTCTGTTTGCTCATCTGTGATAGTACCTACCTATGATATTATTGTGAACTACTAAATAAAAATATTCAGGTAAAGCACTTAGCATAGTGTCTAGCTGACAAGAAGTGAACAACAAGGGTTAGCTAGTACAGCTGATATTGTTTCAAGTATTTGTTTACATATTTGTCTCCTCTAGTAATGAACCTTTCCAGGACAGAGACCGTGTCTTAGTCACCTTTGGTATCCCATTTGCTTAGCAACATAATGTGAGTGTAGAAGTTGCTCAGTGAATCTTTGACTAATGAATAATTGCATGTATGTATGTGTACATATTATATATATATCACACACATAGATATGTATAGTATAGAATGAGATGAAATGGCCTTTTGAAGCTCTAGTTTGCTTATGAATATGGATAGCATTATTAGAAGAATTATATATAGCATTATTGAAGCTCTGATTTATTTATATTGGAGATTTCTCCTCACCATAATTGGAACGTTTCCAAGTTTAGTTGCTCTCAGCCTCAAGAAACTTGGGTCTTCAGGGCAGGACCCAATTTCCAAGAAAGGAGACTGCATTTCCTGGCACAGGGAGAATCAAGGCCATTTGGCAAGGAATAGGATATCTGCAAGATTGTCGCATTATTGTTGTATAATTATGTATCGATAAGATTACCATTCGTCGAATTATTATTTGGTGCCTCACATTCTTCAAGGTAGGTATAATCGCCATTTTACAGAGGAAGAAACTGAGGATTAGAGAGTGTAAGTAACTTGCTCAAGGTTACACTGCAAGTAGGTGGACAGCTTGAGCCCACATATCTGTATGACTTCCCAACCTGCCTTTTTGCCAGATATGAAAATCTCTGAAAATCTGATGAGAGCAGAAAGTTCTTTCCTCTGATTCAAAAAAAAGAAACCCCAAGGGACATACACATCACGTTTTATATGCAATTGCAGGAACTTTGTAACCCCTCCATCCCGCCACTGAAACACATCTGTGAAAGCCCTGCGGATGTGCTGACACCCCATTAAGAGCAATGAGTCAATTTTCAACAAAATAACCTTGAAATACGTGTTAGCCTTCCAAGTCGTCACAATGTGATACTATTTGTCAAACATGTCTGTGGCTCCAGCTTGAGGGCGTACTCAGAACCCATTTACTGGCCACAGAAGAAAATCAGTCCCCGTTATTTATTTTTGTTTTCTCCAAAGAGTATTTGTTGTCCTGCCTCTTTGCTTCGAATGACTTTGGGCCATTTTCAAAATTGCAAACCATTCTTCAAGGTTTAAAGAAATCCAGAGAACATGCAGTAGGCTCAGAAAGAGCCTCCCTCCCTCCCTCACACATCCACCCATTCACAACTTCTTATGGGCGACACAACCCCATCACACAACCCCATCAGTAACAAATTGTTGGGTCATTGATAATATAGGCTTTGGTGCACGAGGGTCGTTTCAAGTCCGGGTACTTACTCTATCACTTTGCTTCTCATGGAGATAGTCATTCTACTGTACTGTGGCTGACAGCCATTGGCTTAAAACAGATGATGTCCTTCATATTTTCTCAGCACATTTAGCGTTGATTCCTGCAACTCAAGGTGTGATCCAGGAACCAGCAGTATCAGCATGACCTGGGAGTTTGTTAGAAATGCAAAATGCCAGGCCCCACCCCAGACCTACTGAATCAGTACTTGCATTTCTAACAAGACCCCCAGGTGATTTGTACATACATCAGAATTTGAGTAGCATTGATTTAGATAGTTCTACGTAAGCTCAAATATTGTACATAGATGTTGCAGAAAATGCTGAGTTGCTGTATTTTGAAAAAAAAAAACAGGCAAAAAACTGCAAGCAGACTGAATAGACATAACAGTTCTCTCTTCAGCAAGCAATGGGTATAAATATGTGAAATGGTTAAATTCCAGCTATTTGGCTTCTTCACTTTAGCCTTTGGAATTGACTGTTTTTCTATTTCCACTCCCTTTCATGTTAAGTTTGTGCTCTGTTCTGACTCACTGACTAAAGCTCATCATCCAAAGCAACATTTTTAATTTGCTTCTCTTGGGAGTAAGAATTTGTGGTTTCATTTCATGAAACCACAGGTCTTGTGAAGTAATCCAGTTTAGTCCCAAATTAGCAGCAAAGATTAAGGATGCAACCAACTGACCAAAAATATATTGTAAACACAAGATGCAACCACAGATCTGTGTCAAAAACTGAATGTTCTGCCTGGAAAATTACATTCCACGGGAGACTCTGCAGAAATCTGTAGCTCTACCTGGAGCCCTAGCTAGCACTCTATTATCTCCTGAGCCATTATTTGGTGGGATGTTGAAAAGGGTCCCCCTTCTCTCTTACTCTACTGGTGGGAGAAAAAATTGAAATAAGCCTTGTAGAAGGCAATTTTGGAAACATGTATCAAAAGCGTTCAAAAATTCTTATTCTGTGACCTAGTAATTCCAGTGCTAGAAATTTATTTTAAAGTAATCGTATGTATGGATCTGGAAGTGAAATGGGATGTCAGTTCTATGATGACATGGCTACAATATCTAAAGGAGGCAAAACAACCCTTCTGCTTGCTACATCATGGGCACCCATCTGTCTGCTCTCTGCCAACCCCACTCCCTGCCCCTCAAGACTTCTTCAGAATCACTGAAGGTCTTTTAGAAAATCACTCGATGATACGATTTGGGGCTCAGTTTCCTCACTGAACATGAAGTTTGGGATAAAGGCGGTGTTTCTTAGAATATTATCTATGTAGACAACCTGAGTGAGAATCATTTTGCCTGCTTGTCTGAAACGCAGGTACCTGGGCCTGAATTATCACAGCACCCTGTGAAGGAGAGGTTATTTTCTTTTTATGGAGAAGGAAACTGAGGTTCTGAGAGACTTTCATTTTACACTTGGTGAGAGGTAGAGCTGGGATTTGAATCCACTTCTACTGATTTAATTCCAATGCTTGTTCTGTTGCTCTAGGTGCTAGGGAAACAGGCAGGCAGACAGGTGCAGACCCCTGTCCTCCTAGCTCGCATCCTAGCAGGGACGACTTTGAAGACTATTGTCACATGCCCCACGTGGTTCCTTAGAGTGGCTTTTTTGGTGAAAAGTTTTTTGCGAATCTTTAATTTATGGCCATGGAAATAGAAGATCTAAAAGTTTTAGCTTTTTCTTGTCTCTTTTTGAGTTATAGAAAATGAGAGATTCTCTTCCAAATATTTAATATTCAAGAGCCACCGAAAGTGCTGCATCTTACTTGTAAGTTACAGACCTCTCTAGTAGGGATGCGTATTACTCAGCTTGGAAAGATGGTGCTGCCATGAGCTGGAGCAAGACTGACTCCCATTCTGTGGGTTATGTTTGCTTCGATCAGATGTGTAAGCCTTGTTTTTTATTCCAGGGAAGCCCTGGTTTCCTGTCTCGGAGTTGCAGGTTTGATAACTGCCTTCAACCTGTGCTGTTTTTATTTCCATTAAATTCTTTGAACTGATCCCAACTGTTGGGAAAAGCAAATTTCCTTTAAAGGAATAATTAAAGAAATATATTTATTGAGTATTTCTTGTGTGCCTGGCACAAGCTAGGCCTCTTGTACCAAACGGCCAAGTTACGAATGCGAAGGAAAAGTTCTTGAAGGAAATTAAAAGTGCTACTTCAGTGAATACATGAATGATACGAAAGCGAAACAGGCTTATTGCTGGTATGGAGAAAGTTTTAGTGGTCTGGAGAGAAGATCAAACCAGCCACGACACCCCCTGAAGCCAAAGCCTAATCCAGAGCAAGGCTCTAACTCTCTTCAAGTCTGTGAAGGCTGAGAGAGTTGAGGAAGCTGCAGAAGAAAAGTCTGAAGCTAGCAGAGATTGGTTCATGAGGTTGAAGGAAAGATGCCATCTCTATAACGTAAAAGTGCAAGGTGATGATATAGAAGCTGCAGCGAGTCATCCAGAAGATCCAGCTAAATTAACTAATAAAGCTGGCTATACTAAACCATAGATTTTCAATGTAGATGAAACAGCCTTATCATGGAAGAGGATGCCGTCTAGGACTTTCATAGCTAGAGAGGAGAAGCCAATGCCTGGCTTCAAGGCTTCAAAGGATAGGCTAACTCTCCTGTTAGGGGCTAATGCAGCTGGTGACTTTAAGTTGAAGTCAGTGCTCATTTACCATTCTGAAAATCCTAGGGCCCTTAAAAATTATGAGAAATCTACTCTGTCTGTGCTCTATAAATGGAACGACAAAGCCTGGATGACAGCACATCTGTTTACAACATGTTTTACTGAATATTTTGAGCCCACTGTTGAGACCTACTGCTCAGAAAAGAAGTTTCCTTTGAAAATAGTACTCTCATTAACAGTGCACTGGTCACCCAAGAGCTCTGATGGAGATGGACAATGCGATTAATGTTGTTTTCATGCCTGCTAGCAAAAATATCCATTCTGCAGCCCATGGATCAAGGAGTAATTTCAACTTTCAAGTCTTATTCATTAAGAAATACATTTTGGGGCTTCCCTGGTGGCGCAGTGGTTAAGAATCTGCCTGCCAGTGCAGGGGACACGGGTTCGAGCCCTGGTCCGGGAAGATCCCACATGCCGCAGGGCAACTAAGCCTGTGCGCCACA
This sequence comes from Phocoena phocoena, assembly GCF_963924675.1. NCBI lineage: Eukaryota > Metazoa > Chordata > Mammalia > Artiodactyla > Phocoenidae > Phocoena > Phocoena phocoena. The sequence continues at coordinate 35,897,195 of NC_089227.1, forward strand.
ACTACTGAGCCTGCACTCTAGATCCCGCGAGCCACAACTACTGAGCCCGCGTGCCTAGAGCCCATGCTCCACAGCAAGAGAAGCCACCACAATGAGAAGCCCACATACTGCAACAAAGAGTGGCCCCCGCTCTCCGCAGCTAGAGAAGGCCGAGTACAGCAACAGAGAACCAAACAGGTCAAAAATAAATTAATTAAAAAAAAAAGAAATATATTTTGTAAGAATATAGGTGCCTTAGGTAGTGATTCCTTTGGTGGATCTGGGCAAAGTAAATTGAAAACCTTCTGGAAAGGATTTACATTCTAGATGCCATTAAGAACATTCATGATTCATGGGAAGAAGTCAAAATATCAACAGTAACAGGAGTTTGGAAGAAGTTGATTCCAGCCTTCCTGGATGACTTTGAGGGTTTTGAGACTTCAGTGGCGGAAATAATTGCAGATGAGTAATAGCAAAAGAACTAGAATTAGAAGTGGAACCTGAAGATGTGCCTGAATTGCTGCAATCTCATTATAAAGCTTTCACAGATAAGGAGTTGCTTCTTATGATGAGCAAAGAAAGAGGTTTCTTGAGATGGAATCTACTCCTGGTGAAGATGCTGTGAAGACTATTGAAATGACAACAAAGGATTTAGAACATTACAAAAATTTAGTTGATAAAGCAGCGGCAGGGTTTGAGAAGATTGACTCCAATTGTGAGAAAAGTTCTTCTGTGGGTAAAATGCTATCAAGTAGTGTTGCGTGCTGCAGAGAAACTGTTTGTGAGAGGAAGAGCCCATCAATGCGGCAACTTTACTGTTGTCTTATTTTAAGAAATTGCCACAGCCTCCCCAACCTTCAGCAGCCACGGCCCTGATCGGTCAGCCGCCGTCAACCTCAAGGCAAGACCCTACACCAGCAAAAAGACTACAGCTCGCTGAAGGCCCAGGTGATGGCTAGCATTTTTTAGTAATAAAGTGTTTTAAATTAAGGTGTGTACATTTTTTTCAGACATATTGCTGTTGCACACTTCATAGACTACAGTCTCGTGTAAACATCTGTGCTGGGAAACCAAAGACTTCATATGGCTCGCTTTCCTGTGATATTTGCTTTATTGCAGTGGTGTGGAACCGAACCTGTTATACCTCCAAGGTGTGCCTGTAGTCTACTTTAAATCCTTTCTGCCTCATTTTGCTAAACTTTGCTCTAAAGTTTAGTTGATTAAGAAAATGATCAATTAAAGTGCAGTTTTGTATATAATCTTAACTCATTGGAAGTGCAGTAGTGTGTGACATCCTCTAAGTAACTGAAAGCATTATTTCCAAAGGGGAAGACACGCAATAGGTTAACTCCCAGTGTTAATACTGTGAGTCCAGTTTTGGGGGGTAAGTTCTGTTAAAGAATCCTATGGCTTTGAAAATCCTGCCATGCTATTTAATGCTCTTTGTTTATATTTGATCTTCAATTTTATGGGCTGCTTTGTTGAGTGACGGTAACAGCAGAGAATTAGGTAATCTTCGATGGGATGAAAGGAGGAACGGAACTGATTACAAATAAGTCAGCTTTTTCATGTACAGCAAAGAGGAATAGTGAAGAAGCAGCAACACATCCTTAAAATGATTCAGTAATTTACTAGGGCATTTTGAAGCCTCACTAAAAATTAACAAATTGATGTTAATGCATCTTATCTTATTTTGTTGGTAGGTTGTCCAGTGCCTTGAGACTCTGGTTAATGGACTCAGATGATAATCTCTACCAAATGGCAGTAATCTAACATTTGAAAACCATCTCTCTTTTCTGTTGATTGTAGTGAGGCAAAGATAGAACAAGGTGGACCCTTCCCTAGAGTGATTTTCACAAAATTTAAATTTTGATTTATTGACTGCCCAAAGAAGCACTCTGACAAGCGCTGCTGCTGCATCTGACACTTGTCTCACTTGAGGTTATGAGTGCCTTTGCTGAACACCAGATCTATCTACACACATTTAAGTAAATTAGATCAGATTTCAATTCTAGATCTCTAGGAACTGCTTAAATGCACCATCGTGAAATGGAAGCAGCAAGGCAAGTAAGCTGGCCTGGCCCTGTGCCCCGATAGCAGGATTAGGTCGCGGCTCTGGCTTTGTCCTATTGGTTCCTGCTTGAGGAGCTGCTGTCCTTTGGGTGCTTGTTGTATTCCCATCAGCAAATCAAGGAGCCTCTTGTGACTATCCATTCCTGATCAGTGTTTCATCTGCTAGGACACCAAGCATGCATCATTTTGCATGCATCATCACTTCATATGAAAATCTCTGATATCAAGAACCACTGAGTTCGAAAGGGCCCTCAAAGATTGAATCAGATGCATGCCTTTCAGTTTGGTTTACAGCCCTGTCTTAGGCTCTATACCTTGCCTAAAGACTTAGAACTAGAACGTGGAAGAGTCACACCAAGTCTCCTCCCTTTGCCCCTCACTCCCTCTTCCCCAAGCATCGGTCAAAGCCTTCGGTTTTATTCATTTATTCAACATGCGCACGTACACACATACACACACAATGCATCCTCTCCTATTGCTAGTTATTTTTAAGGGGAAGGATAATTTGCTGATAATTTTCAAGCAACCTTCCAGATAGGTCTTTAAAGTGTCAAAAAAATTTTCTCAGTATTCCTAGTCAATGCATCCGTACCTCACATATTAGCAGTAGTTTTTCTAGCGACCTGTGTTTATGAATCTTTTGAAAGCTATCATTTTCGTTTTCAGAGAAATGGTATACAGCTTTATCCATTCGTATTTCATGGGTTTACATAAAATTTCATTGATTGTACATAATTAAGATAAAATGTCATCAGAATTTGTAATGTTGAGAACCTAAAAACAAGTGACAACACAGCAGTTAGGAGTGAACATGTGGGAGGGTACCAAAGGTGAATGTAGCAGCTGTAAGTGCTCAGCGTTCTATGGACATCAGCAAGTGTCAGTTAATCTAGTGGCTTGATTAAGAGAAGATTGACTAAGAGAGCTGCAATAACTAACATTTATAGAGGGTTTATTCTGGGCCAATCCCTGTGTTAATCACTTAACATACAGTCTTTCATCTAACCTTCAATGTAACTATGAAGCTTAGGCGTTAGTAGCCCCATTTATACAAAGGGAAAATATCTCTTCTAAGTAGCTTGTTCAAGGTCACAGTGCTAGAAAGTAGCAGAGGAAGAAAAACCCCAGATCTGGCTGCCTCCAAAGACCTGATTTTTAACCATCTTGCTATATTATAATAATGGCTTTTTGACTATCTAACAACTCAAAAAAATTACAGCTACAGAGAGAATGCAGATATCACAAATGAAGTCTCCATTTGAGTAAATATATGATCATTTTCCCTAGTTGATAGCAGTTTTTTATTCTTCCTGTTACAGGAATTCACAAGAAAAGTTTTGTTGAAGGAGTCTGGAAAAACACAGGCAATGACTTTGGGGTTGTGTATAAATGAGGGCAAATAAACTCTCTCCTCCTGCTCTACGTTATTTATTAGCAAGTTTCCAGTTCAGTACTGAGTGAAGTCACATTTAATATATTCTCAGAACTTGCATGAGCTCTGTCAGCATGCACATTTCTAAGCTAGGAACACAGAGATTTTATGACAGACATTTGTTTTCTTGTGGTTCTTTGTACTGTTGCTCCACACTGTTTAAGTCCTTCAGTTTTGATGAAAGCTTTGATCTTTGATGAGAGAGGATAATTAGGATAATTAGGGAATGTTTGTGGCTTGTATTGGTGATTTAGACAGTGACATGTATATGGCTAAGCCGTGGGATCAACCTGATTTCATATATACATATTTTTTTCACATCTCTTACCTTTAGGAATTAAAGAGTATTTTAAAAATAAGTTTAAAGTTGAAAATTGATCCTGACTTTATGACGTAAGTCTTGGAGTAAGCCAGCCATTTGTTTTGGGAGGCTTCTGGAGCTGTTGGAGAAAACTGCCCAGAAGTCCTCATCCTTCGTGGATCAGCTGGCGCTATTGGTCCTCATTCTGTTTAATGAAATCAAGATTATCCTGCGTTGAATAGATTTTTGGAATCTCCTGTACCTAAATGGAATGCTTTAGCTTTAAATGAATTTGACACTCAACTCCCTAGAGCGCCTTTAATATCAGCGCGTTTACTTCACTTTCTCTCCTTCTTGCCTCTGAGTGTTGACACAAATCACCTAGTTTATCTAGAGCAGCCTCTCCCTTCCCTAGTGGTGTGCTGCTAAAGGCTTGTCATCAGGCTCTCAGTGGGAAGAAACCAGTGTTCTGGCCCTGACTGGTAGCATTTGGTGATGTCCACAGTGTAAACCTCCCCTCATGGCCTATGTGAGGCTACCATCCTGGATGAGTTGGGAAGAGATGTGAACGATCAGCTCTCACGAGCCAGTCTGAGCTGGCTTCTCTCCTTTAATCAAACAGCAAAATTGTGCAAGCTCACTTCTGAGGTTGACCAATGGAAAGGCAATGAAAATTTCCGCTGGGGGAATTCGCTGGCGGTCCAGTGGTTAGGACTCCAAGCTTTCACCACTGGGACCTGGGTTCGATCCCTAGTCGGGGAATTAAGATCCCTCAAGAGTGGTGCAGCTAAAAAAAAAAATAATTTCCTCTGGCAGTGCTTCCTTGATGAATTTTCAAGCTATTTCTTTTCAACTCTTTTACTTACTAGTTCAAATGCAGATGTTAAGTGAAAGATTTCATTTTAGGGCTCAGTTGTGTGTGTGTGTTATGTGTGTACACATACATATGATATTTATATGTACTTAAATTGATATTCTATTTCAGGCTCTCATTTTGGGTTTTGGCAAACCACGTTTTCTTAATGTTTTCAAGGTTCTTGAGCCGTGTCTGTTCAACGTGCTTTCCTCAGCCTCTTGACTCATATATCAGTAATAAAATCGCCCTAGACATGAGCCCATCACTGTCAACCCTTCCTTCCAGTTAATCCTCACAGATTTTCCTGGTGCAAGCTTACTATGGAGAGGATGTATTTTGTTTTTTTTTTTTCAAGAAGGTGAAAAACTATGCAAATGTGACACCAGCCACAGTTTTATACAAGGCCTTCCTAACATTTGAACAAGATTCCAAGTGCAAGTAAGATGATTCAAATGACCTTTTAATGATATAACAAGGGGGTTAACTTTCGCATGAAATGTCTTCTGCTTTTCCTCTCATGGTCTGAAGCTCCCTATGTTAAATTGTGTAACATCAGCAGGATGAAACACAGAAGACTACTACCACCCACTGGTCCTTCCTCCTCAGGACAAGATTTCCAAACAAGATAGGTTGGCTCTTCTTGGCTAAGGCTTTAGTCCTTTTACAGTTGGTACACGGAAATGACCACAGGTCTGAATGATGCAGAGGGTTCAGACTTGGATAATCCCTTCCACCTTGCATACATAGAAATGATAGATGAAATATCATAAGAGAAAAGTTCAGAAAACCAACAAAGGACAACTGGCTCAAAAACTAAATGTTTTGGGGGCCTCAAAATGTTGCAGAAATGCCTGAGAGTGAGCAAAGCTGGTGTTGCTGTCCTTGAAGTCTTCCTCCAGTGTCACCTTCTCAATGCACCTCCTCTGGACACCATACTAAAGCAACTTCTCTTCTCTCACACCCAGACAAGCAGTATCCCTCTTCTCTGCTTCATTTTTCTCCTTAGCGCTGATTATCTTTTAACGTACTGTGTATTTGACTAATTTATCTTATTGCCTGACTAGGGTGACAGCTGCAGGAGGGCATGGATCTTGTCTTTCAAATATTTGTGAATGAATAACTAGTGTTGGCACTATCTGAAGTTTTACTACCTCGTTTCTGTCTCACTCTCCCATCCCTCTGCTGCCTTTGCCTCTATTTACTGCTCTTTTTTTCTCTACTGTTGTCCACCTTTCTTTCTTTCTTCCTCTCTGTCCAGTGTTGGATCCAATGCCTTGTGCCTGTGGAGAATAGGAGAGGCTACTGCAGACCCTCAGTTTCTGAGTTCACGCTGCTTGTAGGTATGTGGTGGGAGAATAAGGAGGCTCATGGCATAGGCAGGACGGTAAGACCCCTTCTCATCCCTCCTCTATCTCAACTTCACTGCCATGTCCACAGGGCTACTTAGCTTTGATGAGAGCAGATCCTAAAGCCCTTTCTGATTCATACCGAACCACACAGACAAAACACAATCACAATAAATGTGGATTTTAAGGACACCTTCCTTTTTAACTTCTTTATTGGAGTATAATAGCTTTACAATGATGTGTTAGTTTCTGCTTTATAACAAAGTGAATCAGTTATACATATACATATGCTCCCATATCTCTTCCCTCTTCTGCCTCCCTCCCTCCCATCCTTCCTATCCCGCCCCTCTAGGTGGTCACAAAGCACTGAGTTGATCTCCCTATGCTATGCGGCTGCTTCCCACTAGCTATCTGTTTTACGTTTGGTAGTGTATATATGTCCATGCCACTCTCTCACTTTGTCCCAGCTTCCCCTTCCCCCTCCCCGTGTCCTCAAGTCCATTCTCTTGTAGGTCTGTGTCTTTATTCGTCTTACCCCTAGGTTCTACATGACATTTTTTTCCCCTTAGATTCCATATGTATGTGTTAGAATATGGTGTTGGTCTTTCTCTTTCTGACTTACTTCACTCTGTGTGACAGACTCTAGGTCCATCCACCTCACTACAAATAACTCAATTTCGTTTCTTTTTATGGCTGAGTAATATTCCATTGTGTATATGTGCCACATCTTCTTTATCCATTCATCCGATGATGGACACTTAGGTTGCTTCCATCTCCTGGCTATTGTAAATAGAGCTGCAATGAACATTCTGGTACATGACTCTTTTTGAATTATGGTTTTCTCCGGGTATATGCCCAGTAGTGGGATTGCTGGGTCGTATGGTAGTTCTATTATAAGTTTTTTGAGGAACCTCCATACTGTTCTCCATAGTGGCTGTACCAATTCACATTCCCACCAGCAGTGCAAGAGTGTTCCTTTTTCTCCACACCCTCTCCAGCATTTATTGTTTCTAGATTTTTTGATGATGGCCATTCTGACCGGTGTGAGATGATATCTCATTGTAGTTTCGATTTGCAGTTCTCTAATGATTAATGATGTTGAGCATTCTTTCATGTGTTTGTTGGCAATCTGTATATCTTCTTTGGAGAAATGTCTATTTAGGTCTTCTGCCCGTTTTTGGATTGGGTTGTTTGTTTTTTTGTTATTGAGCTGCATGGGCTGCTTGTAAATTTTGGAGATTAATCCTTTGTCATTTGCTTCATTTGCAAATATTTTCTCCCATTCTGAGGGTTGTCATTTGGTCTCGTTTATGGTTTCCTTTGCTGTGCAAAAGCTTTGAAGTTTCATTAGGTCCCATTTGTTTATTTTTGTTTTTATTTCCATTTCTCTAGGAGGTGGGTCAAAAAGGATCTTGCTGTGATTTATGTCATAGAGTGTTCTGCCTGTGTTTTCCTCTAAGAGTTTGATAGTTTCTGGCCTTACGTTTAGGTCTTTAATCCATTTTGAGCTTATTTTTGTGTATGGTGTTAGGGAGTGATCTAAACTCATACTTTTACATGTACCTGTCCAGTTTTCCCAGCACCACTTATTGAAGAGGCTGTCCTTTCTCCACTGTACATTTCTGCCTCCTTTATCAAAGATAAGGTGACACCTTACTTCTGTGAAATGAAACCTGGGATTTTGAGGTGGGAGTAAATAGAAATTTGTGGGAGGAAGAAGTGAGACACAACCTACAACAAAGACATTATGGGAGGGGTATAGGGCATCAGAGATTTGAATTTAGTGCTGAAACAATTTCTTCCCCTGGTTTAGAAATTCACTGAAGACAATAATCACAGCTTTCCTTCCCAAAAGAAATGAGGAATTGTGATATTGGCTTCAATGAGGCCCTGAGTTCCTAGATCCCAGTCACAGGCAGGGTGTAAGTTGTGTTGATGGGAGGATGAAATGGTGAATCTCCTGCATTTGATGAAAGGGAAGTTAGCAATTTTGCTTGGTGAGAAGAAAGTGAAACACGTGGCTTGTCCCTATTAGCACTCTGTGAAATTTGTTGCATGCTTTACACTAGTCCTCAGCAAATGGGAAACATATTTTTAAGAAGTGACTGAGGACAATCCCACTACTGGGCATATACCCTGAGAAAGCCATAATTCAAAAAGAGTCATGTACCGCAATGTTCACTGCAGCTCTGTTTACAATAGCCAGGACATGGAAGCAACCTAAGTGTCCATCAACTTAGGTTGGGATAAAGAAGATGTGGCACATATATACAATGGAATATTACTCAGCCATAAAAAGAAACAAAATTGAGTTATTTGTGGTGAGGTGGATGGACCTAGAGTCTGTCATACAGAGTGAAGTAAGTCAGAAAGAGGAAAACAGATACTGTATGCTAACACATATATATGGAATCTAAAAAAAAAAATACTGGTCATGAAGAACCTAGGGGCAAGACGGGAATAAAGACACAGACCTACTAGAGAATGGACTTGAGGACACGGGGAGGGGGCAGGGTAAGCTGGGACAAAGAGAGAGAGTGGCATGGACATATATACACTACCAAATGTAAACTAGATAGCTAGTGGGAAGCAGTCGCATAGCACAGGGAGATCAGCTCAGTGCTTTGTGTCCACCTGGAGGGCTGGGATAGGGAGGGTGGGAGGGAGGGAGACGCAAGAGGGAAGAGATATGGGAACATATGTATATGTATAACCGATTCACTTTGTTATAAAGCAGAAACTAACACACCATTGTAAAGCAATTATACTCCAATAAAAATGTTAAAAAAAGGAAGTGACTGAGGGATTTTATCCTCCATAAATAACAGGTGGCTGAAGGAATGAGAAGGTTAAGAGCACCAGCAAAGCAAGTTGCTCTAGCTAAGTTGAACGTGTTTCTATTTTGAATTTTATAACACAATGACCATAAACTAGCTCATGTGGTCATCCTCCACACACGTGACTACTGCTTTATCAATGTACGTTTACTATATGGATTTGCTTCAAGGTGATGCTCATCTTGGCTAAGTCTCAGGGTGGAGTGAGGGTGAAGTACTGATGTCCCTCAGGTAGCAGCAGGAAGTGGGCGACGTTGACCAGAGCCTCTTAGATAAGTGAAGAGGTCTCCAGGGTGACTTGCTCTGATGATTACCCTGCCTCACCAGAGCTCCCCACCTTGGCTGATGCCCAAAGTTGCTGGAGCCACAGCTTTGGGGGCCTGAGGTGGTGAAAAGTGTTGAGGAATTTCATGAAGCAAGAGCTCTTTCCACAGCAGGCAGTGCCATGCTAAGGGGTATTAGCTGCCCATGAGTTGTGGGGATTCATTGCCTTTGGAGCCAGGAGGAGCCTTGGGACCTGCTCGGGTCTGTTTTCATTGCTGCAGCCTCTGGGGCTAGACAGACTACTCTGTTTAACCAGGTGTGTGACTTTCTGAAAGTTACTTAGACTTTCTGAGCTGTGGTTTCTTCAGCTATAAGATAGGAATAACACTTGCTTGTGGGGTTGTCCTGACAATGGACATTTAGTTAGTTAAAAAAAATTTTATTAAGCATCTACTATGTGCCAGACCTCTGTGAGATGATGGGAATACAGCGGTGGAAAGAAATACTCTCCTTGTTCTCATGGAACTTATAATCCAGCTGGGAAAACAGAAATGAAATGGTGACAGGCACAGAGTAGGGGCTCAGAAAATGGTAGCTATCTTATTATTCATTTAAAAACGGGGGGGGGGGCTTCCCTGGTGGCGCAGTGGTTGAGAATTCGCCTGCCGATGCAGGGGACACGGGTTCGTGTCCCGGTCCGGGAAGATCCCACATGCCGCGGAGCGGCTGGGCCCGTGAGCCACAGCCGTTGAGCCTGCGCGTCAGGAGCCTGTGCTCCGCAACAGGAGAGGCCGCAACAGTGAGAGGCCCGTGTACTGCAAAAAAAAAATAAATAAAAAAAAATAAAAATGGGGGCATCACAGCCAAGACGTTAAGTGATGTGCTGGCAGAGGCAGGACTTTATATTAAGGCCTATAATGTAAAATCAAATACTTGTCACAGAGGCCAGTGGAGATGCCCAGAGCCTTTGTGATGAGGTGGACCTTTTGATTTATTTGGAGGCAGCATTTCCTGACCAAGCACCAAGGTAGCATTGGTCCCCCCAGCATGGCCAGGTATTTGCCAGGTCAGACTTATTTCAGGTCAATTGAAATAATTTAAAAATTATTAGTTTACTCTACATGGAATTTGTTACCCTCCTGCAGGTTCTTGGAAAATCTGCACAAAAAATCAGCAACGTTACGTCGTAGGCTTAGGGCTAAATGAGCCTTGATTTGCCTTGACGACAGAACTGGTATTGAGGGTAATGTCCATAATGTAACTCAGTGACTCCCATTAAAGAACTCATAAGAAAAACGTGAGGATTTAGAGCCCACAAAAATTTTGCTTCCTCGTTTCTTACAATCGAGAACCATGAAAACAATTGTTTGCTTTTTTGCCACACCTGCACAAAATCTTGGATTCAAAATTCATTTCCAGTCACAGGGAATGCATAAATCCCTGAGGCTAGGATATGTTTATTTCTCGCTTCTTTGGTTCTGATGTGCCTTTCATTTATATTTTTTTATTGTCTGTATGTCCTGTAATCTGAGCTAAATACCAGAAGCATATGTTAAAAAACTGCTTTCCCTTGTAGGGTAGAGAGTGCCAGTACAGGAAAAAAAATAGAAGCCCTGAGG